>NW_023416314.1:37092918-37592918 GCF_014108235.1 Myotis myotis
TCCTGGTCCCCACCCACTCTCACATGTCTGCACACGCTGTCAGATTTCACTGGAAGGTGGAGCAAGTAAGGGAATTACAGTGTTTGTGTCTGTGTAGGGAGAGTATTTTTAAAGTTTGAGCTAAGTATGACTTTGTCCACAGTCTGCGGGAAGCACCTAAAACCCAAGCCTTTCCCGGGACCAGCTGGGAGTGCCCTGTGTTCAGACCGGCTTCCCTCTGGTCTCCTCTCCTCTGAGCAGCTCTCACCAGCCCCCATCCAGTGACTGGCCTCACCCCGGGCCTCGGCTCCCCTCGTGTAAGTCCCTGTGGGAAGAAGGCCCCTTAGCGGGACAGAGGGTTTAGGTCTTTGTTCCTCCAGTTCCCAGCTGCAGCAGGGAGGTGGGTCTGTCCAGGGACCTGCAAGTCTTTTGTCTGGGCTGGGGAAGGAGCCGGGGGAGGGCGGGGGGCGGGGGGGGGGGGCAGGGGAGGCTGAAGGGAGACAGGCCAAGCCTGCTGGGTGGCTGTGAGACAAAAATAAAAGAGACGAACTCATGGGAAGGTAGCACCTCATAAACTTTAAAACACCAAGGACATGTGTTTGCTTTCAACTGTGCCTCTCTGCCCGGTCCCTTGGGACTGGCTATCTTCAAGGAGGCGCTGGCTGTCTGGCTTTGCCATTTGGCATCTTCTTTAAATTTTGAATTTTCAGCCACTCACATCCCAATGTAAAATTAGCAGCTCTTTTACCAAGGGAGCCAGAGAGGGTGGGGCAAGGGCAACAGGGCGGGGAGGACATGGGGCTGGTGACCAGGTTGCGTTGGTTGTCTGTTAGCATGTAAGAAGCCACTCCAAAGCAGAATGGCTTAGCACAACCACAGTTTTATTTGCTCATGATTCTGCAGTCGGGGCTGGGGTCAGCTGGCTGCATCTTCTGCTGGTTTTGTCAGGTTCACTCCTGTGCGTTACGCTAGTGGGTCGGCTCAGGGTCTGAGATCTCTTGGGTGCCTGCTGGTTGAGTGTTTCTGTCTCCCGAGAGCCTGAGGTGAGCAGCTCTCACTAGCCCTACTCATGACTGGCCTCACCCCAGGTTCTCCACGTCGTCTTGCCAGACTCCTACATGGCAGCTTCCAATTGCAAAAGTGAAAGCCGCCAGGCCTTCTAAAGACTTAGGTGTGGAGCTGGCTCAGAGCCACGTCTATTATGTTGGATTGATTAAAGTAAATCACAGGCCTAGCCCAGGCTCAAGAGGAGGGTTCTGCGCAGGGTGATAATGCTAGGAGGTGGGGGTCACTGAGAGCCACCAGGATAACAGGGTATCACACGGGTGGTGGAGAAGGCAGCTTATGTAAGAGATCGTATCTGTCAGCCACCTTCTCTGTGGGTCTCACAGTCGCCCCCTGCCCTCATATTCTTAACAAGTGTCCTATTAACATAGCAACTTCAAGTCTTTTTTGAAAAAATATATTTTTATGGATTTCAGCGTGGAAGGGAGAGGGAGAGAGAGATAGAAACATCAGTGATGAGAGAGAATCATTGATCGGCTGCCTCCTGCATGCTCCCTACCGGGGATCAAGCCTGCAACCCTGGCATGTGCCCTTGACTGGAATCGAACCTGGGACCTTTCAGTCCGCAGGCCGATGCTCTATCCACTGAGCCAAACTGGCTAGGGCAAAATCATTTTTAGGGGCTATTACATTTGGAGAAAGTGGCAGGCTCCTCATTAGTTAGTGAATGAATGCCCCACTGCCACACAGACACTTGTCTCTGTGCCCCAATCACGCTCTGGATGTCCTGGCCCCTGCCTATCTAGCAAGGACATCAGGCAACAACCACAGGTTGAGCCAAAGAGGAGAGGTGGAACTTCAAACAGAGCGATGCTGCTGAGGAGAGTGACAGGGAGAGTGGAGGCTTTCCCTGCATCTAGACCACAGCAGGCAGCCATTCCGTCTGGGGCTGCCAGGCCTGCGGAAGAGGGCCATGAGGGTATTTTCTAAGCACTGCGTCCTTACAAGTGTCGGGTCGGAAGGAAGCTATAATGGTGAGGCAATTGTGACATGTACTGGATGGAGGGTAGAAACTCTTTTCAGACACATTTCTAAGCATAACAACTTCGATGGAGTCACATGCTGAGAACTGGTGGCCACTGAAGAGACCCTGCCTGAGAATGCTTGTCAGTTTGACAAAAGAAAGAATTTTCAAAAAAAAAAAATATTTTGTATTATTTATTACTAGAGGCCCAGTGCATGAAATTCGTGCACTTTGGGGGGGGGGTCCCTCAGCCCAGTCTGCACCCTCTCCAATCTGGGACCCCTCAGGGGGATGTCCAACTGCTGGTTTAGGATCAGGCCTAAACCAGCAGTCGGACATCCCCCTCACAATCTGGGACTGCTGGCTCCTAACCACTCACCTGCCTGCCTGCCAGATTGCCCCTAACTACTTCTGCCTGCCAGCCTGATCACCCTCTAACCACTCCCCTGCCAGCCTGATTGACGCCTAACTGCTCTCCTGCCAGCCTGATCGCCCCCAACTGCCCTCCCCTGCTGGCCCAATCACCCCCAACTGCCCTCCCCTGTTGGCCTGATGGCCCCCAACTGCCTTCTCCTGCCAGCCTGGTCGCCCCCAACTGCCCTCCCCTGCCGGCCATCTTGTGACGACATGGGGGTGGCCATCTTGTAATGACACGAGGGTGCAAGGGCCACCCAGGCTTTTATTAGTATAGATGTGGCACTTATATGCCAGGCACTCTTCTAAGTGTTTTATGTGCATTGACTTATATTCCCCACAACAACTCTGAGAGTAGCTGCTATCTCCATTTTACAGATGTGGAAACTGAGGCTCAGAGAGGTTGAGTGGCTTACCCAGGCCACGCAGCCATAAGCAGCATTCGGGGCTTTGAGCTCAGGCAGCCTCCCTTTGGAGCCTACATCTTAACCACTAGTTATGTTGCCTTAAGAAGCCATGTGTTGTGTGTGCCTTAACCTAATTAGGGAGCCTGGCTTTTTTCAGCACAAAGTAGGGCTCTTTGTCAATTCTTTGCCTGAGCAGATGGGCTGATGCCACAAACCATCACTCCGCTTTGGAAAAACTGCTGCTTCTAAGAATCATCTATTTAGAAAATTGTTTCAGGGTTGACACTTCTGTCCTCAAACCAGTTTAATTTTCTCTGTTTTCCTGAATTGTGTATATAATAATTACATACACATGCTATATATACCCATGAGTATATATCAAGAAACAGAAATGTATGTTGGCATCTCTAACTCAGGATATTTTGACTAACGGGTGTGTAAAAGATAATATAAATAGCTTGTGGAATTAAATAGTAAACACAGGGACAATTTCCTGCCTAACTCAAGAAACACAACAATCCCCATAAATAAAACTACTGGCACTTAAATAAATAAATGAAGAGTAAACACAAGGCATAGGACTTAACTGGGTAGCTATTTGCTGTTGCCAGATGTTGAGCTATGGGCTGACATTAGCTATCGATGTGCAGGGCAATTATAATTGCAATAAGCCACCTGCGAACACGGGGCATTGGTAGATATTGAGCAGTAGTGGACATTGCCACAGTTGGACATTTTCCCTTTGTGGATATCTGCCATTGATGAGAGCTGTCATTGATGGACAGGAGGTATTCTTTTTAAAATTCTTTATTGTTGACACATTGCCTATGTCTCCTTTTCCCCCCATTGACCTCTCCCTGCCCGCTCCCGCCCCCCTCCCCCCGATGAATATGAGGTATTGATAAACATTTGTTGTCAATGGACATTTGCTCCCTAGTAGACCTTAGCCAACACATAACATTAAGCTTCGATGGGCAAAGTCCTATTAGCCTATGATGAAGTCTCTTGTCTGGTGGACATTAGGTATGAGCAGAGGGCAGACTTCTGGCAGTCTTGTTCAGGGAAACATTCTACGAGCTGGCTTAGAGACAAGTGGCGGGCGTCAGTTCCTATATCTCCATCTGCCCTCTCTCTGAAAGCCTGTTGACCATGGCAATTTGGGGAAAATCGGGAGGTGGTGTGGTAACACTCACGGAGGAGAACTCCTGGGTTTTAAAGATCTAACCGGCTCCCTGACTACAGAGCGATTGGGCTACACACAGAGCCACAAGCTCTCATCTGCTGTTCTGCCCAACACTGTCTGGGTGATTGTCCCTTCGGTTTCTGGAAATGGTGTGATTTAAACACACCAGGGCTGGCTTCATGGGCAGTGGGACCTTAGAGGGGCCCTGCACTTGATTTAATGCTCAGCTCTTGCCATTTTGAAATTCTTAATAATTTTTGAACAAGAGGCCCCACATATTCATTTTGTACTGGGTCCCACACATGATGCAACCAGTTCTGAAACGGAGAGTCTCGCAGGCTGCGCCTCTCTGGGCCTCACTCTCCCCATCTGTGAAATGGGGCTAGGAGGGCAAGGGCTTTGATCTTTGGCTTTTTATGCTCTAGGATCTAGAAATAATGATCTGATTAGAGATATGCAAAGCCGCATAACTTCCCCAATTTGTTTTCAACAGTAAAATAAATGGAATCCCAGTGTGCTTTGGTTTCACAGAGCATCTCTGTGCTCTCTGTGTACTGCTGGCCGGGCCACTGAGGTGGGACAGGCAAGCACGAGGGATGCACCATCTGACAGATGGAGCCAGGCCCAGGCTGGTTTCCTCATCTGTATGTTGACAATAATCCTGATGGCAGTTATCAGGAGGAGGAAATGATAGTATGTACACAAAGTTGGAGAAACGTGCGCTCAGTAAATGGCAGCTGTATTATTAATGACATGCAAGGAAATGCTTGTCACCCAGCCTATACCATGATGGCAAATTGTATCTTAGTTGTTTTGCCATCTCTAAAACTCAGCTGACATGTGCATTAAAGGCCCATTCCATGTTAGGCACACAGAGCAAAGATCCTGTGGATTATTGTTCTGCAATTCTAAATTTTAAGCTTCTATGAAATTGTCCAGTTCTGAGTCAGTTATCAAAATGTGAGTCTAAGACTACACGGTTCTGTAATCTAATTCATGACCCTATGATTGAATGAGGGAGTTCCAGAACAAGCACTTAGGGAGTATCTGCTTTGTGCCACGCATCGAGCTCAGTTCTTTACAAACGTTACTCGATTTACTCTCCATACAATCCTGCGGAGGGAGACATTTTCATCCCCACTTTCGAGGCCCGTCCAGGTAAGGTGACTTGGTCGAAGCCACACAACTGGTTTGGATGGACCCAGGATCTTACCCTGTTCTGTGAACGCCAGTGGAATCTTTGCACTTATCTCTATAATTCTGTAAGATTTTAATGACCCCATTCTTTTCTTTGTAACTTTATTTTTAAAATCTTTATTGTTGAAAGTATTACATATGTCCCCTTATTTCCCCCATTGACCCCTTCTAGCCCGCCCCCACCCCCACCCCAGGCCTTCACCACCCTATTGTCTGTGTCCATGGGTTATGCATATATGCATATTCTTTGGTTGATCACTTCCCACCCACCCACCCACCCACCCTCTGAGATTCCATGCTTCCATGTCTCTGGATCCACTCCATTCATCAGTTTATTTTGTTCATTAGATTCCACATACGAGATAATGCGATACTTGTCTTTCTCTGACTGGTTCACTTCACTTAGCATAATACTCTCCAGGTCCCTCCATGCTGAATGAGCCCATTCTTAACCCCAGGATTCCAGGAGGGCAGATACGGCAGGATGAAAGCAGTCTAGCTAGGGGAAGGTGAGGCAGGCTGCACAAACTGCACAGGCCACTTTGGCCTTGCTCCCACGACCCCCCCCCCCCCCCCCCCGGACCTGGGGTGTCTGGCCGCGCAAAACCACAAGGTGGCGTCGCGGGCCGGGAGCCTCTGGAGGGGCCTCGGGGAGGCCTGTAGGGCTTCTGCCCTCCCTGACACCTGACAGGCCAGAGGCCAGGGCTGGGGTACAGGATAATGACCCCACAGGAAGGAGGGCCCTGCACCATGTGGTGGCATCTGCACCCTCCCACTACAGCTCAGGGCGGAGATGACCTGCCTCAGAGCTCCTCTTCTCCTGCAGGAGCCCCAGCACCCCCACCCCCACCCCCGCTCCTGCCTTCAGCACCCCTTTGTCCCTCTCTCAAGTGCTCCTTCCTCAAGCAGGGCTTTGGGAGGGCCCAGACCCATTGGGTGAAAGTCCCAGAGATCTTTCCCGGACCCTGCATTTGAAATCTCTCTAATCCAGGGAATGCAGAAGGGGTGGAGAACCAATCGGAGGACTCTAAGGGCCGGGGTCTTACTCTCACAACACCCCCCCCTCATGCCTCAGCCCTTTCATATTGACAATGGTGCCAGCCTTGGGTTCCTGTGTGTGTGTGTGTGGGGGGGGGGGGGGATAGAAGGTTGAGTGACAAGATGGACAAGCTCCCCACCCATACCGATGACCTGCATGTTCTAGGTTCTGTGCCATTGCTCACCTATAACCCCTCCCAAGTGCCAGCCCCTTCTTTCCAGGCCCACTTGTCCTACTCAGCTGTGGATGGATGAGCCTCCTCCAGGAAGCCTTCCGGATCCATCTAAATTTGCTGACAGTAGAGCCACTCAGATGAGCTGGAAATGAGCTCCCTGTCACTGGAGGCGCACAGAGGAGTTAGCACAGCAGTGAAATGACAGGAAGGAACCAAGCACTGTTGGAGCTCAGAGGAGGGAGGCGGAGGGACCTCAGGGAAAACTTCTGAAGGAGGTGAGACAGGAACTGGGTCCATTAGCATGGGGAGTTGAAAGGTAGGGAGGAGGGCAAGGGCAAGGTCCCAGAGTAACCCTGTGAGTTCATGGGAGAGGGGAGATAAGGAAGGTGGACAGGGTGCAAGCTGCGGTAGGTGCAACCCACCCCCGAGTAACCCCCCCATGTCACCTCTCTCCCCTATTGGGCTTTTCAGGAAGAACATACTCCCCAGGGCAAGGCTGGTGCTGATTCATCCTTGTGGCCCCAGGGCCAGCCGAGGCAATATGAGTGGACAGTGATGGAAAGAGGGACTCTTTCTAACGTTTATTGAACCAAGGACTAGTTAGGTGTCGGGTGGGGCCGGTGGGGGACAGAGCTCTCACTGTCCTGTGGTGTCTTTGTGGGACCAGCCCCCTGTTGCCCACATGGCCAGCTGGCTTCCACCCAACACCTCCTTTCCCAACACACCCCCAGGACACACTCTTACGAAAGTGAACAAATGCAACTCTTTTTCTTTTACAAATGACACTTTGCATCCCCTGCCAGCAGGGGTGGGGGTGGGGAGCAGGTTAAAGGTGACAGTCCATAAAAAAGGCAACAACAGTCTATAAAATGAGCCTAAGGAAAGAGCCAGGGCTGGGAGGCTGAGAGGCCACCCTGGTGGGGGAACATAAAACTGGGTGGGGACTGCCTGCCTCCTCCTGCTGCACTCATAGTAGGAGAGGTGGGCTGTGGGCTCTGGGCCAGTGGGGGCTGAATCTGGGAGGCCGGTCCTGGCTTGTGGCAGGGCGGGGGAGGGGAGGACCAGGACTGCATCAACATCTTAGGGAGAGCATCTAGGAACAGGGCCTCAAGGATCAATAGGTACGTTTCCAGTCTTGATGCTGGGGGACCCCACCCAAGTGAGAAACTGGCAGGGCTGGGACTGGCATGCCTGACGCTTCCAGAAGCTCTGAGAGGTGAAGTGACAGACCGGGCATCGCAGCTGGTCAGTGGGCCAGAGTCCTACCTCCCCGGGATGACAGGAAATGGGTGCCAATGGTAGGATGTGGGTCTTGGCAGCAAAGGGGAGCCCAGAAAGGGGAGAGGGAGGCCATGATTTAGAGAAGACAGTAAAGTGCAAAGGGGCCTGGCTGGGAGGCAGTCATGCCTCTGCCGCGGCAGTACCTCAGATTACCAATTTTCCTCTGAGCCCCAGTTCTCCCATCGGCCACATGAGGAGGTGGGCACCCCCCAGGCCTTTCTGTAACTAAAGTTCTACCCAGGGCTCCAGGGGAACAGAAAAGGATAAAGTGGGCCCCATGTGCCTGGAGCAAAAGAAACCCATGCCCCTGAGTGGCTGGACCACCCCCCAAGGGGCACTCAGCCATGGACCTGACCTCTGACCTTCCTCCTGTCATAGTCAGGTTAGCCCAGGCCTGAGGGAAGAAGGCACTTGGGGGTCGAGTGGGGAAGGACAGCAGCGGGCAGCTGTGTAGTTTGGCATCAAAGACCCCCTGCTTATGGTGTGGGGGCAATACAGACAAAGGGCAAGGCTTTCCTCCTGGGTGTTGTCCCAGGTCCAAAGCCTCTTCTCAGTCCACAGCTGTCTTTCGATGCTGCTGCCATACAGGCTTGCAGAGTCCCCACTGGCATTGGCACATTAAAATATAAATTACCCAGGACCTGAGTCAGCCCGGGCAGCAGTCTGTCGTGTGGCCCAGGGCCACACCATTTGTCACAAGATGCTGAGGCCTCTGGAAGCCCTGGAAGCCGGTTCCCCAGTGTCTATGCATTGCAGAGCCACCTTGGGGCTGGAGCCAGGCTGCCGGGGGTAGGCACCCTCCCGCACCAGGCGCCGGCACTTCATGCCCTGGCCCACACTGACGCTCTGCAGCGCTGGGAGGTGGAGGAGCAGCGTCTCAGGTGGGGGCACCAGGCTTGTGCCCGACAGGTCCAGCTCCTGCAGTGAGCCCAGGCCCGAGAATACCTCCGCTCCTGCCCACTTGAGCTTGGGGTTGCCTGACAGGTCTAGGACCTGCAGGCTGTGCAGCTCATGAAAACCATAGGGTGCCAGTTGGGGGAGACCCTGCAGGCTGCCCAGCGACAGGTGTGTCAGGCCAGCCAGTCCTGTGAAGGCACCTGGGCCGATGGCGGCCAGCGGGTTCCCATCCAGGCTCAGGTAGCGCAGGGGCAGGTCCCGGAGGTTGGGCACAGTGCGGAGCCGGTTCCAGGCCAGGTTCAGGCTCTGAATGGTGGGCGTGGGCAGGCTGGCCCCAGCGGGGTGGGGCACGAGGCGGTGGATGTGGTTGTGGGAGAGGTCCACGTGCAGCGCTCGGCCCTGGCCGTGGGTGGTGAAGGCGGACACTGGGACCTCACGGAGCCGGTTGTAGCTGAGGTTCACCTCACTCAGGGGCGAGCTGGTGAAGCTGTCTGCAGGCAGGGCTGCCAGGCCATTATGGCTGAGGTCAAGCGACTCCAGATAGCGAAGGCGGGAGAAGGCGGTGGGCGAGATGCTGGTGAGCAGGTTATGGCTGAGATCCAGGCCGGCCAGGGTGGTATAGCCTGGCCCTGCCAACACCGACTCGTTCACAGTCTCCAGCCGGTTGGAGGACAGGTCCAGGTGGGCTGTGTCCAGAGGGATGGGCACAGGCACGATGTGGGGGCCAAGGCCACTGCAATCTACTCGTGTCAGGCTGAAGCTGTCAAAGAGGCCGAAGGTCTCCACCTCACACTGGCACCCGGGGAAACATGGCCGGGTCGTCTGGACCCAGCTCACGGACAGCAACAGCAGCAGGGGCCACAGCATGGTCGCGCTAGAAAGAGAGCCATAGGTGAGGGTTGACTGCAGGCACCCCATATCAGATGGTACTAATCCCGCCCCATAAGACACCAGCCAATGTGTCTAGGCACAGCTGAAAGTTACCACCAGCACCCCGCCCTCCCAGAATTCTTTCCCTGAATACTCCTCCTGTAATTCCTTGTTCCTATTCCTCTCAGGCCTCGCTCTCCCCATCTGTATGGTAAAGGGGGTTAGGCCTGATTTGTGGATTATTAAAATATATATATTTTTATTGATTTCAGAGAGGAAGGGAGAGGGAGAGATAGAAACATCAATGATGAGAGAGAATCATTGATTGGCTGCCTCCTGCACGCCCCCCACTGTGGATGGAGCCTGAAACCTGGGCATGTGCCCTGACCGGGAATCAAATCCTGACCTCCTGGTTCCTAGGTCGACGCTCAACCACTGAGCCACGCTGGCTGGACCAGATTGGTGCATTTTAAACTGCAAGCAGAACTCCTTCCTAAACATTATCAGATGAAAGTGGGCCTGTTCTGGCTGAAGCGAGGGTTGGGGCCTAGAGCCCTCCATGCCTGCTCACCATCTCTGCCGTAGGAGGTTAAGGAACCCAGCTGGAAACCCACTGGACTAGATGGCTCTTTAGCTGGCCTCCAGAGCTCGGACATTCCGGGGCCCTGGGCTGGTCTCAATCCAGGCCCTATAGGGAGGGGCTCACAGCTCAGGGGTTGGGGTCAGGGTGTTCCATTCACCTGTGCTGAGCATGTGCCCGGTGCTGTGCCAGCTGCCACACAGACTGGCTTGACCCTCACAATCACAAAAATTGCCATCGCTTCCTGAAGAGGGAATTGAGACCTGGAGAGGTTCAGAAAGTCACGCATGGCCACCAGTAACTGGGAGGGGAACTAGATGGCGCAGAGGAAGTATGGCTCACTGTCACGGTTTGGCAGTGGCTGAGCCATGCCCAGACCCACACACCAGCCTCCCAGATGGGAGCCTCTCCCTGCAGGGACTGGCCCCACCTCACCTCTTTTGTGGGTGACGATGGATGAGTCTACAGTCCTAAGCCCCCTCGCCTGGCCTATCCTCCAGAGGCAGGAGCCTTCATTCTGTTATATAGATAGTGAGGCAACAAGAGCAGAGCAAGGATGCTGAGCCAGGTACAGGAGCTCACCAGGGCAGAAAGTCCGGATGCCTAGCAAGGGGCAAAACTAGAAAGACAAGAACCTCGTCCCCAGGGTAACCTTCCTCCCCCAGCATATCGCTGGTCCTGTGGTTTGGACCCCCTGAGCTTTCCTGCCTACGATAACATCGAGGCCTCAGTTGTATTTCAGCTCCAGGCCCAGAAAAGCAGCAAAACTAGACAAGTGACACCGTGGCTGCCTCAGGACCAGCTGCAATGACCAGTGACCCCCTGCCTTGCCACCCACCAATCAGTGGAGACCATGACCCTGAAAGAGCATACCTGGAAAGCTGATGAATATTCTTTCGAGGCCTTCCCCTGAGACCTCCCCTAAGATTTCCACCTGCAAGAGAGGAATAAACACGTAAGGAATGAAGAACCCCGGGTACGCCACTGACCCCCAGGGGAGCATGCCCACGCCCTTTCCTTCCCCCTTCTTTCCACTAAGGGACCCCATGAGATTTGCAATCAAGAGAGCAGTGGGCGGCAGTGGCTCGTCCTGGACTAACCCCCTGAACCTGTCTCCAAGCCCCTTTTTTCTCTGACTTCCCAGTGAGCCAAAGCAGCCCAGCCTAGACTCTCCTGTTGCTTCTCCTATGCCCCTTTTTGTTTCACTGTCCTAAATATATTTTTGCTGCGGCCAATAAATTCTCACTCACTTTGCTACACTTTGTCTCTTGATTCAAATCTTTCCTTCAAGAAGACAAGAACGGAGGTCTCATCGTTAGACAAATTCTGCCCTGGTGAGTTTCTGTACGTGGCCCATCGTCATGTCTACCTAACTATCTATATAAACAAATTCAATTGTAAAGACTTACAGACGGGCTCTGGGGATACCTGTCCCAAGCCCCTACCCCCAGCTGACACAGCTATTACCCCTCTTTGGCTCTCCCTTTAACCTAGGCAGCTGGGCTGGTTCCCCCATTATACAGATGAAGGAATAGAGGCTCAGATAGGAAAAGGGTTTACCCCGAACTAGTAAAAAGTAGGGCAGGATTAGAACCCAGGTCTGCTCAGTTCCAATTCCTCTATTTTCATCTGCTGCCTCTGGCAGGACTGGCAGGGAGAGACAAGATCCAAGAGGGGCTTTCCCCAGACACATGTTATGATACAAGCCACATGTTATGATGCAAGCCATGTCCCTCTCCTGGCTTGTTTCCGTCCCTGTACAATTAGCACGCTGCTGCCACCGGTGCCAGGCCCTACATGTACACTCTTACATTCAATCCTCACACCCACGCACATCTGTCTGCCAAAGCCTATGTGTGTGCCCACTGCAGCTCAGTGGTGGTGCTCACGGGAGAATGAGGAAGAGGGCTGAACAGTGAAGGCGTCTAACTGGACAGTCTGTGGTTATCCCACCCCACCACACAGCAACCACTCAGCCTGGGAGACGGACGGCACAAAGCCTCACTCCAGCAGTTCTCTTCATCTGGGGTAGCCCTACTCTGCCCCCCTGCTCTGTCTTACGGCCACCATCTCTCCCGCTGGCCTTCAGGGAGGGATGGACCAGGGACCTGCCCACCTTCTAGACTGGGGTGGGTGGGGAGGGAGCAGCACGATAGTATTACCAGCCTCCATGAAACTTTAAAGGGGCAGCTACTTGATCCCCACTGGCTCTGCATGGGGGCAGGATGAAGTGGGGCTCTCCTCCCTTGCTCCCCCAGGGGGGCCCCCTTCTTCCCCACCCCTTTCTATTATAGAGTCCAATTTGAGGATTAAACCCAGCCCAGGTGCATCCTGGGCTTGGTCCCAACTGAGGGAGGATAGAGTGCTCCAATGTCTGGAACCAAAAGGAAAAGAATTAACTTGCTTCAGGCACCTTTTGTTCTCCTGTGTGAGCTTTACCACAGGACTTCATTACCACTCCGGGCCCCACCTTCCCTGCTAAGCTGATCTGCTCATATCCACTCTTCCTGGGGTTTGAACAAACAACACAGGTACAAAAAATATACCCTGAGATTACCCTTTGGTTCCCAAAGGTGATTATATAAGGTGCCTATTAAATGCCAAATGGCCTCTCGTGAGCTCCTGCTTAGGTAACCGGGAGCCCAAACACAGCCCAAACGCTACCCCTCCAGAGAGGGGGCCTCTCACCACCCTCTCCAGGCCTCAGCCTGGTCCTGGGAACCACAAAGCAGTAATTCTTCTCCTGCCCTCCTCACATAAGTTGATTGGCTCTCACTGAAGTGCAATCCAAACTGTGAAGAGCTATGCATGCATGCAAAGTGGTCATCGCTGGGTCACTATAGAAATGGGACTGAGGCAATGGGAGGGACAGCTGATGTAAAAGGAGCAGGATTGTAAACGAGACCTAGCAGATAACTGCTGGGGGATACTCTTAGGTCATCCAGGGCTGTCCTTGCTCAGCCCTGCACAGTGGACACCCCTCCCTGGGCCCCTGTTCTGTGCCAGGCCTGGATGTTCACTTGAAAAGCGCTGACATTGACAGTCAGAGCCAGACCTCACTATGTGCTAGTGCTGGACACATGTTCTCCCATACAACCATCTCACACCTGTCAGACTGGCTATCATCAACAAATCAACAAACGACAAGTGCTGGAGAGGATGTGGAGAAAAAGGAACACTCGTGCACTGCTGGTGGGAATGCAGACTGGTGCAGCCACTATGGAAGACAGTATGGAGTTTCCTCAAAAAACTGAAAATGGAACTCCCATTTGACCCTGTGATCCCACTTCTAGGAATATATCCCAAGAAACCAGAAACACCAATCAAAAAGGATATATGCACCCCTATGTTCATAGCAGCACAATTCACCATAGCTAAGATCTGGAAACAGCCTAAGTGCCCATCAGTAGATGAATGGAATAGAAAACTGTGGTATATCTACACGATGGAATACTATGCTGCTGCAAAAAGGAAGGGACTCTTACCATTTGCAACGGCATGGATGGAACTGGAGAGCATTATGCTAAGTGAAATAAGCCAGTCAATGAAGGAAAAATACCACATGATCTCACTCATTCATGGATAATAGAGACCATTATAAACTTTTGAACAATAATAGATACAGAGGCAGAGCTGCCTCAAACAGATTGTCAAACTGCAGCGGGAAGGCCGGGGAGGGTTGGGGGGCAGGAGGGAAGGGGGTAAGAGATCAACCGAAGGACTTGTATGCATGCATATAAGCATAACCAATGGACATAAGACACTGGGGGGTAGGGGAGGCTAGGGGACTGTCAAGGGCAGGGGGGAAAAAGGACACATATGTAATACCCTTTGTAATACTTTAAGCAATAAAAAAAGAAAAAAAAGAAAGAAAGTCAAAGCACCTGTTCTGCTCAGAGGAAATGTCCCCTTTTGGGGGTAACATACAGGAGTGACATCATGGGATTGCCTCAGAGACTCTAGGCTCTGGCACTGCTGCAGGAAACCCCTTAGGAAAGGCTCAGGAGCCACTGCGAGGGCAGGACTTCCCCGGAGACTGAGGGAACATGAGGAAAATTCCTGCCCGGGTCCTAGCCCTTTATAGTTCAAAAGGACCTTTGCTTTTGATGCTGGGAGGACCCAGATGGGGCGTGCCATCCCTCACTGTAGTGACGAAGAGAGTGTGCAATCACTTGTCCACTGACCCCTGACTCCGGGCCCAGGGCTTTCCTGGCCACTCATCATGGCTGTGGACTCTCCTAGGGATCTTATGGTAAAAATAATGTTCAGCAGAGTTTGCAACCTCGTGGAGAGGGCTGATGTCATAATGTTAGGTATCATAAGGATAAATTACATGTCTAGGGAAACTATAACTATGCATTAAAAAACCCCAACCCAAGTCCTAATTTTAGAAAGGCCAAAAGAAAATATATCAACACAACAGTGGTTTTCTTTAGATAGAACTTTGAGTGATTTAAACATGTCTTAATCTCTTCACATCCCTCCTCATATCCTCTCTTATAGTAAAATAAATAAATACAATATATACATATATATTTTTTTATATTCATATAAATATATAAATAAAAAAAAAACAGAGAGTAGCAAAGGCTGCCTCATGGCCATCTCTGCTTTCTCTAATCTTGGGTAGCCACAATCTCTGAGCCTCAGTCTCATTGGCAAAATGGGATATTAACAGCCACCTCACATGTAAAGGACAGATACAAAGGGACCCACTGCAGGGGCAGTGGAGGGGGTGAGAAGTGGTGGAATCTGGGTGTACTTTGAATGTGGAGCTGATGGAATTTGCTAGTGGGTTGGATATAGAAGATAAAAGCGAGGAATCCAGACTCCTGAGTTTTTGTCATGAAGAGGAAACAAAATGGTAGAAGGAAGGCACCTAGCGGGGATCCCAGCACAGGGCAAGAGCACAGTGTGGGCTGCCCTGCCTTCCTCCGGACAGGGAGCTGGTGGGGTGGGGATCAGCAGGTGGGCCTGGCCCCTTTCTTCCTCCTTCCTGTAGTAAGCATGTCAAAGCTCTCATCAGCACCCTCTTGGAGTCAGTCTTTCCAGGCAGGCCACACTATGCTATTTCTCAACAGGCTGCTGGGTCTGGGAAAGGATGAGTAATGTGAGTTCCTCTTGACAAAACCCACCAGCCTCAGCTCCATGGAGAGGAGAAACCTTCACAGAGAGCAAAGGGCCATGGGCACCTGGCAGTGCTAACTGGGAAAGTCACTTTCCTTCTCTAGACCAGTTCCTTCAGTCGTGAATCTGAGATGGTAATGAGGGTCCCACTGGTCTCAGAATGGCTGGTTGGGAAGATCAGACTAAGAAGATAAACACTCTCTATAGAGAAATGAGACCCCAACGGGTAGAAGACACATCATGGAAAGACTGTGCCTTTTCATTCTACCTGTACCCATATCCCCTGCAGACATAATCAATCAATCACAGCACCACTCCCTAGGAAATCTGCACAGGGCCTCAGAGCTCTTCTCAACATGGTCTCTCCACCCATTGATTAGAGTTTGCCCTTGAGATGAAAACTGTCATTCTCGGAGCAATTCTCTGATTTGAAGGAGTGACAACATGGAACAGGAGTCACCTGCTACACTGGGAAACTCTGGCAAGTGTCTTTCTCTCCCATTTCCTCATCCAAAATGGAGACACCAATCCCTTCCTCAAGGGACTGCTATGAGGACTGGAGATCACAGGGCCAGGACACTGACAGATGTGCAGTGAGTGGGTGCCTGTGTCTCTCCTAGGCTGTATGGTAAAGGAGTCCTCCAGAAAGGGCACCCATGGACCACCCCTTACCTCCTTCACCATTCTCTGGGGCTGGGGTGGGAAGAGAAGAGGAAGCAACTGGGCAACCGTGCATAGTGACAAGGCAGGTTCTGGAGGACAGTCATGAACCCCAGTCTTAGTCCCTGCTCTGCATGGTCTGCTCACATTTTCAGACAAATCCACCCCCCCCCCCCCGCCCCCCCCGCATCCCCTCACTGAGCCTCAGCTTCTCTACCTCCACATAAGAGGTCAGGTCTAGACCAGGGGTCCTCAAACTACGGCCCGCGGGCCACATGCAAATACAAATATTGTATTTGTTCCCGTTTTGTTTTTTTACTTCAAAATAAGATATGTGCAGTGCGCATAGGAATTTCTTCATAGTTTTTTTTTTAAACTATAGTCCGGCCCTCCAACGGTCTGAGGGACAGTGAACTGGCCCCCTGTTTAAAAAGTTTGAGGACCCCTGGTCTAGACAATCTAGCTCTAGTGTTTCAGGATTTCCAAAATTTAACAAAAGCATTTACTAATCTCTATTAAGTACTACGTGGGGTGTATGGTGGGGTGAGGTGGGGATACCAAGTCCTCATAGGGTTACTCACCAGCAGTGGGGACAGGATATCAACTCATGACAAGATCACTAACACTTGTCTTGGACCCAGACCAGGACTCCAGGACCCGGTCCACCACTATCTGTGTGACCTTTGCAGTTCTCTTTATTTCCTTGAGCCTCGGTTTTGGCACCTGTGTAACAGTATTAATTCTGCCTCCCTCTGGGAGCTATGATCTGCTGTCTGGAGCAAAGAAAAGGCAGACAGGTGGTCACCAACGGGATCTTTGGCCCAGATACATCATTTCTTTTCCAAACCCTGACATGTGGATAAAATCCACTCACTGATCAGCTAGGCTACAGAACATAGGGGCAAGAGGACAAGATTTAGAAATTGTGCCCACCCTTGGTTATTCCTTGTTGGGCCCACTGTGACTAAGGAAAGTTTGCTGATGGCCTGTGAGGTCAAAAGAGTAATAATGGTGTGGCCCGAACAGGCTCCAGGCCAGTCTCCCACTGTGACACTCCAGGCCTTCCTTGCTAGAGAGCCTCTACAACAAGTCTGGCTACATCACTTCTCTTCTCAAAAACCTCTTGACTTCTACTTTTACCATCAGAAAAAAAAGAAAAAGAAAAAAGAAAAAAAAAGTTCTCTCTAGCATGAAGAGAGCACAAGTTGTCCCCACCTTCAGTTGAACCTACTGTGATGGCGACAGCCACTGAACAAGTCAGCCTCTGCTTACACTTCCCTAGACCTAGAGCTGGGGAGCTAGAAGGCCCCTCAGGGAGTAACTGAGGCACAGAGAGGGGCAGTGATGGCAGGGAAATAGACCCAGGACCTAGGTCCTGATGCCTCACACTGCTGCCAGCATCGTCTGCATCCACCCAGCCTATCCTGGCCCTGCCAGTGGAACAAAGCCCGTTCTGTCCACTCAGGCTTCCAGGCCACCCCTCCCCTCCCTTTCTTGCTCCCCGGGCCCGTCACTCCACACTTTGAGCACACCTCTCCGACACACACTGAGCAAATTCTCTGTCATTAGTTATTGAGCTGCCCGTTTCTTGATATGAAGTGTGAGTAACTTGGAGCAGTGACCCTGCCTTCTTCACCTGTTCATCCCTTCCCCCACCTGAGGCCAGAGCCAGGCCTGGCGGCCAACACTGCTGGATAAACAAAGAGTCCAGCAGTTAAGAGTCAACTGCTGGACTCAGATCTGAATGCAGCTCTGTATCTACTGGCCTCAGAAAAGTCTCAGTCTGGTTCAGTCTCACGTCCGTAGCAGGGATCGCTACGCGGGTTGGTGAAGCAGTAGGGAACAGTGTGTGAAGCATTCGGCTCACTATCTGCCACACGTGAAGGGCTTCGAGCGCGGTGGGCAGTGATGGTGATGATTACTAAGCTTTCTAATGACAATGGCAGGGTCATTTTTCTTTATGGTCCTCCGTACCCAAGAATCCAACTCAGTGCCAGGCACCCGGCAGGTCTGTGACTGTTGTGCCAACGTTCTCAGTCACTGTGTTGGTGTCTGCTGGCAAGGCCTCAAGCTCCCTCCTCTGAGACCTCTCTGGGGTTAGGAGTTCTGGCTCTGGCGCTGCAACACAGCATCTCTGGCCCATAGATTTGCCAGCTCCTCACCACAGCTTCAAGAGGGAGCCCCTGGCACAGGAACGAGTTGGGCAGGGAGCTGAGCCTCAGGCTGGACCAGAGCCCCAGCACCGACCCCAGCTGCTCTTCGGTGCCTATCTGCCTCCCACCCTCCTGAGCTCACTCAAGCTGACGCCAATGAATCCCCAGGTGAAACTTCCATTAACGTCCTGCCCCGCAACCATTTAGTCAGCTCTGGAAACTCAAGGCAAAAAGAATTCCAGGGCCAACTCCTGGAGCCTTGAGGGCTGGCTCTCCCAACAGAACCACTAATGCCGTACAAACATATCAGCTCACTACGAACTTCTACACCAGCACTTCTACACCAACACCTCGTGTCTGCCTTACCACAACCTCTGACCGTTGGGATTCCTGGCAGTTGGACAGTAGAGGAACAGGTCCCAACCCCAGAGATCTCAGCTCCAAATCCAGTGATTCTTACACCATGTGCCTCAAGGTATAAATGGGCCCATGTGGATGATGGCAGCTGATCATGCTGAACTACACGTACCTGTCTGTCCTCCTGTGCGCAGGGATGGGCTTAGATCCACTTTTATGTCCTTGGGGCTGAGCACTGGTCTTGGCACACAGTGGGTACTATATGAATACTATCACCTCACCTAAGGACTCAGCCTCAGGCCTGCCACACATTGGTGCTCACTGAATGTGGGTTCTTGCCCCCTAATCAGTGGTTTCGGGCACCAGGAAAGAAGAAGAAGTTGTGATACCAGCAGATCTGAAGGCCAGGCGAGGCAAAGGATAGACCCTGAGGCCTTAGATTCTTTCTCAATGCACCTTTCCTGGGCCCCTCTGGGCTCTACCAAGAAATTGGTAAGTGGGTTTGGAAAGGTCTCAGAGGTCAAAGAAGGCTGAAGAAGTTGTGTTTCCTGTGACAGAATGAGGACAAAATGAGAATCAGCAGCTACCCCTGGGTGGGTGGGTCAGTGTCTTCTGCCTCCCTCACTCCCAGGCCAGGCAGTCACCCACCCTGCCCAAGTCGGGCTCCAGAGGCCTCCAGGCCTGGACTGTTGAAACGGCCTTCTTCCTGGTCTCCTGCCTCTAGTGGTCAGCCTTGCTGGGCACCAGAGTACAATCCCAACAGATTAGGACCCTACCACTGCTCCCTGTTTAAAACCCATTCCACAAAGAGAGCTTATCAGTCTAGGGCAGGGGTCCTCAAACTACGGCCCACGGGCCACATGCAAATACAAATATTGTATTTGTTTCCGTTTTGTTTTTTTACTTTAAAGTAAGATATGTGCAGTGTGCATAGGAATTTGTTCATAGTTTTTTTTTAAACTACAGTCCGGCCCTCCAACGGTCTGAGGGACAGTGAACTGGCCCCCTGTTTAAAAAGTTTGAGGACCCCTGGTCTAGAGGCCTATCTTCTTCCCAGGGCCCTACACCTTTGCACAGGCTGTTTCCTCTGAGGAATATGTCAGAGATGGCCTTCTTTTCTTTGTCTACTATGCAAACACTCACGCATGGGATTCCAAAGCCAGCTCCTCTATGAGGCCTTCTCAATTTAATCTGCCCTCATCAGGCAAAAGGTCACCTTTCCCTGGGTTTCCATGGCCCCTGAGCCATCTGTCAAGATACAACACACTTCTTGTCTGTGGCCATCTCCGAATGTGACTGTGTCCAGCTCCTCCCCTGCATGGGCCTGGCCACATGAAGGGGGATAAACCAGGAAAATGAAATACCCTGGACAGAAAGCTTCCCTCTGCTTGGAGAGGCTAACAATTCACCGAAGCTTGCAGGGTACTGAGGACTTCGCCAGGTGGTGAAATCAGGTGAAGGCAGAGTAGATGCTGTCTCTGCCTTCTACATCAGTGCAATGCAACAAATATCTGCATAAGGTAATACAGACTACAAACCTTTCTCGTTTTATTAGCACATGTAACTCATTATCCTAGTTAACATTCAGAACAGATCAGTGAGACAGGAATTCTTATCCTCCTTTGAAGGCTGAGAAGACATAACCAGAAAGGTCAAGTTACTTGCCCAAGGCCACAGAGCTAGGAAACAATGGACGAGTAAAATCCAGGTCCTTCTGACTTGAAGGGGCTATAGCTCTCAACAGCCTCCAGACTGGTCTCCCAGTCTCCAGCATCACCAACAAGCCAAAGGAGGGTTTCTTAGAATTACCAATCCCATCCTGTCATGCCTGCTTAAACCCTCCAGCAGCTCTCTACTGCCTACAGGTTCAAATCCCTGTAGGATTTGGCCCCTGCCTTTCCTCCCAGCCTCGAGTTGAATTCTAATCCCCCTCCAACACCTCCCCCCCCCCCCCCACAATGTTGACCACCTCTAAGCTGTTATAAGAACACACAAAGCCTTGCAGTACTGTACTCTCTCTGGGAGACCCTTCCTACTACCTCCAGAGTGTATTCACCTGGCTTCCCCAGTTGGTTGCATTCCAGCCTTTGGTTCCTGGGGTCCAGGGGCTCCTGGCCTACCTCACCGTACCCCCCCCCCCCCCAAGCCACCTCCTCTTTCCCCCTTCAAAAGAGCAATTTAGTGCCTGGGAATTGTTCCTGTCAGAATGAAGGTTTGTGTGAAAAGAAACATGAAAGTATTTCCAGGTTCTGGGGTGTCCACCAGTTAGCCAGACAGGAAGGGAGGAGAGAGGCTATCAACACCTCTTTCCAGAGGGGAAACTGAGGCTCAGAGAGGGAAAGGAAAGTGCCCACCGTGGCCTTCTTCCCACGTGAGTGGCTTGTGCCCCTCCATGTCTGCAGCATCGGCAAAAATTCCAGGCTTAAGACCTGGGGCAGAGTTGGGGGTGGGAAGGTGTTAGGGTTATCTTTGCCACTTGAGATCAAAAGCCTAGCAGGCTTGGCCTGAGCCCTCCCGCTGAGGCCAGACCTGGGCTCTGCAAGCCTGGACTTCTCCGAAGGGTAGAGCAGGAAGGAAGGAAGATGGGAGAGGTTCCTGGGACACCTCCTCGCCAGGCCAGGTGGACGGCAGGGCCCTGAGGCTTTGCTGGTCATCCCGACCAAACGTTGGGCACCACAGGGAGTGCTCTCACCGTCATCCACAACAGGCTGACCAACTTGCCCAGGGCCATACGGTGGGCCAGTGGCGGGCCCATTCGGAACCAGTGCGTGCAAAGTTCCTAACTCCCCACAGTTCAACTGGGGGTCTTGGAGCCAGGGCCTCGGGCAGGGCCGGGTCACCTTCTCACCTCGGGATTCCAAGGCTGGTCCTCCCGCCCCGGGGCAGGATGCAAACGGAGGGCGGATCTGGGAGCCGGGGCTGGGGCTGCCCCTCTGCCCGGCAGACACGTCTCTCTCGCTCTCAAACACTCTCCGAGGAGCGCGGCGGGCCACGGCGGCTGCCCTCTCCTTTCTCCTCCCCTCCCTTCCCCTCCTCGGCTCCCGGCCGGACCCCGGGCCCGCGCCTCCCTCTCTCCCCCTCGCCGGTTCCCCACGGGTGTCCCGCACGTTCCTCACGCCCAGGCTCTACCGACCCCAGAAGAAAGAGGGGAGGGCTGCCAGCGCCCCCGCCCAGCTTGGGCGGAGAGGAGGACGGGGCTGTTGCCCGAGGAACCGGGAGAAAAGTTTGAAGCCAAGTCGGGGCCCCCGCGGACAGCAGGGGAGCGCGGAGTAGGGGGCGGTGTCTGGCTCGGCGCACACGCTCTCCACGGACACCCAAACCAGACACGTCGACAAGCACAGACCGCGTACGCGGACACTCAACGATGCGCCCCCCAACACCCACCACCAAACGCGGGCCCCCGAAACCTGGACACAGGCGCGACACGGTCACGCAGAGCCACGACCACACAAGAGCGCAGGCAGATGCACGTCCCCAGACTCCAATCCACAAAGGCCCGCAAACGCGAGATGCACGTGTCCGCACAAAGACCCCGGAGCGCGGGCCCGCGCCCCCGGCCCGAGCCTTTGTCTCTCTGGAGCCCTCTCCCCCGGGTCTGGGCTCCCCACTCCCGCCGAGCCCGGGGCGGCCGGCGGCCGCTGCCGACACCCCGGGTCCAGGAAAAGTTAGGAGGCCCGATCCCTGCCCTGGTGTCCAGCGCCGCCGCCCGCCGGATGGAGCGGCCAGGTTGGGGTCGGGGGCTCCAGACTTTGGCCCGCATCGCGGGCTCCCGCTTCCACCCGGGGACCCGCACCCACCTGGACGCGGGTCTGTACAGATGAGCCTAGAGTTCTGGGTGCATCGCGAGGCTCAGAGCCCTTCCTGCACTCGGCCGGCGCTTTACCCGGTGCCGCGCGTCCCGCCCCCCGGTCCCCGCCCGCCCGCCGCGGGGCGAACCCTCCGCCCGCTTGACGCCCAGTGGCGGCTCCAGCCGGCGGCCGCGCGACTTAGGGAGCGTGGCCAAAGTGCGGGCCTTTCCTGGAGCGCTCCCCGCCTCCGGTTCGCCCGCGGAGCCCGGGTTCCACCCTAGGGAGCGTCTCAAAAGTGCGTACGTAGTGCCCGCCCACTGTGTTCGGCTCTGCTCCCGGCTTCCAGGAACCCGAATCCCTGCCCCCCTCTCGGAGCGCACCAGCCTTCTCCGCAGATGGCCCGCAGGGTCGGGAACATCTGGAGGGCGCTAGTGTGTGTGTGTGTGGGGGGGGGGGGGGACGTTGGGGTTGGGGGGCGATGGGGTGGAGGAGGGAGTTGGTAAGAAAGATTGGGTGGGCGAGGCTTCCCTCTTCTAGAGTTTATCGCCCCCCCCCCTTTTTTTTAACGGGTGAAGAGGTCCAGAGACGTTTGTGAGAGGCTAACCAAGAATCCGAAGCAGAGAGACCGTCTGAAAGGCGAACCCGCAGAGAAGCACAGAGAAGAGAGCCCCGACTGAGGCAGAAAGCCTGGCAGGAGAGAAGAGAGAAAGCAACAGACCTTTTTTTTTTTTTTTTTTTTCCTGGAGGGAACCATGGAACTTCTGGTTGGGATTCTAAGGGAAGCTGCATGAGTGACTAGGCAGCGGTTTAAGTCTATTCTTTCCTCTGCAGCTCACCCTGTCTCACTCCACTTTATGGTAAAAAGGGCAGGAAAGGATCCCCCCAAAAAACTTTTAAACATTATCTGCTGGATGCATTCCTTACAAGGACAGGTGGTCTGCGTCTCCCAGTCTACAGACTGGAGAAGGGAGGGGAAGTTTTAAGGCACACTACAGGCCCTGTGTGTGTGTGGGGGGGGGGGGGGCGGGGGGGCATTGATGAGGGAGGTTTTCTCTTGAACTCTGGACCTCCCAAGAATTCTGCTGTGGAGAGATTGAGCCATGTTCCCCTTGCAGTGGCCCAGACTTACACGCCCAGCCTTTTAGCTCCTTTTCTTGTTACTTTTTAAAAAATTAAAATGCTGCTTGGCCTCTGGCCGGTGCGGCTCAGTTGGTTGGGTATCATCCCCTGCACTGAAGGATTGCTGGTTTAATTCCCGGTCAGGGCACATGCCCAGGGTTTCGGGCTCCATCACCCGTGTGGGGCATGTGGGAGGCAGCCGATCAGTGTTTCACTCTCCCATCAATGTTTCTCTCTCTCCCCTCCCACCTTCCCTTCCTCTCTCTCTCTAAAAATCAATAAAAATATATTTTTAAAATGTTGCTTGGGGCATGTGTGTTTGTGTTTGCCTGGGGAAGGAGGGAGGCAAGTGGGGAAATAAGGAAGGAGGAAGTAGAGGCCACTACCCCAGGCTTCAGGGCAGCAAAATCAAATCTGCTGCCCAGGAAACAAAGTGCTCCTGCAAGTCCTCCCCCTGCATTCAGGCTCTGTGGGCTGGAGGCGGGTGACTCCACTCACCTGGGCTGAGAGGCGTGAACCCTGCTGGTAGGGAGGTGCCCTGAGCCTCCGTTTCCTTACCTGTGAAATGGAAACGAGGAGGGCTGGGAGCCTGGCCTTATCAGTGTGGGACAGGGAGAACTTCCCCTCCCCTCTCTGCCTATTGTTCTCCTCCAGTTAGAATCCGTTTCCAGAACTGTGAGGCTAGTGGGGGGCACCCCACTCAGACTTCTCATCAAACAGTCTTTGAAATTGTACCACAGACTCTTGCACCCACTCAGCTCCTCACAACCCAGATGAATAAACTTCTGCAGCCCCTTAGTGTGCTGGGTGCACCCCGGGGCTCAGAGCTCCTCCTCCACTCCTCTCCCTGCCTGGAAGAGAGAGAGACCCCCCCAAACAACAAAAAACAGTGTTTGATGAGGACCCCAAGCTTGGACAGGGGTCAGGCTCCAGCCCTGCCGCTTACCAGCTCTTAGTAACCTTAGAGAACTTGCCTAACTGCTCTGAGAGTTGCCTCCTCCCCTCCTGTTGCAGAGGGACTTTCTTTCAAAGGAACCCCGTTGGCCTGGCCTAGAGACTTGCAGGCTCCTCCTTTGATGTGGTGTGGTGGACTTCAGCATCCCAGAAAAGAGATGAATACTCCCAGGGTACTTGGGGGGAGGGGAGGTGGGGAGCGGGGAGGGGCACAGGAGTGGACAGGCTAACTCCTACTGCCCTTAGTATGCAAGGTTGAACCAGCTGGGCTGGAGGCTCTAAGTCCCTCCAAAGGGCCTCTTAGTTACCATAAGCATGACAAGCAACTCTTCACACCTGGGTTGGTGGCTGGGGGCAGTTTCTGAGCACCTTCATCCAATCCCTGATCTTCTCTAACGGTGGTGGCCTCTGGGAGGCTTCAGGTGAGGAATCTCCATCAGCCCTACCTGCCCCCTGTACTATGCCTCAGTCCAGGGTTTCTTTGCCTCTAGGTTCCCCCTCCTGTCTGATGTCACACTGTAGGCCCCTCCTCCCCCCAAAAAAGGGACTTTCTAAACTGCAAACCTACAAAATGGACTATGACACCTGCTTAAAACCTTTCTTTCAGTAACAAAGTCTGAAGGAGCAATCCAACAAAATAGCTTACATATCAAATCGCATATATATCAACATATGTGTAACTCCATCTAGTGAAAAAAATCCACATTATTAACCGGTACACCTGGGAAAGGAGGTTTTTCTATCTGAATCTCTGGGCAGGTAAGGGGGGAGGGTCAAAGGTTCTTTCTGAGTCTTTTGTTTCTTAATAACGAGCTTAAAATCAATATCCCAAAAGGCAAAACTTTTGGTCCCCTGCAAGGTGAAGGAGGCATATCATATGGGCCTTGAGTTTGAAAATCCGTATTAACCGGTTAATAATGCAGATTTAATTCTTAACAGTTAAAAATTCAGATTAACTCTTAACTGGTTTAAAATGTGGATTAACTCTTAACTGGTTAAAAATGCGGATTAATTATTAACCGGTTAAAAATGCAGATTAACTCTTAACTGGTTAATAATACAGATGAACTATTAACCAGTTAATAATGCAGATTTTGTAATCAAAGAAAACACGATAATTTCAAGAGAAACATCAAAAGTGCTTTATTCAAAGTAATGTCCCATCGCTAGCTACACATTTCCCCCATCTTTCAGGTAATTTGTGGATACTGTCCCAATAGAACTTTTCTTGTTTTGAGGCAAACCATTCAGAGACCCAATTTTCCACTTCTTTGTATGTTTTGAAGTGCTGCTCAGAAAGTGCGTGTGCCATCGATAGGAACAAGTGGTAATCTGAAGATGCAAGGTCTGGTGAATACGGCGGGTGGGTTAATACTTCCCAGGCAAGATCTTTTAACGTGTCTTTAACTGGTTTTGAAGTGTGTGACAGTGCATCATCATGAAGCAAAATTACTTTGCTGTGTCTTCTGGCACATTCTGGTTGTTTTACGATCAAAGCGTGGTTCAAATTGATTATTTGTTGTTGGTAGCGATTGGTATTAACGGTTTCACCTGGTTTTAGAAGCTCATACACCACACCTTCCTGATCCCACCAAACACAGAGCATTGTCTTCTTTCCGAAGCGATTTGGCCTTGCAGTCGATGTTGATAGTTGACCTGGATCCACCCATGATTTTGTGCATTTGGGATTCTCAAAATAAATTCACTTTTAATCACCAGTCACAATTTGATGCAAAAAAGACTTTCTTTCGTGCTGTTGAAGCAACGTTTTACTGATGACTTTTCTGTTTTCCATTTGTCTTTCGTTCAGTTGATGTGGCACCCATTTTCCGTCCTTTAAAATCTTTCCCATTGCTTGTAAATGATCGGAAATTGTTTGCTGAGCAGCGTTTAATCTTTCTGCAAGTTGTTTTTGAGTTTGACACGCATCTTCATCCAATAATGCTTATAATTGTTGGTCTTCAAACTTTTTTGGTTGACCTGGACATTCTTTGTCTTTCACATCAAACTCATCACTTTTAAAGCGTTTAAACCTGCATTCACAAGTATCTTGAGATGGAGCATGTTACCCATAAGCTCCCCAAAGTATATGATAACTTTCAGCAGCACTTTTCTTCAAAATAAAGTAATGAATTAAAACTTCGCGCAAATGCTCTTTTTTTGGCACAAAGTTCGACGTAAAAATATCTATGATGTTAACACCTTCAGAAAATTTGACATATGAAGTTTTGAAGCTTGTTGTCAATACAACAAAATAGCATTCATATCAAATCGCGTATATATCAACATATGTGTAAATCCATCTATTGAAAAAAATTTGCATTATTAACTGGTACATCTAGTAGGAAAGGAACCCTCAGGATGTTGCCTTAGCCTAACTGGAATTAAATATGGTAAATCGGGTGGCTTTAGCCAGAGGCCTGTTAGCTAGATACTGTGTCCCATTTTTTCCTGAGTTATCCAGCAAGAATTTGCCTGCCCTGTGTGCTCTGCTCTTTCTCAACTACCTATAAATCACCCATTCTCAAGGAGAATGGACTCCAAGGCCTCCCTACTCCATTCTGCTTCTTGTGTTGATTGGAAGGTAGTAGAACACTGGAGCTCTAAGTGTTGTTCTGGAAAGTGCTGTGCAGTCCCAGACAGATTTCATGCCTTCTCTGGGCCTCCCCACTAGCAATCTAGGGTGATTATCTTAGGGATTAAATGATGTCATGACCTTAAAAGTATCCAACACAATCCCTGGCATGGGAATAAGGAACAGGATAACCCAAGAAGGTCTGAGACTCCATTCCTCCCCTTTGTCCTCTGTCCAAGGTGTCATATATACCCAACCTGCCACTGTTCATTTGATTACTAGCCCAGCTAGAAGGACTTAGAAGGTGTAAAGAAAAGTATTAATTATTTTTAGCCCCCACAATCTCCACCTCCTAGCCCTCATTTCTAACCATCCTCTCTTACCCCAAGCTCTAGTGCTCTAGTCCCTCTAGTCACATGGAACTCGGGGGAGGAAGGTAAGGGAGGGAAGTGCCTCTGCATTCCTCAAACCTCTGCCCAAATTCTCCTCTCCCAGGAAGCCCTCCTATTATGTTGCCACCTTTGTACATCTGCACTATCGCGTTCCCCATTCTCTTCACCTTCTTGGGTTATCCTGTTCCTTGTTCCCATGCCAGGGATTGTGTTGGATACTTTTAAGGTCATGACATCATTTAATCCCTAAGATAATCACCCTAGATTGCTAGCGGGGAGGCCCGGAGAAGGCATGAAATCTGTCTGGGACTGCACAGCACTTTCCAGAACAACACTTAGAGCTCCAGTGCTCTACTGCCTTCCAATCAACACAAGAAGCAGAATGGGGTAGGGAGGCCTTGGAAACTACGAGTCCAAGTGCAAATCACTGCTCTATCCCCGGCTACCTATGGACTTTGGGCTAGTCACTTCCTCTCCTGTGTCTCAGTTTCCTTAACTGTAAAATGGAAATAAGTAAGAAGCCCCATCTCACAGGGATATAGGGAGGATCAAATAAATGAATACAAATACAAATATGTTGTAAGCTGTAGGGTACCGTGGGCTTCTAATTGATTTACTTGACCACCTTACTGCATCTGAGGATGACCAGTTGAGGGCCTCTTTTCTCTCAGGACACCCCGGACTGAAGGTTAAAGGCACCATCATTCCCTTGGGCTGCCTGGCTCATGTCACATGTTTTGAGAAAGCAAAGAGATCTTTCTTTTTCCTTCCCTTCTCCTAGCTGTCAGGCCCTGAGCAGAAAACCCTCCAAATCCAATGTATTTCCAGGAACCCAGAGGATCTCTATTGCTCTTGCTGCATTTGCTTCTTTCCAGCTGGCAGCCCTAAAGTAAACAGAGAATCAGGACACGGGAGGAAATAATAGGGGAAAAAAAGAACCGGAAGAAAAAGAATGCCTGCCCAAGCCCCCTTCTGATCCTGCAGATCTGGTTGACCCTTGGTGTGCTGTGTTTTTGAAAAGCTCCTGTGGTGATTCCGCTGTCAGTTTGGGGACTGGGGAACGTGACAGAATGCCTTAGGGTTTGCAAAATACTTCCCCACACGCTCTCATGTTCAAACCTCTGAGCAAATGCCTGAGGTAGTCACTTATCACCTCCATTTCACAGATGTGGAAGCTGAGACTCAGAAGTAATTCATCAGGGGTGATACAGCTAGAACTGAAAACTGGCTCTTGGAGATGAATCGCCCCTCCTCGGCAGGGTGGAACTCTGTGCCTGGGCTTTGCTGGTGTCTCAGCAGTCACTGCGTGATGAACACTCCTTCCCTCTTGCCAAACCAATGCCTCTCTAAATATTTCTCTCCCACTGTCCACCTCCATGCTTTCCCTGCCTGGATGCTTTCTCAGCCCAGTCTACCAGCTGCAGGCCTTGCTGTCTTCCAAGCCGGCTGCCTCCTCCACAAAGACATTTCCATTTCTCACACTTTCTCTTCCTATGAGCCTGGAAGCACTTGGCTTGTGTCTCCGTGCAGCCCCCTCTCCAGCCCTGCCTCTTGCTGTAACTTGATGCGCCAACCAACATTCCCAGCTGTTGGGTTTCCCCCGCAGATTCTGGTAGTTTCTGGCTTCCTCCATGTCTTTGCTCCTCCTGTCCCCTCTACAGAAGTGCCCCTCATCCCACCCCATCTACTATTCAAAATTCAGCTCAGTATCACCTCTTCCAGGAAGCCTCTCTGACCTTCCAACCCTTAACTCTACCAGTGGAGGTCCTTTCTCTGTGCTTCTGTGGTGCAGTGAGGCTGCCTCTGTGATGAACGATGGTCTCTGCATCGTAAGATGCTCATCTGAGACAGCTCCAGAGAAGGGTGCCCAGGGAGGAGGGAGGGCTCTGGGAGGCCTTGTCCCTCTCTTGTTAGCCTGTCAGTCTCCTTTCTAAGGCCTGACAACTCTCTCTAGCCTTCTGCCTCATTCCTTTCCCCATCTGTCTGTAGCTCGCTCTCTCTCTCTCTCTCTCTCTCTCTCTCTCTCCTTTTAACCTCTTAGTCCTTATCAATTACTTGGACCCTCCCCTCTATCCCCTTTGTCCTGACTTCCTGACAAAAATAGATTGTATCCTCCCACCACACTCTGCAAGAAGCAAAGGACCCCTGACTGGAAGTCAGGACATGGGATTCCCGTCCTGGCTTTGTCCCCAGTTGACGTGGACAAGAACAGCTTATTAATAACAATAAGTTTTCAGGGCCATTTCTAGCTGACAAAGTCTGTCCAACCACTGTCTCCTTGGCCCCTCGCTGCAGCGCCCTCTGCCAGCGACGATGTCTTATTTACACGGTGGGGCAGAAGCCTTCCTGACTAGTCTAGTCCTTGAGGGTCAATGAACTCAGGGAACTTTGTTATCAGGCATAGGGTGTATGATTACGCTATTGCGTGTAAAGGGCTGTGTGCTCAATTTATATAACCTTCTGTCCCAGGACAAACAGAGCTACAGAATGCTACCCTCACGGCAGCTGACTCTCAGAGAACATTAGAATCGAATCGTTCTAGTCCTTGAGCAAACACGTTCTTTCAAGAGGGCTTCAGATTTTTTAAAATGACAGCCCATAGTAAGAAATGGATATTATCAGACAACCTGGGACACAGGTACATATACATATACATATACATATACATATACATATACATATACATATACATATAGCTGGAACAAAAGCTTGACAGGCCAATACTTATCCTTACCATAGGTAATACACTCTGCTAATTTCTTCTCTATCTTATTCTATTCCATTAAGAATAACATCAGTGGTCACAACACTGAAAATTGATTTTACGTCCCACTAACAGATCACAATGGGAAGTTTGAGAACCTCTGTTTCAGTATCTCCCACGTTCAAACGTAACAAGCTAAAACAGCGGTTCTCAACCTGTGGGTCGCGACCCCTTTGGCGGTCGAACAACCCTTTCACAGGGGTCACCTAAGACCATCCTGCATATCAGATATTTACATTACAATTCATAACAGTAGCAACATTACAGTTATGAAGTAGCAACGAAAATAATTTTATGGTTGGTTCACAACATGAGGAACTGTATTTAAAGGGCCAGAAGGTTGAGAACCACTGAGCTAAAAGGACAAACGAATACCTCCTCCAGCCTAGTTGCTCTGTACTCACTGCTGCTTCGCCCCCACCCTCAACCCTTTCTCTGTTACATTCACTTAGAAATATTTACTGAGCATTTACTGAATTCTTGCCTTATAGCAGTTAAACTTGTTAAGTGACCGTCTAGAAAGATTCATTGTTTCCACTTTCCATTCATCCCCTCTAGAAAACCATAAAATGGCCTTTGCTATGGCTAAGTTGTCAACAATGGTTCACCAACCCGCACCATGTGATATTTTCATGGCTGACTCTCCTAGCTTCCTTCCTCATTTTCTCCCATATCACAGGCTGCTCCTCCTTGGCCCCCAGCCCATGCATGACTGCTCCCCAGACTCTGCTCTGCACCCCTACCCTTCTCACTCGGCAGTCGGTGCCTGCGGCTGCTCACCCACCAAGTCCCATGCCCTCAGTTGTTTGCCATGCTGTCAATGGATACCTCTCATCACAGCCACCTGCCTGCTCATCGTCTTTACTTGATAGTGTCCCACAGGCCTTATCCCCCATTTGCCTGAATCAAAATTCAGTTCTCATTCAAACCCACCTCTCCTGAGTCCTCATCTTAGGGAAAGGTACTACCACCCACCCAGCTGTCCAAGACCCTCTTCCTTGTCCCCACAGTCATGCACATCTTGCTTCCTCTTTGAAAGGGAAGGCAGCTGTCTGCCCCGAGTGAGTCTCTGTGATAAACAACTGTCCCAAGGCTCTGACTGGGCGACCTTTGCTGGCTATTTTACCTGACTGTGCGTTGGGGCCTGTGTTCCTGAGGGCCCAGAGGACAGAGCGCCTGCCCTGGCCCGGACAGGGTTAGAGCCTGGGGGCCAGGGCAAGCAACCTTCAGGAGGGATTCTCTATAATCAGCGCAGGCCAAACTGCCTTAGAAGCCTGGATGCTATAGATGGAGAAATGAGGCTCAGAAAGGGTAGGGCTTGTTCAGGTCACACAGCATTTCGGGGCGGAGCTACAGCTGGAATCCACTCCTTTGGGCTCCGAGTCAGGCTTCTTCTTAAATTCCCAAGCTCCCTAGTTCTAGGCTGTCCGGAGGCATTTGCTTTGGTCTGGAACCACACAAATAATGCTTGGGCTATCTGAAGACACTGATGTTCAGGGTCCATTCTTCAAATGGACCATTACATCCCGGGGCCACCAGCTAAACAGAGTTCTGGTTAATTACCCCTCACATGACCACAGCAAGGTCAAGGGCTCAAGGCAGTTCCCACACCCCTGAGCGAGAGGAAGAGAAGAAAAGAAGCATTTAGGTCAGGCTCTGGGCTGAGTACACATATCCATGACTTCACCTTATCTCTGCTGTCTGGATGAGGAAACCAAGGCTCAGAGAGGTAGAACAACTTGCTCAAAGTGACTCAGCTCACAAGTGGAAGAGCCAGAACTTGAACCTGAGTCTCATGCTATTTCTGCTGCATCATACCACCTCCTTTGGGCACTGCCTCATGGTCTGGGAAGTGAAGAAGCAGGGAGGCTGCTGGGGAAATGGGCAGGCTAACAAATACGGTGGGAGCAGCACGAAGAAGTAGGGAAATGTTTCACTCTTAGACCACGCAGAGCTGGGGTTAAATTTTGGCTCTGCCACTTCCTTTAAGCCCCTTAAAGACTCCATTTTCTTTTCTGCAAAATGAAGAAAATTATTACCTTAGAAGGCGATGGAAGGGATTTAATGGAATCACTTAAGTGGTTCACACAATTCTGGACACAGAATAATTGTTCTGAACGTATTTACTACTATCCATAATAATAACCTCTTACAATAAGCATTTTAGAAGCAGGGGTTCAGGAAAGCCCTGTTTCACAATAGGGTGACTCAGCCTGCACACCTGCCTCAGAGCTGAACCCAGAGGATAATGGAGTGGAGGGCAAGGGAACAGACTAGTATTTATCCAGCTCCTGCTGTGTGCCAGGCACTGTGCTAAATGTTGTATTGCTGTCATCATTGGTGTGAATGCTCAGAACAGAGTAGGTGCAATTATCAGTCTGATTTGGTAGTTGGGGAAACCGAGGCTCAGAGAGGGGAAGCAGTTGTATGGCTTACGAGTGGCTAAACGGAGATTTAAACCTCAGGCCATGGGACCTGAGAGCCCTTGAGCATTTGGCCACGCCCCTCGGTGCTCAGTTTCACTCAGAACTGGTTCAACGTTAGCTCATCGGCTGAGAGGTCCCCTGTGTCACATCCCATGATGGGCCTGGCTCGTCCCTCTAAGTGGGCTGTGGTCCCATGGAGCACACTGACCATCAGGACTTTGCCCCCTTGCCTCTGCCAGTCACAACCTCTCAGTGTTCTTGAGGGACCATGGGGTGAGGTCCCACCTGCCTGTCCAGCCTCATCTCCCCCCATACATCTGCCCACCTCCATACATAGCTAATGATCACCTCCACTAGAAATTCTGTTTCTTTGTTACTAATGTTGTGGTCCCACCCCATAACAAAGAAACAGAATTTCCGGAGGATGAGGCCCAGAAATCAGGATTTTAAAAAGATTCCCAGGTGATTCTAATGTGCAGCCAAGGTTGAGAACCACTGCTAAACCTTTGCTCTGGCTGAGTCCACTGTTCATGATAACCACTCCCCCAGCCCCAAAGATTGAAATCCGGTGTCTTCAGTTAAAGGCCTAGGAGCTGGGAGGTCAAAGTCTGTCCTGAACACCAGGGCCTGGCAGGAGCAAACAGGATGGTCTCAGTTTAGGAGGCGGAAAGCAGAGAGTAAGAGGTTAAGAGGGAGGGAGGGCAGCGAAGGAGGAAGAGGACAGGGTGAAAGAGCAGGGCAGGACCGAGTGTGCAGTTACATAAGGATGTATGCCCAAGGCCAGTGCATGACATAATCAGGTGCCCTGCCAGGTAGGTGAAGAAAGTTCATCAGCTACAGCTTTGTGCTATCAGAACAGATATCGCGGGAACTATTTCGCAAAGGGGGGAGGCTTTCGCACATGGTAAGCAGCCAGGGTCACTGAACTGCCTGCCACTGAGCTGCAAGGGAGGACCGTACCAAAAAGAAGAAAAGATACCTGTCTGTCAACATGCGTTTATGTTTATGTCTGTGCTAGTCACAGGAGTTAAACATTTGAAGAGCATTTCCCAGGGCTCATACCATTGTCACCTTTGATGCTCACAGGGACCAGGGAGGTAGGGCTGATGACCTCTTTTATAGAGGGAGCCTCAGAGTGGGAATGTGGTTGGTTATCCAAGGCCACCCAGTGAGAAAGAGGCAGAGCTGGGACTTGAAGTTAGTTGTGCTTTTGGTACCTGAGACAGTAGCCCAGTAAATACAACTTAAAGTTAACAACTTCCCTGAAACTTACCATGGGCCAGGTACGGTTTTTGTCTTACCTCATTTAATCCTCACAAGTCTATGTACTAGTAAAAGGCACTCCTGTTGTCATCCCTATTTTACAGAAAGGGAAGCTGAGGCATAGAGCTATTAACTAACTTACTTGACTCCTGGAGTTAGGAAGTGATGGAGCTAAGACCTGAACCCAGGCCCTCTGGTTTCAGAGAGTCTGTGTCTCTCAACAGCTTTGCTTACGTGGGAGTCAGGGTGGAGGGAATTCCAATTATGCCATGAGGTCCCTGCCCTCTCCCTCAAGGATAGTGGCCCACCGAGGTCCCGTGGTTGACAGCATGGTCAGCTGACCTGGCCTTGGGCAGGCAGGTGGATGAGGCATCTCCTCCAGGGACAGCTGCCAGCTTCACTCAGCTTACCTCAGCTCAGGTCAGGTGAGGGCACTCCGGGAGAAACCAGCACGCCCAAGGGCTGTTGAACTCACACGTCACCCTCATGAGGTGAGGCAATGAGCAGGCATGGAAGCTGGTTCTGGAAGGGTCTGGACATTTGAGCAGATATCGTCAGCCCTGACGCTGGTCCCGTTCACTGTAAAAACCTGGACAAATTCTTAACCCTGGGTTCCAGTCTCCCTATCTGTGCAGGAAGGGGCATGGACAGTATGGCTAGCCAGGCCCCTTCCAGCCCTGGTCCCTCTGTTGTGAGTTATAACTCCGTTGGCATGACTTCTCTTTCCAAAGGAAGGAGACCCTTTCTTATCAAGCACCTTCTAGATCAGGAGAAGTTCCTAATAGTTTTCCTACTCCCATCAGCTAATTCTGGCTTTTAGCAACGCCCCCAAAGGAATGACTAAAGGAGGCGAACACAGCTGGTGTTTAGATTGTGCCCATCAGAATTACTTTACTGGTTGTAAGAAAGTTGATATACATTATATTGGTTGGTAAATAGCCATTTCCCTAATGTCCCCCAGTGCTCCCCGTTCTGCCCAGGTACTCAAGCAATTCAGTGGCCAATGCCTGAATTGAATCTCCCCCAAATCTATATGGGCCAGGTATGGTTTTTATCTTCATTTAATCCTCACAAGTCTATGTACTAGTAAAAGGCACTCCTGTTGTCATCCCTATTTTACAGAAAGGGAAGCTGAGGCATAGAGCTATTAACTAACTTACTTGACTCCTGGAGTTAGGAAGTGATGGAGCTAAGTGATGGGAGTCCTAACCCCCAGAACCTCAGAATGTGACTATATTTGGAGATGGGGTCTTTGGAAAGGTAATTAAATTAAATAAGGTCATGTGGGTGGTGCCTAATGCAACACTTCTAGGAAGAGGAGACTTGAACACACACACAGAGAAAGAGTGTTATGTGAACCTGAAGACGGCCATCTCCAAACAAGCAAGAAACCAGCCCTGCCAGCACCTTAATCTCAAACTTCTAGCCTGCAGAACTGTGAGAAAATAAATGTCTGCTGTTTGAACCACCCAGTCTGTGGAACTTCGATATGGCAGCCTAAGCAGGCTCATACACTCAGCATGCGACATGCTTCGCAGAGTAGATTAAGTGAGATAATGTTTGAAAAGGCACCAGCTCATAGTAGTCCCTCCCCCGATAAGCATGGGAACAGCAGCAGGGGAGTAGAAATATTGCTGAGTCATTCTGCGTCAGTATGAACTTGCAGGACACCTGACCCTTGACCCAGCTCTCCAGACTGGCAATCCTGTCCTCAGCTCCACCCCTGGCTTTCTGTCTGCCAGGCTGTGAGGTGATCAGGGTTCATAGAGGCTCTGCCCATGGTCAGCAGTAAACCTACCATGGGTGGGTGTTTGGCCAACTTGGCTTAGGCCCCAACACCGGGGCAGGGTTGGAGGGATAGTGAGGGTGGCCTGGGGGATCTCGGGGGCAGAGGGCCTGACTGTGTGTCACAGTGGTATTTTCCAAAATACTTATGTTCCGTATCTCATCTGATGCTCATAGCAACCCTTTCAGGTGGACAGGACTCATGGGCTCCTCTTGACACAAAGAGAAATGGAGGCCCTGAGAAGCTAAGGGACTTCTCCTGACTCAGCAAACCCGAGCTGGGATTAGAACCTTGGAATCTAGACTCAGGCCCTGGCTCTTTCCACCACTGGGACTGCGTGCTTGCCCTCTGCGGCTTCAGGAGGCTGTGGGGTGTGGTGGGAAGTGCACAGACCTAGGCTCAAATCTCAGCTGGACCAGGGACCAGCTGTGTGACCCTGGCAGTTCCCCACCTGGCCAGGCTGTGGGCACTCTCTGAGAGAGCGAGGCCACCTCTGCCCCTGAACTCTCAGGCCTGCCGGATTGGCAGCTATTGTGGCTGTTTTATAACTAACTGCTCAGTAACTGTTGCTGAATCAAATTCCTGGAGAGCCAGGCCATGTGTCTGTGGGTGGGGGAGACAGCTGGCACTTCCAGGGGAAGGGACAAGGCTTCCTTCTCACTTGCCTCCTACCTCAGTGCCTGGCAGCCCTTGAGAGGGAGGGAATGGAACAGAGAGACCTGGGGCAGGGGTAGGGGCAGGGGGTCTGGAATTTACCTCCCCCAGCCCACTGTACCTGTCTGAAACCACTGTCTCCCTATTTGTAGTTTCTGGTTGAATCAACACTGTTTTATTTTTTTCATAGCACCTTGTCATCATTTGGATTACTTTATTGTCGCTGTCCTCTGCACTCCCTCTCCCTTCCCCTCCCCTCACACAGAGAATGATTGATGATCATGAAGCAGGGGCTTGTCTGTGTTGTCACCTGCTCTATTCCTTGCACCTAGAATGTCTGGCTTATAGTCAGTGTTTGGTCGTTATTGGTGCAGTGAATGAATAAATGAGTGAATGAATGAATGAATGAATGAAGAAGTTGATCCTTTGTGGTCAGCCCTTTGTGGCATTTGGGGCTGTTGCCTAAGTTAGAGCCCAACCCTGTTTTCTAGAGGCTTCCAGTCTGGTGGGGGAGGCAGACACAGACACAAACACAGACACAGACAGACACAGACACAGACACAGACACAGACACAGACACAGACACAGACACAGACACAGACACAGACACAGACAGACACAGACACAGACACAGACACAGACACAGACACAGACACAGGCACAGACAGACACAGACACAGACACAGGCACAGACACAGGCACAGGCACAGACAGACACAGACACAGACACAGGCACAGACACAGGCACAGACACAGACACAGACAGTGACCCTTGGTGTGACCTGTGCTGTGACAGAGGGAAGGAGGCACCTGGGCTGGGGGAGCCAGAGCAGGTGGCAAGTGATCCACTTCAGGGAGCAGCAGGCCGGGTGGAAGGCCTGGGAGGCCTCTCAGAGACACCTCAGCAGAAGAAGTATAAGATGAGTAGGAGTTCGAGGGACAAGGGTGCGGGGGGGGGGGGGGGGTGAGGTACAGTATTCCAGACAGAGAACAACATGTGCAAAGGCGCTGAGCCCTGAGAGACCACGTGGGGTTAGAGGCCCCTGATGCTGTAGAGGCAGGACAGCAGCTGAGAAGATGGATTCTGGGGGTGGGAGGAGACACCTGAGGGAACAGCAGGGGGCCGGAGGGAGGGCAGCTTCAGTGCGTTACACAGGCTGAGAACTAGTGCTGCCCAGGGGCTGCGGCTGCCTGCTCAGTGGTTGCACATTCTCTCATTCTCTCTCTCTCTCTCTCTCTCTCTCTCTCTCTCTCTCTCTCTCTCTCTCTCTCTCTCTCCCTCTCTCTCTCTCTCTCTTCCTTCTATCCCTCCCCCTCTCTCTTCTGAGAGAGAAAGGATTTGTGGCCAAACATTGCCCTGCCAGGCCAGGGTGGCAGTGGGGTCTATGGGCAGCTGCCCCCTTTTGGAGCCCAGTTTCCTGCTCACACTCACAGTGGGTGCCTGGGGGCCTCGCCTCTCAGAGTTTTGGCAGATGGAGCCAGGGGCATGTGAGGTGGCTTTTCCAGCCTGGAGACACTGACCAATGGCCCCAGGAAGTGTGACTCATTCCAGTCTCACTAGGGGTGGGGATTGGGCTTCTGGCTCTTACCTACTCCTGCAGCTAGAGAGCTTTCAGCCCGGGCAGCCGGCAGCAGCCGGGGGAGCCTTGAAGCCAGGGATGGATTCTGGTCTGCCACAGACTCTCTTGGCGACCTCAGCACATTTATGCCTCTTTCTGGGCCTCAGTCTCCGCTTTTGTAAAATGGCCATAGCAGTACCTGACCTCTTTCTGCAGAGCCAGGAGACCTGCTCCTCATCCAGGATTTGTCATCGGCTCACCTTGGGCAAGCCCGTTCCTCTTTTGTGCCCCAGTCTCTCCATCTGTATGTTGAGGAGGTTGGACATGAGAGTCTCTGAATGGTTTTTCAACTCGGACATTCTCCCGAGGCTCATAGATTCTGTGGATCCAGTTGGGCCTTGGTGATCACACCACGGCCAAACACTAGCTCCGGTTCTGCTTGAATGCTTCCAGGAAACCAACCACATCTTCCTCCGACCTTTGGACAGCTCTAGCAGAAATGCCTTCCTCATACTGTACATTCCTTCCTGCGTCACTGAACCACTGGGGTCAGTTCTGCCTTCAGAAGCCGCAGAGCTCCATACAATTCAAAAGACCTAGGCACTGGGCATCCTGGCCAGACCTTGTGCTGGCTTCCAGGGACAAGGAGGAACCAGAAATAGCCCTGGTTCTTCAGGGGGTCATTGTCAAGCTGGGAGAAAGACCAGTAAACACATAGTGACATGTGATTTCAGTAAAAGCTTAGGGTATGAAAGAGAATGCTGGAACTGCTGGAGCAAAGCAGGAGTGAGGGAGTTGAAAGGCAGGGTGGGTATCTTTTTTTATATTAGCATTCTTTTTAAATTTTACTTTTCAATTACAGTTTACATGCAGTATTGTTTTGCACTAGTTTCAGGTGTATAGCATAGTGATTAGACAATCATATACTTTGCAGAGTGTTCCCCACAATATTTTCAGTACCCACTGGGCAGCACACATAGTTATTTATTGACTACCAGAGACCCGATGCATGAAATTTATGCAAGAGTAGGTCTTCCTTCCTCCGGCTGCCGGCACCGGCTTCCCTCTGGCACCTGGGACTCAGGCTTCCCTGGCAGCCTCGGCTTTGTCCAGAAGGTCGTCGAAAGGACGTCTGGTCTAATTAGCATATTACACTTTTATTATTATAGATATTCCCTATGCTGTAATCTACATCCCTGGGACTATTCTGTAACTACCAATCTGTGCCTCTCAGTCCCTTCACCTTTTTCAACCAGTCCTCTAATCCCCCACCTTCTTGCAACCATCAGTCTGTTCTCTGTATTTATGAGTCTGTTTCTATTTTGTTTGTTTTGTGCTTTAGAGTCCACATGTGAGTGGAATCATATTGTATTTGTCTTTCTCTGACTGACTTATTACTAGCGTAATACCCCCTAGGTCCATTCGTGCTGTGGCAAAGGGCAAGATTGCATTCTTTTCTATGGCAGAGTAATATTGCATTATATTTATGTACCACAGCTTTTTAACCCACTTGTTTATTGAAGAGCACTGGGATGCTTCCATATCTTGGGCCTTGTAGATGACACTGCATGAACACAGGGGTGCATATATTCTTTTGAATTAATGTCTTGTGTGTTTTTCTTTGTTATATACAGGATGGGTAAGTGCCAGGCCAGGAACTTTCTATGTTGCCCAGCAAGGACTAGAGCGAAGTGTCAAATCCACTAGCTCTGTCTGACCCTAGAATGACTAACAATCTCAGCTGCCATCTCCATCTCCTTCTGGGCATCAGGCTCTGTGGCATCTCAAATACCCTGGATATCCAGCTCATTGCATCCCCACAACTGTGCCAGATAGTAACTCTTATCCTGTTATGTAAATGAAAAAACAGGCCCAGAGCAATCAGGCGTCCTCCCAAAGTTCACATGGTCAGTACTCTTGGGGCCAGATTTAAACTAGTCTGGCTAAAAGCCTCTCTCTGGGCTATGCTGCCTCTTACCTGTCCACCTCTCTCTGTTGCGGCCTGATTTGGGGTCTGTTCCTCACTGAGCCAGCCCCTGGCTGCTTGTACATTTTCTAAGTCGAGAGAGCCAAGTAGCTGGGGTGGAGACTTTGGACCTTAGCGAGGGTCAGGGTGCTCATCACCGCAGAGGGATCTCAGGCATTGCCAGCAGCCTTGGGAGGAAGGCCTTTGTGTGGGTGAGGAGGGGAGGGGTTTCCCCAGCACCCTCAGATTTCCCCTTACTGATGGCTTTTGCTACAGTAGCCCCACGTCCAGGCTGGTTGGTCCTGGGGTGGGTCTCTTCCCTTCAAGGCTCCAGATGTGCCTATTTGTAGACAGGCAGAAGGGACAAGCTCTCCAAGCAACACTCATAACTGAAGCTGAATCAACACAGTTTTGGTCTGAACTAGAAGAGCAGACGTGATTCTGAATGTCCTGTCCTCCACCCCTCCCAAGGCCCCGCCCAAGTCTCTGGGGGCAGCAGCTGAGCCCAGGCTGCATCCCCAGTGGGAGGTTCTTTCACTGAGGAAAGGAGTGCTGCAGTCAGTGATGCGATGGGAGGAGCGGCGAGGATGAGGTCAGTGTGGTTCGGCCCTGCTGATGAGGTGCATCGTGTCTTAGGTCAGACAGACCGTTCTCCAGCCGCATGGCCTTGGTCAGAGCTCTTAACCTTCTTGAACTTCAGTTTCCATATCTCTAAAGCGTTGATAATAATAGCACCCACTATTGGGGGTTACTGATAGTGAGGATAAAATAAGAATTAAAGAGAAGCGTGTCCATAAAGCACTTGGTAGGGAGCCTGGTATGTAGTAAGCGCTCAACAATGTGGCCTTGATGACAAGATAATGATGACAGCGAGGGAGAAGCACGGCAACAGTTACATCAGACAGTGTGAGACGCTGCCACACCCTCTCCCACATGTGTGTGCTTTCTGCTTCCAGGCTTTGCACTGACTGCCTCTCCCTGGCTACCATTCCCGAGACCCTCCTACTCCCATTCCAGAAACGAGTCCTGAGCAAACGAGGGCCCTCATGGCACCGGGCCCTGCGGATCTGAGCCTGGATGAAGATCTCATGCAGATCAGCACCCAGAGCCTGCCCCCAGGGCATGTGGGAGCATATGGTTTGGAGGATCTGGTAGCAGGTCTCCCAGGGGAGGCCCGAGTCTTGATGCATGAGTAGGAATGGGCTGGAAGAAGAGACTAGGGTTTCTTTTTCCATGTAAAGGCAATCCAGGCAGATGAAATAACATGTGCCAAAGCAGAGAGGTGTGAAATAGCAGGCTGAGCTTGGAAAACTGCAAGAAGCACAGAATGGGGGGAAAGTTGGAAGCAAGTGGGGACGGGGGAGAGATGAGAGTGGAACGGAGAGGATGTGGGGGGCAGATTGTGCAGAGCTTGTGTGCTAAATAAGATATTCAAAATGTATCTTGAAAGCAATGGCGACTTATTCTTCTCATCATGAAACAAACATCCCTGAGGATCTACTCAATTCAAAACACCTTTGTAGTGGGTCCTCTGGTACACTGCCCAGCAGCCCCTGCCTCCCCCCTCAGACTGGCTGACAGCTCACAGATGAAACTCCGTTCCTGCCATTGCCTTAGTCTGAAGAGATGCTCCCATCTAATGTCACTCCCCTTCCCTGGACAAGCCTGCATCCAATGATTGCTCTCCATGGGGGTATTAAGAACCAGCCCCCTTACCCCAACTTGGGACAACTATGAGCAGTCATTTCAGCTCCAGAGCTCCCCAGGAGGTGGGCTGAGGCCTTTGTCGTCTGCCTCACAGCCCCAATTGTCCCACTGCTCCACTCACTCCCCCACAGATATTGATCTTGAGATCAATCCCCAATAAACTTTCTGCCAGCAAGTCTTCATCTGAGAATCTCCTTGCCCAAGAACCCCAGCCTGTGACAGTCATCATTGAAGGCTGTCAGTGATGGTTGCCATCTCATTGAGGTGTCAAAGAGAGACCCCTGCTTTTGGAAGGTAGCTCTGCCCACCATGTGAGAATGAAACAGAGGGAAAGACTGGAGCTCAGAGGCCAGTGAGGAGGTTGTTCTGATTTAGCAGAAGAACGATGAGGATACAAGGTAGGCGGGACGGAGAAGGAGGGATGGATTTGGGGAACTTAGAGGAAACAGAATTGCCAAACAGGGTACAGACTGGGAATGGAAGCCTCCTGGGGCAGTGGGCAGAGGTGGAACCAGTTCCTGGGATGGATTGAGCAGGGCTCAGCTCAGTTTGGGAGTGGACAGCATGCCATGCTTATGAGACATCCAGGTGGAGCCCAGGAGGCAGGGCGAGTACCTAGGATCAGGAGAGGGATCTGAGCGGGAGGTGTGGCTCTGGGGGTTCACCAGTGCAGGCAGTTTACAAAGCATTTCTGCAGAGCCATTAGATCAGTGATGGCGAACCTTTTGAGCTCGGCGTGTCAGCATTTTGAAAAACCCTAACTTAATTCTGGTGCCGTGTCACATATAGAAATTTCTTGATCTTTGCAACCATAGTAAAACAAAGACTTCTATTTTTGATATTTATTTTATATATTTAAATGCCAGTTAACAAAGAAAAATCAACCAAAAAAAATGAGTTCGCGTGTCACCTCTGACACGCGTGTCATAGGTTCGCCATCACTGCATTAGATGCTTGTGGGTACTAGCCAATTAGAAGGGTCACCAGGGTCCTGGAGACCCCTAGATGTTAATCTTTTAGTTGCTGGAGCATGGTGTGGGGTGGGGTGCTGGATACGAGGGGCCCTGAGGGGGACTCTGAGCAGGAGCTATTGACCAAGCAGTAAGTTAGCATCTGTGTATGCCCGCTGAATACCTGTGCTCTTCACAAAACCCTCCCAGGAATCTGCTGAGGCAGATATCATAATCCCTTCTTAAAAAGAGGAAACCAGGGCTCCCTGAGGGGAGTGAGTGTCTTGCCAGGAACCAGACAGCTCCTAAGTATCAGGGCTGCAGTTGAACCAGGTCCATCTGATCCTGAGTCCTATGCCTGTGGGCATCAGAACCCAGAATTCTTGTGTTGTTGTTTTTTTTAAAAAATATGTTTTTATTGAATTCAGAGAAAGGAAGAGAGAGATAGAAACACTGATGAGAGAGAAGCATCCATTGGCTGCCTCCTGCATGGCACCCACCGGGGGTCGGGCTGAAGGCCAGACATATGCCCTGACTGGGAATTGAACCAGCAACCTTCTGGTGCTTGCGATGATGCTCAATTAACTAACTGGGCAGCTCCGGCCAGGCACAGGATTCTTATCTCTTCAGTCAGCATTCCTTCCCCTTGTTCAAATTACCATTTCCAGTGCTGCATCCCAGAACTTCTATCACCAGCCATTGTCTCCTTCCAAGAAATGGTGCTGAGAATGTCCAGGTCTGTGGGAGAGGCAGGGTGGAATGGATAAGCCCAGGGCCAGACACGAGGGAATTTCCGGACGTGGGGATCCCCCAGCTCCTGGTTTGGAGCCCAGTGTGAAGGAAGGCTCATGGCCTCGCTCATGGGGAGTGGCAGGAGACCTGGGGACTCGGCTGCCCCTGCCTCCTCCGGGGCCCACCACCTCAGGCCTGTTTCCTTCAGGAAAAAGAGCAACTTGTGAAGCAGCGAGCATCTTGTTACTGAAAATGTTATTCCCTTGTTCATCCTTTATTTACTATTGAACAACCATTTAGGAAGTACCCCCCATGTGACCTGTGCCCCCTGGCCCTGCCCTCCTCGGGGTCCAGGCTGGTGGAGGATGTGGGTGAACAGTGAGACAGACTAGGGAGTCTCCAGCGCTGCTCTGTTTGTCCCTGTGTCCCCGAGGCCAGCACAGCTATGCTGTCTGGGGCTATTGATTATTGGATAAAGGAAGGGCTGAGGTTGGACAAAAGGGTTTCCTGACCAGCGTGAGAGAAAGCCCTGCAGGGGGAGTTAGGGGCGGTGGCATCTCCATCCCTGGAAAGCACCAGCCTCTCCACTCAGTGTTTGACAGACACCCATGCAGGGGAAGGAGGCTGGCTCCGAGGTGCGGGGCCTTCACATCTGCCTTCTTCAGTCCTGCTATGGCTCCATGTGGCATCCAGCTGCTAAAAGAACATTTGGGGTGTTTGCTCAGCTGTGGCCCCGAACACATTGAACTGACTTTCTTGTTAAGTCCTGCTCAGGGAGCCTGGGAGACTGCTGGCAGGGAAATGGAAAAGGGAGAGGCCCCATCTGCAGAACTTTGGTCTCCTATCCCCAAGCCCACCAAAGTCCCAGGCCTGACTCACTAGCGTCACACTCTGTCAGGTTTCCAAAAGCATGACTTGTTTTTTCTTTTCTTTTAATTTTTAAAACTTTTAAAAATATATTTTTTATTGATTTTTAGAGAGAGAGGAAAGGAGAAGGAAAGAGAGAGAGAAACATCGGTGTGTGAGAGAAACATCAATCGGCCGCCTCCTGCACCCCCCCTACTGGGGATCGAGCCCACAACCCATGCATGTGCCCTGACCAAGAATCGAACCAGGAACTTTTCAGTGTGTCCAGGACCACGCCCAACAAACTGAGACACACCAGCCAGGACTTTTAAAACGGTTCTGAGAAGGTGACTATAGAAGCTAGCTCCGTTCTCTTTTCCCATTTCTGTCACAATTTCCTCTTCGTCCCCACGGGACCATGGTTCTCAGCAAAGAGGTCAGGTTCCTCTTTGGCCACAGAAGAAGTGACTGCACGAGAAGGGGAATGAGATGGAGGACACTAAGCTTCAGTGAACACCCACTATGTGCCATTTTGGGGGGATGAGGAGACAGAGATAAAGTAACATGTACAAGAGTACACAGTTAATGATGACGATGCTAATACTAATACAATGAATATTATCAGGTGAAACCATTATTTGAAAAGCCAACCATTTCTGATGGTTCAACCTAATGCATGTTATTCAGGCACAACACAGGATGTTTTGTCTTCTCTGCAAGGAAGGTTATTATTTTGATTTTTCAAAGCTGACAAAATGGAGGCGGAGAGAGTGTTCAGGTAACTCGCCAATGCCTTCTAGCAAGCCAGTGGTGGGGCCAGGTCGTGAATTCAGGTCAGTTTCCAAAGTCCCTCAATTCCCTGACCTCAAGCCAAAAACCACTCTGTACAGTCCCCTGTCCTGAAACTCATGCCGACTCAGGAGTGGAAAGACACTGGCCTGGGGGTTGGGAGGCACAGGCTCTGTCCCAAAGCGCTGGGTGGCCTTGGGCAGGTCTCTGCCCTCCCTGGACGCACTGTTCACATCTATAAAGGGAGGGATGGAGCTCAGCGAGGCCTCACTGTGGCCACCTCTGGCCGTGTGATGGGCATGAGGACTGGGACCATGTCTGCCTCATAGGTGCTCCCAGGGCCTGCAGTGGTCCTTGGTGCTGAGGGGGCTTCAGTGAACCTCGCTGACTGTGGGGCAGAGGGAGCACAGTGGTAGGACTGCGAGTGGGTAGCTTGCAGGCACTAGGGCTGCTCCTTGTGCGGTGGGAGGCTGCCTTCCTGGTGACCAGGAGTCCTTTCTGCCCAGGTCTCAGGTCTCTGAAGGGAGAGATTCTGGGAAATCCCTCCCAGCCTCACTGGGGGATTGGCAGCCTACGATGCCCCTCAACAGAAGGCCACTGCTCTTGACCTTTATTGGGTCTCTGAAAGGTCGGAGTTGGAAGCTTGCTAGGGGGTTGCAGTATCTAGAGCAGCCGTGGGCAAACTATGGCCCGCGGGCCAGATCCTTTTCCTCTTCCTCCTCTTCCTCCTCTTCCTCCTCTTCCTCCTCTTCCTCCTCTTCCTCCTCTTCCTCCTCTTCCTCCTCTTCCTCCTCCTCCTTCTCCTCCCCCTCTTCCTCCTCTTCTTCCTCCTCCTCCTCCTTCCCCTCCTCCTCTTCCTCCTCCTCCTTCTCCTCCTCCTCCTCCTCTCCTCCTCCTCCTCCTCTTCCTCCTCCTCCTCCTCCTTCCCTCCTCCTCTTCCTCCTCCTCCTCCTCCTCCTCCTCCTCCTCCTCCTCCTCCTCCTCCTCCTCCTCCTCCTCCTCCTCCCCCTCCTCTTTACCAATTATTCTTAAGGTTATATTTGTCTTTTGGGGGTGGGAGCTGTAGCCAGGGCCAAGGTGAGGCTCGGTGCCGTGGTCTCATTAGCATCATTATCTTATGATGAGGAAACAAAGCCCAGCCATGTGAGAGCAAGTCACAGCCCATAACTAGTAGGGCTCCTGGGTGCACAGGGAGGCAGGCAGAGCTCATTGATCTCAAGACCTGGCTTCTACTCCAGCTCAGCTACGAGCCCTTGAAGGAGCTGCCTCCCTCTGGGACTGCCTCCTTAGCTGTACAGGGGCTGCGGGACCTCCAGCCTGAGGTTGGCTGATTCTGGGAGGAGGCCACAGCTGTGGACTCCTGTCGCTTTCCCCGTGCCGTCCCCAGAGCGTTGGACAGGCCCAGAGAAGTGTATGAATGCCTCTGTACTTCTGTTTCCCTCCGGAACCTCGAGGTTGCCGCCTCACTTCCCTGCACTCACTTAGCACCTGCTCCCCTTGGCCCTGATTTCATTACTGCACCCAAACCCCTCCAATCTCATTACTCCACTTGCTGTGAAGTTAGTGGTGCTAGTAGTGCCGCTCCAAAGGGCCCAGGCAAGCAGGGGGCAGCTGAGAGTCCGCCTAGATATGTGAGGGGGTGAGGGGTTCACTTCTCTGATGCTCTTTTGCCTGCTGACATCTCAGTGTGTCCAACACAGGAGTGCCTGATGCTCATACACTGAGCATTCTCAGCCCTGGAGTCTCTGGCCTGGTGGGGAAGGGGGCCACTTGTCTCTTACTTCCTTCTCTGTTTTGTTTTTTTTTGCTGTTGTTTGCCCAATCATTTAGTGGGCTTCCAAAATAATTTCTTACAAGACTATACGTATCTATATCTGTATTTCTGTCTTCATGATATGCATGAGCCTCCAGAACACCAGGCCCAGGCAGGGGCCCTTGGCAGATGGCAGATGTGAGCATGGGTACCATCAGATGGGAACGTGGGCCCTTCAACAGAGGCCAGTGGGGGGAGATGTTGGTGACTAAAGCCACCAGTGGGAATGAGAGGGCAGTTGGGGGTTGACATTATGGAATGAGAGTGACCAAGAACAGGTGGCCCTTGCCATTGCCCTGGCACTATGCACCCAACCCACCTCCAGAACTCCAGCTCCCCAGATAGGAGGGCGGGGGAGAGCCCTGCATTGTCTGAGAGGACCCTGAACTGACCAGGGTCATTTCCATCAGCAGCAGAAGTAAAGCCTCAAGTCTGCACCTGTGCACCAGTGAGCACGGCTGACGAGGCCCATCTCTCTCTCCAGCCTGAGCCTGTGTCAGGGGTCCTGCCAGGCGAGCACCTTCTATTCTGCTCTGATGGCAGGAGCATCCAAGCCCATTCCAACTGGAAGTGTCACTCCCTTTTTGGAGAGGGAGCTGAGCCCGAACCCCACGTGTGCAGGCTTACGGCCTCTTCCTCGTCACAGAGTTCTGTCTCCTGCCCAGCCGCTGCCAACCGCACCCCCTCCTCAGTTGGCAGCAGGTGACTGCTTGGATTATACATTCTTGGCTATGACTATGTGTGACTGTGGGCTTGACTGTGAGCATAGCGAGAACGAGGTTTGCATGTGAGAACGTGCACCCACACAAGGAACCTCATCAAAATTTTAAAAATCCGAGAACATTGAACAAAGACCGTCACGTGCTGCTGGCCGTGAGCCTTTGAGTCGAGGTGCATGTTTCAAAGGAGGACCCAGCAGTCAGCTTGCTTGGTGGGCCAGTTCAGCAACTTTGAGCCAACAGACCTCAGTTTGAACTCCAGGGTCTTTGGGTGTCTGGGGATGAGGGGCCCCTCGGGCTGAAAGGTAAGGGGGAGACTAATGACAGAGGCCAAGGATAAATTTGGGGTCACCCAAAGCAAACATGGCCCTAACTTAGATCTCACAGCAAAGGCCATCGTTGGATCCGTCCATGCAGAGGACCTGGCCTCTGGCGGGAGAGGGGGTGGGGAGGACCAGGCGTGGCAGAGGAAAGAGCAGAGCTCGCCTGGACACGGCTCTTGGCCCTTCGGGTGTCACTCAGTTCACTTCCTCATCGCCCCACTTTACGGAGGAAAAAAGCAGATGCTGTGAGAGGGGGAGACAGCTTGCTAAAAGCCATACAGCCAGGAGGAAACTCCATCCTATGGTGTTGGCGCTCTTGCTCCCTAACACACAACAGAACTACTGTTGGGAAGCAGAGCGGGAAGGGGCAGTTCCTGCACAACGGAATGGAGTTCACATCTGGGACGTTGCAGGCACAGTGGCTGACGGGTGCTACCTGAATGTCTAGGCGCGGCTCAGTGGGCACCCCACAGTTCGGAGGGCCAGGGGACCCTATCAGAAGGAGTGTCCTATACAGAATTAAGTTGTTTTCTTTAATGAGAGGGGTTATAGGTGGACAGTAACTTTGGAATCCCCAAGTGTGGCCTTTCTTAGAACCCTCATTTTAGGGACGCTCCCTCCCAGACTGTCCTAGGAAAATGAGAGGTCCTGTGGGAAGGGGGGGGGGGGGGGGCGGGCAGGGGCGGGGCAGGGTTGCCGAGAAGGCAGACACTGGAAGCAACCTGAATGCCTGGCTCTGGGGTTTCCTGGGGTTGAAAACTGAGAAAGGGCCCCTAATAGTTGCCACACTGTGGGCTGAGGCTGGCCTGTGTGAGGGGCCGCGAGGTGGGCTGGAGCATTGCTGGAGCATTCCTCTGTGCCGCGCTCTGGGAAACACAACCACCCTTTGACAGGAGCGGGGAGGGAGGTCTGGAGAAAAGCCGCCCCTGGGTGGGACCAGCAGTGTGGTCAGGGAGAGGGAGTGTAATTAGAGTGTAATTAGCATGTTTTGTGGGTTGAAAAGGAAAAGCTGCCAGATCCCCGAGGAGAAAAAGGTACAACTGGAGGCCAAACCTTGTCTTGCTAGAACCGCCTGTGGCCATGGGCCCAGCACAGGGACCTGCCAGCCTGGACCCCAGGTGTGTGTGCGACGATCCGAGCGTGGCGTGGAGGTGGCAGCCTGGCCCTTCGGAGGGACATGTGGCCCGGCAGAGGGCCTGCTCCTGCTGCAGACCGTGGGGGCCAGCTGTCTGTGTGGGGGTGCTGGCTGGGTGGCAGGAGCTGTGGGGGCAGAGGCTGCTGGAGACAGGTGCTCTGACACTGCTGGGAAAATTGGACTGTCCTTTGTGTGGGGGACAATTCAGGAGGTCCCTCCCCAGGAGAGAGAGACCAGATTGGAGACCTGAGCAAATTTTTATTTTTTTTAAAAGCCAACAGTCCTAAAGATCAGTTTGCTACATTTGAGCAACTTCAAGTAGAAACTTCTTTGTAACAAAAGACAATCTAAGGTTAAAATGCAAAGGACAAATCAAGAGAAGTATTTGCCACATGTATGAGAAGAAATCAAAGTCTAAGAAATAGAAAGATCTACAAATCAATAAGAAAAGTCAGACAAGCCGATAGAAAACAGGACAAAGTGAACAGGAGACTCACAAAGAAGAAGAAGGATTTCCTCATGCAGAGATGCCCACCGTGCTGCTCCTCGGGGAAAGAAAGTGTAAAATGAACATCGATCGGGGAATTAACTTTGCCTATAAGATTGACAAGTTCTGAAAAATATTGATGATACTCAGCGTTGACAAGGCTTTCTGGCAATGAAAGTTGGTAAAGCTTTTTTGGCGGCCAACTGGCAGACTCCATCCGAATTTAAACTACACATACTTGGCTGTACCTGACCTAGCAATTCAGCTCTTCGTATCTACCCCAGAGAGACGCCTGCAGATGTGCTCCCAGAGGAAGGCACAAAGAGGTTTAGTACAGGACGGCTCCTAAGAGTAAACATTAGAGGAAACTGTACGAGAAAAAGGGATGGTACATTCATCCTATGAAATACCAACCACCCACAGGGACATGGAGCCTTGCAAACTGGGACTTGTAGGTGGTCCAAGAGAAAGGGGCCTGAGTGTTTGCTTCCCGGGCTGCCCTGCGCTCTGAGGGGCCTGGCGGCTGAACGGAGGGCCAGGAGTTAATAAAGCAGGAGGGTAAAGGCAAAGGCTGAGGGCAGCCCGTCAGCAGGAGGCTAATGGGAGGCCAGGCAGAGGCGGTGGCTCTTGCAGGCATCTTGAGCCGAGGTGTGGCCAGGTCGGGAGTGGCCTGGGTTGAGCTCATTAGCTCAAGACCTCGCGTGAGAAGCTCAGCAACCAGGCAGGTACAGGATCACCCTGGAGGGACCCGGACTGCACCCGCCTCCTCAGGGCAGCCCTGCCCCTGCCTGGCGGCTCACAGGAAGGCCCCTCCACACATACACACCTGGGGAGCAGGTGGAGGTAGCAGCTACCCGAGGAGTAGAGCATTTTTACGCCGGGCAGACCGAATATTCCCTAGCCAGACTGTTCAAACGGCCAGAGCAGGCCAAGCTTTAAACCACATTAGACGATGTGACGTAATTCTTCCTGGTAGCCAAGGGAGGAGTGGTTTGAGAGGAAAGTCAGTTGGGTAAGAAACAAAACATGACAGCTTCCTTCTGCGTTGGAGCTGAGTTCTGGGGCCCTGACGCAGGGCACTTTGTTGAGTCTATTTCCTCCGTCTGTCATGTGCTCCCTTCCCTCCCCTTAGAATCTAAGGCTTAGATCCTATTTGCTTCTCAATTTAGCCCTGATTTCCTCCTCAGGGAGCTGCCCTTGAACTCCCAGACTGGCTTCCACACCCCGAGCTTCCCTTGCAATAGCATTTAGCTCACTGTGTTGTCATGCTTGCCTCCCCCATCCAACGGTGAGCACTGGGGGGCAGAGGCCATCTACTGTGCATCACTGTACCTCAGCACCTAGCGCAGTACTTAGCACATGGCAGCTGCTGAATAAAGGAGTGAATAAGTGAATACAGGAGTGAGAGGGGCTGCATTTAGGGTAGACCTGAGCACCATATGACCTTGGGCTAGTCATTTCCCCCTCCCTGGGCCTGTTTCCCATCTTCGAAGAGGTGAGGGTGGAGGAGCAGGGCTTCTCTCTGACAACCCCACCCACCCAGTCCTCTCTTGCCCAGGGAGCCCAAAACTTCCGGTGTTATGTTCTGTCTGCCCCTGAGAAATCCAGACCAGAGAACCCTGTCTATGCAGCCGCCCTGCCCCCTCCAATGCAGGCCTTTGCAAAATCCGGCCGCTTCCTCTTTCCAGACATGGCTCACGGCTGGATTCCTCCCCAGGCCTCCTCCTTGAGGGACCCTGAAGCTTCCAGATGGGTGTGGTTTCTGTCTCTTTCCCGGAGTCCAGCAGGCAGCAGCCCAGCCACCGCTGAGGAGCTGCCCAGAGCCTCTCTCTCTGCCCTGGCAGGGGGGTCCCTCTCCTCTTAGACTCTTCCTCTTCCTCTGTGCCCTTCTCCCTCCTGTCTGTGCCCCTCTCTGCTCCCCCCTTCCCCCCTCCTACCTCCTTCTCCCCCTTCCCCTCCCCCTCCCCCTTCTCCTTCCCCCTCCCCTCCACAATCCCCTACCCCCCCCTTCCCCGCTCTCCCCCCCCCCCCCCCCCCCCCCCCCCCCCCCCCCCCCCCCCCTTCCCCCTTCCCCCCCCCTCCCCCCTCCCCTCCTCCCCTCCCCCTCCCCTCTCCTCCCCTCCCCTTCTCCCCTTCCCCTCCCCCTCCCCTCTCCCCTCTCCCCCTCCCCCTCTCCCCCTCCCCTTCCCCTCTCCCCCCTTCTACCCTCTCCCCTCTCCCCTCTCTCTTCCCCTCCTCCCCTCTCCCTTTCCCCCCCCCCCTCTCCTTCTCCCCTTCCCCCTCCCCATTCCCCCCTCTCCCCTCTCCCCTCTCCTTCTGTGTGTTTGTTTCTTGGCCGTTTGTGCCTCTGGCTTTGTTTTTTCTCTCCCTGCCTTTATCTCTACTTGCTCTTTGTACCTTTCTTTGCTTTGTTGACGTAAGAACATCCAAACCTGCAGGGAATTTTTAATTAAAGTTTATTTGAGCCAAACAGAGGATATGCCTGGAAGCAAGATCTCAACAGATGGCAACATGTGCTTCTCAGGATGGCTGTTTGTAGCTTCTTTTGTGCATTTGGAATTAAGGGGGAAACGTAGGGAAGTTCCATGAAGCTGGGAGAGAGCAAGGTGGGGATTAGAGTACAGGATAGTTAACAAGATCATGTGCTTTCTTGAGAGTGGTTTCTCTTTGTTAAAAAAATTTTTTAATTGAATTTATTGGGGTGGCATTGGTTAATAAAATTACATAGGTTTCAGGTGTACAGTTCTACAAGACGTCATCCGTATACTGTATTGTGCATTCGCCACCACAAGTCAAGCCTCCTTCCATCACCATTTATCCCTCCTATCCGCTTTTCTACCTCCCCCACCCCCTTTCCCTCTGGTAATTGAGCGTGACTTCTCCTGAGGGGTCTGAAAAGAGGCACGCCAAAGGTGTGTTAACCTAGATCAGTGATGGCGAACCTTTTGAGCTCGGCGTGTCAGCATTTTGAAAAACCCTAACTTAACTCTGGTGCCGTGTCACATATAGAAATTTTTTTATATTTGCAACCATAGTAAAACAAAGACTTACATTTTTGATATTTATTTTATATATTTAAATGCCATTTAACAAAGAAACATCAACCAAAAAAATGAGTTCGTGTGTCACCTCTGACACGCGTGTCATAGGTTCGCCATCACTGGCCTAGATGCACAGAAACAATCAATGGACAGGGCTTGCTAAAGACAAAGATAAGCCTTTTATCAAAGAAGTTGTAGGTCTGGGATGTGACCACCTGCCCAGTTAGGAATTTACCCTGTGGGGTTACTTTCTGTAAATCTCCTTTTTCAGTCACACCTTTTCTGTCCCTCTCTCTGTATCTGTGGTTGCCTGTGTTCTTTTCTCCTATTTCTTCTCCAGACCCCTGTCCCACCCTAGCGGCCTTTTGTCCCTCCACAGGCTTTAGCCTCCCCAACGGGCTGAGGGCTGCTCTCAGTTTCTCCCAGAGCCCCTTCCTGGCTCCTGACTCCTCTGCCCCAGCCCTGGCCAGCCTGAATCCCCACCCACAATCCTCTGCTGGGAGGGTGCTCCGGGACAGCCACTGGCCCCGCACAGTCTAGGGGGCATGCTGGGCTCACACATCCTAGCATTGCCTTTTTGAAGAAGAGGAGGGAGGTGGAGAGACCCTGCCCCCACCCTGTGTGAAGCAGCCTGACCCCCTTTCTGTCCCTGACTGCCCCAGTGGTCTCCCCAAGCAAGGGCTGCATTCATGGCTCCCCGAGGGGGCTGCTTTCCTCTGCTGGCTTCTTCCCACAGAGCCTGCTGGGAGCTGGGCCATTTGATAGCAGGACTGCTTCAGTTGAGAAGAATTAGACCCCAAGGCCCAGACAGAGGGGATGTAAGAGCCCAAGAACAAACATGAGACAGAGATGGTGAGGCTGGAATGTGAAAAGTGATGGGGGAATTAAACATGGAAGATTCCACCCGGTTGGATCCTGGGCTCTGCCCCTTACCAGTGGGGCAGTCTTAGGCAAATCACTTCCGCTTTCTGAGCCTCTGGGTTCTTTCCTGTAGGATGGGACAACCCATGCCCTCCAGGAGTGCTGTTCTGAGAATTACCTGTGAAGACATAGTTAAAGCATCCAACGCTGAAGGCTCATGATAACCATACATGCTACTGGACATGGAATATAAATGTCTGACAAAGAAATGAGCTTGAGTCAGGGGCTCTGTGTTAAAATTCCATTTATACCTTCTGAGGCCGGTGCAGGGGCTGGGAGGAGAGATGCTCAAAAAGGGTTGGAGAGTAGATGAAGGGATGAGGGGATGAATGACTGAATCTCAGTCACTGATCAACTGTGGCCCTAAAAAAGTCACTGGTCCTCAATAAAATGGAGAGGGAATTTTTAGCTTGCAAGGGTGTTATAAGAATGAACTTAGACAAGGAATGTAAAAGTGCATAATTAGTGTTCAACAAATCTTAGCCTTTATAGACATTATAATACTCATAGCACAAGAATTAAAGTGAAAAATTCAGTGTGCAAGGCCAATCCTGATACAAAACAGGCCAGTTGCCCCATTTAAGCTCACAGTGCTAAGAGCATGGACAAAGGGCCTGGCTTACTTTTTGGTGGCCCTTGTGCTCAGAGCAGACTGAGTGAAGATGCTGGGAGTTGTTTTGGCAGGATCTTGACCAAGTGGCTGCTGAGGAACCAGAGCTCCAAATCCAGGGACACTACAGCCTGGGGGCAGACCCAAGGAGGCAAGGGTCTGGGGGCCAGTCCTGCCAGTGAGGGCAGAGGCCCAGGGGGAGGCTGTCTCCATGACTACAGGCTTCATCCCATTTCCATAGTGAGACTGGATACATCCTATCTCCAGGCTGGGCACCAGGCCCCTGTCCCACCTGAGCACAGGCCACAGTGGCAAGGCAGCCAGATCTGCCCTTGCCTAATTCTGGCTGCCCTTGAACACGTCCCGTGTGCTACCAAAGGGGTACAGAACTGGCTCCCCCAAGATGTGCCATGCTGGCATGTGAATTATTTTGAGCTGAAGGCTATTGAGACCCTGTGGGCTCTCAAGAAACTTTTGCCTCTCCCTTAAAGAGTCTAAATTAGGGGCCTTGCCCATAATAAGAGTTATCACCAGAAATAACCTCTTATGACCTACCTATAGAGCAAGGAAACATCTAATTACTGACCATCTGCTCATCCGGCCATGAACTTCTTTGCCTCTGAAGTCCCAAGGTAACTATTCCACATATACTTAGCTCAGAATTCCACATATACTTTCTGTCTATGAACCTGTCATATATGTGGTGGTGGTGGTGGTGGGGCTATCTCTGACTTTCTCATGTATGTGGGGTTTCCATACATGCATATGTAATTAAATTTGGTTATTTTTCTCTTGTTAATCTTGCTCATGTAGATTTAATTTTCAGAAAGAACCTTGAAGGGTAGGGAAAGTTTTTTTTCTTCCCCCACATCAACCCATCTGTGCCTTGGCTGCCACCGTCCCTGCCCCCTGAGATGTGCAGTCCAGCCTTCTCTTTCTGTTACTGTCCTGCTCACCCTTCAGCTGCCAGCTCTACTGCAACCTCCTAAGATTTCGCTAGATCAGAATGACTCACTCACTAGCCTGATCTTGGGCAAGTTACCTGACCCACTGAGCCTCAGTTTACTGGTTTGTAAAATAGGGTTGTTTATACCTGCCCGTAGGTCTTATGAGCATTTAGTGAGAAAACACATAGGAGAGTGTCCAACATGATTTTGGCACAGAAGTTCTCCCTGATCATCACCCTTTCTTACTCCAATAAAACATCTGTCTTGTTATTCCCCTTACGTTAGCTGGCATGTGTGCCCCTTCAGAATGGGAAGTCTTTGAGGACAGAGTTATTCCCATGCCCACTGCTTCATACAGGACCCAACCCAACCCAACATGCACAAAGGCAAGTGGCCATGGCCCTGACCATCACAAGGTAAATTAAGCCACATTTTCTGAGGACTTGCTATGTGCCAGGCAGCATTCTCTAAGCATCATTCAACCACTCAACAACTGATTTAGTGAGCATCTAGCATATGTCAGGTTCTGTCAATGGCACGTAGGTGACATCAGTAAACAAGAGTCACAAATTCTGTGCTCATGGAGCTTGTCTTCTAGCAGAGGGAGCAGATGACAAGCAGCCGACAGTAGGTGTTAGCGGGTGACAAGTGCTGTGAATGAAAATAGTGCAGTCACAAGGGGGAGTGTGGGGGAAGGAGAGTAGATTACAATTGAAATAGGGAGGTCAGTGTGGGCCTTTGAGCCAAGATTGAAAGGGGTGAGGGAGTTCATATTGACATATCTGTGGGAGGCATGTTCCTGGCCAGGGGAACAGCCAGGACAAAGGCCCTAGGTGAGCTGGCCTGACCTGTTGGGTGGAGAAGGGGAAGAGGGAACATTAGGTCATGGGTCTGGGGTGTTACTGGGTCAGTGCACCGGGGCCTTAGAGGCCATCGGAAGGACTTTTGCCCCGAATAAACTAAGAAGCCACTGGAGGGCTTGAGCAGAGGAGTGACATGGTATGACATATCTTTTAAAAGGCTCGCCCTGCACGACTCTTCTGTGGGTCTAAATCCAGGCCCAGCTCTTTGTAGCTGCATCACTGGGCAAGACATTTTACCTCTCAGCTTCAGTTTCCTCTCTGTCAAAAAGCAGAGGAAGACTATGTGCCTAACGGGTCCTTGGCCGAAATTCCCGTCTGCTTTGAGGCCTAAGAATAGCAGTCTTTCTGAGCAGTTGGTTCGTTTCACTCTCACGAACACTGTGGAGGCATTTCTCATGCTTGCTGGTTGGTGGGAAGCTGAAAGCAAAGCGGGCGTCCACCCAGAGCCCATGCATCGATCTGGAGGCAGCTGCAGCTTTATTCTTGTGCTTGCCCCTTTCCACGCCTACTTAAAAAAGCACTTTACATGCTATAGGCTTTAAACAATCTCCTTAATATAACAGATTACAGAAATAATACATGCGAATGTTAGGTATTTTGGGAAATGGGCATGTAAAGTACAGTGGGGCCTTGACTTACGAGTTTAATTCATCCCGTGACGGAGCTTGGAACTCACATTACTCGTATGTCAAATCAAAAAGTGAACGAGTGAGACACGTGATGCTGGGCTGATGTTGTGGCGTTCACTGTGACATTCGCTGCTCCAACTATCGATGGGGTATCTGAAGCTGGCTCATAACCCGAATTTTAGCTCGCAACTCAAAGCAAAAAATCAGCTGAGAGACAGCTCATATCTCGAAAAACTCGTTAGTTGGGACACTCATAAGTCAAGGCCCCACTGTACCATGAAGAAAATATATGGACCCAAAGATAATGACTTTAAAAACAATCTTTATTGTTGAAGGTATTACAGATGTTCCCTTTTTCCCCCCTTTGATCCCATTCTAGCCCACACCCTCCCATCGCCCCAGGCCTTCACCACACTATGGTCTGTGTCCATGGGTGACGCATACATGCATACACGTTCAAAGACAACGACTTTTACTCAGTCATGTCCTCGCCCAGGCTGCCAGGGAACTGTACCTGCGTACCATGGTGGAACACAGATAATAAAGGCAGAAAACAGTTGGCTTTTGAGGTTTGAGTGTAAGCAACACATTTGAAAAAATTGACGAGGAGTTCGATTCCAGACCAGACAAGGAATGTTCTAACGGAGAGGAGAGAGGTGGAGGGAAGGCGAAGAATTGGGGGTGCTAAGAAGGGGCTCAGCACCACCCCCCCACACCCCTACCCCACCTTGATTTTCCCCCAGAAAGCCAGTGTGCTGGACCAGCCCCAGGGAGGCAGAGGGGTGTGGTGGGACTCCCTGAGCTGGGAGGAGGCCAAGACACTTGACTTCCCTGCACCCAGCCGAGGCTCTGGGTAGCAGAGCAGAGATGGGTGCGGAAATCCAAGCAGAGGGGCCGAGGGAGTCTGGCAGATGCCCCAGGAGAGGCTTGGAGGTGAAAGAGGCGGGGCCTGGCCCCAAGGGTGTGTGTGTGTGTGTGTGGTAGGGCTTTATGGAAAGCTCCCCGGGGTCCCCTTGGCTCACTCACAGGTCAAAAGTGCACCTGCTGTGTAGCCTATCAGTTTCCTGTGGCGGCTGCAATGAACTGCCACACACTTGCTGGCTTAAAACAACAGACGTTTGTCCTTTCACTGTTCGGGCGGCCTGGGGTCCGAAATCAGCTTCACCGACCTGAAACTGAGGCGCTGCCAGGCCATGTTCCCTCTGAGGTGCTCTGGGAGAGCATTCTCCTTGCTCTCCCAGCTTCTGGTGGCGGGTGGCATTCTTTAGCTCGTGGCTGCATCTTTCTCCGTTCCATCTTCGTGTCTGTCCATACTGCCTCCGCCCCTCTCTTAGGAGGATGCATGTGACCGCAGGGAGGACCCATCTGGATAATCCAGGGTGAACTCCTCTCAAGATCTTCATCAGCAGCATCCGTGTTGACATTCCATCTCCTGCTGTATAAGGTCATATCACAGGCTCCAGGGGATTATTAGAAAGTGACTGTGTTTGGGAGGAGAGGACTTTTTCTCCTGCCTACCACAGGGGCTGTGCAGTGGCCAAGAAAGCTGCCTGGAGCTGAAGGGCAAGGCCTGGCCAGGCAGCACCCACTGAGGACCAGCAGCTGGGGCTCAGACAAGCTGATGGGAGGTCTCAGGGGACACCATTGTGGGCAGGATCTACCTAAAGAACCCCGTAAAGGAGGTGGGGCGGGCTGTGTGGGTGCGGGATCCACAAGTGACTGAGATTAAGTTTCCATCTCATAAAACGGGGGCTCACAGCAGAAATTAAATGAGAAAATAAAATGAAGCAACTGCTTTGTTTTGCACCGCTGAGCCTGAGTGGCCTGCAATTGGAATTCATGACCCATACCCCCACACATGCATAATCACACATACACTCTCACCTATAAATACCTATTTTTAGGCTCTATTTTTAAACTTAAAATCCTGCAACCATCTTTCCCTGTCATTAAATTAAATATTCTTCTACATCATCATTTCTACAATTGCCTTTAGCCTTCCACTGACTAATATACAATTTGATGTAGACGCCATGCGGTTGTATAAGACTGGATTGAAACAGGCCGGGGGTGCGAGGGGAAGCCTCAGATATCAGACTTTATTGGGTTCAGGCTGCACGGGAAAGTTGGGTCCTTAGCCTCTGGTGAGGGGGAGGCCACCCAGCGTCCACAGCGGCCACGGACAAGCCACATGCAGACGAGTGAGCGCTTACCCCGTGGCTCTGACTCAGGCAGGAAGGGTCTGAAGACGTATGTTCATCAGCATTGATGCCAATTAATATCCCCATATAGGCCTGACGATCTGACCAGGTCAACAAGCACGCCAGTGTTGGAACATCGCCAATGCTGGGAACCAAGTGAGGCTCATGTGCATCATGAGACCAACTGGTGACTTCCCCCAGCAGCCCCGTGACTCTCTTGGAGTCTTAGAGGAGCCGGGAGGCTCTGTTGGCAACACCGGTGTGGCCTTCAGCCAGAGCAGATACTCCTGTGTCCTCTTTCAGGAACAAATGCCATTATATGCTCACTAGAGACCCAGCGCATGATTAAAATCGTGCGAGGAGGCGCCCCGCTGGCTACCGAGGGAGTCAGGCTGGACCCTCGCCACAGGCGGCCGGGACCCTTGCCTGACTTCCGCCCCAGGTCTCCCTGGCCCCCAGGCCACCGGAGCCACTGTGCTGGCTTGGGCAGGCCCCCCTGTGTCTGTCTCCGGCTCCGCTCCAGGCCTCACCTGTGCGCTCAACTTTCTCCTGTTTGGCGGTGACCCGTTAGGGAGCTCCAGACTAGTTTGCATATTACCTCTTTATATATAGATAGATATATAGATTAGATCAGCCGTTCAGCAGCCACTTCCTGGTGCCTACTTTGTGCCAGGCCCTGGGCTGGGTCCTGGGACACACAAGTGCTTCACACATGATTCCTGCTCTCAGAGGGCGCACCCTCAGGGTGGCTGGCGGGAGACAGAGTTCAGTACTGTGGTGGAGGGCAGCATGGAGACCCTGAGTCGCTCCATGAGTCAAGGTAGACTTCCTGCAGGGGTGATAAACAGGATGGTTCTTGGTGAGTGACTAGAAGCTTGATGGCTAGGATTGATGTGGGGAGCAGGGCAGGAGGGCATTCCTTCCGCTCCATTTAGGGAGCACCTGCTCCGTATGGTAGGCCCCCTGTGAGGGAGTGGCTGTGTGAAATGAGAAACACAAGAACATGGGTGCTGAGGGACCCAAGTCCCAGAGAACCAGTGGCATGCTCAGTCACACGGCACATCAGGGCTCAAACTCTCCAAGTCCCAGCCTCGCCAACCCTTCCTGGGCATCGCTCTGGAGGACAGCACCAGGCAGCTGCCGGGGACAGGCTCCCACTCTGAGTGTACCCACGCAGGCTGGCCCCCGGCCTCCCATCCCTGACTCTGCAGCACACATGGATGTTGAATATGTCTTTGATTTCTATTTTCTGTGCCTGTGAGGTTGGAGACTGTGAAAATATCTGCTCCCAGGTAAGACCACAGTAGGTCTCCAGGCCAGGTGACCGTGGAGGCAGCTGTGGGGAGCGGGTGCCGAGACAGCTGGAGAAGTCAAGCCCAAGTAAAGACTATCATATTAGATGTGGTGACGCCAGGGTCGGAACCAGAAAGCAGCTGTGTCACCTGCCCAGTGCTAGGGGGTGGGGCATGGGGTGGGGGAGGTTGCTACCCAGAGCAGGGGATGGAGGTTGACCTGTATGGCATTTTATGACCTAGCCTTGGAAGTCCCATAGCATCACTTGGCTGTACCCTATTGGTCAAGGCAGTCACAGGACCTGCCAGGTCCCAGGGGAAGAGGGTACAAACCCTACTTCTTGAAGGTTCTAAAAGAGCCCTTGGGGTGGAGGTGCTGTTGCCTCATCTTGGGAAAATGCGATTCGCTGTACATACCACTTAGCGGCCTGTGCTTTCACTTTCTTTATGGCGCCTTTGGAGGAAGAGACGTTCTAAGCTCTCTAGTCGCCAACTTTACTGCACGTATCTTTCCCTTTATGGTTGCATTTTTTAATGTACCTTTCGAGAAGTCCTTCCCTATCTTAAGTTCATAAAGGAAGGTTCCTATACTGTCTCCTGAAATTCACAAGAATGTTGGCCTTCACGTTGAAGTCCTTGCTCCACCTGGAGCTGGCTTTTGTGTATGTGTAAGGTGCAGATCACATTTCATTTCATTTTTTTTTTTTTTCAGGATAACCAGAGGTGTCAGCACCATTTTCAGTGAATTGTCTGTTCTTCATCTGCAGTGCAGCTCTTATATATCAAGTTTTTAAAAAATCACAAATGAACATTGAATTTTATTGACTCTTTTTCTTTTCTTTTTATTGACTGTACATCTCTTTTTCATCTGAGATGAAACTACGGCTTTTCTCCTTTAACCTGCTATTGTTGGATATTAGTTAAGACAAGATTTGGCTGTGAATGGCAGAAACCCCCAAATAACAGTGGCTTAACCATAAGAGGAGTTTGTCTTTCTCCCATACAAGTCTGGAGAACGAAATTCAGGGATGATTTGGCAGCTGTGCCCCAGCAAGTCCTCAATTTTCCAAGCTTCTTCACAGGAAAAATACTGCAGAAAATTATTCATTTTTCATTTGTAATGAGTAAGTATTATGTGGGGAAGTATTTTGAAACTATATAAACATTCCATTCCTCATCAAATCCTCCCTCGCTCCTCTTCCCTCCCTCCTTCCCTGACAGTTTGGATTCGTGGTCTCTTATTTTATTCACTGAGTTATAATCTGTTACCGTCACTATTTATTTTGATGCACAAATCGTTCCAGATTTGACCAGAGACTTCTGTGTCCTTTTCCTATAGCCCCATCACTGTTTGAGCACTTCCTTACTTCCCTAAGAATCACGGTGACCTCTTCTGGTATTTGTCGTCCAAATTACGCCATTTCCTTCTTCGCTGTCAGCTCACGTTTCTTAGGCCTGCCAGCGTGCCCACCTCCAGTGTGCTTCCTCTGCGTTTACTGTTTAACCTGAGGAGCCAAATCACTAGGATCGATAAGAGCATGTGGAAGTGAAAATCACTGTGTTCATTTCTGTTCAGCCCACACCACACTTCAGTTGCTCTGCCTGTGGCCGGGACCTGGGTCAGGCAGGAGGTTCTCAGGCCTGTGGCCCTGCCAGATCCCCAGCTTAGGGAGAGGCCAGGTGTTCTCTGCTCTGGGTGTCCTGGGTCTCCCTGCCACGGCACCCAACCTATGGGCCAGATGCTGGCCCTCTTCCTCATCCCTTCCGGCTCCTCTCCCCTGTGGGGCTTTCTTTCAGGCTCTCAACTTTCTGCCAAGTTTCTTTCTCCTTTCACTGTCTTTGTTGCCTGTAATCCAGTGATGGCGAACCTATGACACGCGTGTCAGGGGTGACACGCGAACTCATTTTTTTGGATTGATTTTTCTTTGTTAAATGGCATTTAAATATATAAAATAAATATCAAAAACATAAGTCTTTGTTTTGCTATGGTTGCAAATATCAAAAAATTTCTATATGTGACGCGGCACCAGAGTTAAGTTAGGGTTTTTCAAAATGCTGACACGCCGAGCTCAAAAGGTTCGCCTTCACTGCTGTAATCTAAGCCTGATTCTGCTACTGATTTGCTGGGCCTCCATTTTCTCATCTGTAAAATGGGAGAGGGTTGACCATGGTAGTCTAAAGCAGGGGTCCTCAAACTACGGCCCGCGGGCCACATGCAAATACAAATATTGTATTTGTTCCCGTTTTGTTTTTTTACTTCAAAATAAGATATGTGCAGTGTGCATAGGAATTTGTTCATAGTTTTTTTTTAAACTATAGTCCGGCCCTCCAACGGTCTGAGGGACAGTGAACTGGGCCCCTGTTTAAAAAGTTTGAGGACCCCTGGTCTAAAGCCCCTGCTGGCTCTGCGCTCTCCCAGCTCCTGATTCTGGCACATGGCCTTTTGTTTGCCCCTCTCTTGTGCTCCTTGTCTGACTTACATAGACTCTTCCCCTCTGCAATCTGATTCTCTTTAGTGTCTCTTCTTCCTCTTTCTATGACTTTATTTCCCTTTCAGAACATCTACTTGCTATCTTAACTTTTCTTTCTTGAATCTATTTCTCTCTTTCTCCCTTTCTCTGTTTCCATTGCTTCCGACTCTACAGTCTCTGCCTCTCTCTGTCCTTCTCTCTGGCTTTCGACCTCTTCCCCATCTACGAGAAATTTGTTCTGAATTCTGTTTCTCCTTCTTATCCCATTACTACTTGACCACCGCTCCTGGACTCCCTGCCCAACATTGCTTTCTCAGCCTATTCCTGAGTCAATGTTTCTGGGTCCCCACCCTTTCCTATTCCTGCCCAGAGTTCCCTTTCTCATTCATGCCCTGGCCTGGGGCTGGGAGCTGGGAGCCCCTACCCGCGCCAGGCTCCTCCCTGTAATGGAAACAGCAGCTGTGAGACTGGCTCCAGGAGGCATGTTGGGTCCAGTTGGCTGCCTCTGTCTCAAAGAAGCTCAGAAAATCAGACGCGGCTCTCAGATGCGGTGTCCCCTCCTGCCAAAGCCCAAACCCAGGGAGCGGGCACCAGCTGCACAAGCAACCTCATCCCATGTTCGGAGGCACCCGCGCCTGTACACACACACACACACACACACACACACACACACACACACACACACACACACAGCCAGGCCATGAGCACTGGCAATCACCTCTCACTGGGAAATGCTGCTGGCACTCAGGGTCATCTAAAAGGTGCTTCCTCTCTTCGGAGGCTACTCTGGCCTTAATTGCCAGTTTCCAGCCTTTGGAATGTTCGCCGCGTGGACATGGATCAAGACTCAGTAGGAAGAGAGAATTCTGACCCATCCGTGGATTGGGTTCTGGCTTCGTTTCCATCAGACCCACAGGTTCTGCGCCTTGTAGTCTGGCCCTACCCTTTGCAGAATCTAGATTTAACATTCATTTACTGGGCAACTCCCTACCAGTGCCAGGAGCACCTGTCACCCCACACATACCTCACAGCAACCCTGGAGGCAGACACAACGGTCCTCCATTCCACAGCAAAAAGACTTAGGCTCCCAAGGTCACAGGCCAGTCAGAGGCAGAGTTTGCAACCCACACACGCCTGATCTGCCCACATTGTCCGTTACCCACCACGACAACCCAACAGTGGCCATTTGACGGTGGGAGGAGACGCTGAGAGATCCCATGGAAGCCAACCACTGGCACCGGCTCAAGTCCTGGAGAAGGAACAGCAGAACTGAGTGCAGTTGGGTCTGATATCCCAGTGGGGGCCAGGCTACCGTCATATTTCTGATGAAAGGCTCGGATCTGCATATGGGGGGGAGGGGGAGTGTGGCACTCAGGGTTGGAGGTGAGGCCCCATCATGGGTATCACACCCTTACAGGAAGCCAGAAAGCCCCAGATGTCAGAGTGAGGAGTGGCAGTGCCTGTTTGGAGATGCCCAGCTGGTCGTCTGATGGTAGAGGAAGGAGCAGCCTTCTGCTTGACTCATGGCCCAGATCCCTCGACATTGAGTCAGAGTGGGCGCCTCAGGCCTCCAGGGCCTAGTGTTGGCTCTGTGCATGTGGTCCTGCTCCCAGCCCGGGGTTAGTTCTACAGACACTGCAGGGCCTGCCCTGTCTGGGGTCCTGAGGCCATGGACAATACGTTGACAGTGCTTCGGGCTGCAAACTCTCAGGCCCATGCCCTCCAGGGTGCTGACCAGGCCCCGCCTGACAAGCGTGGCTCACTTCCTCATCATGCTGCTGCAAAGGTTTTCTAGATGCTCCCAGGTACTCCTGCTGTTTGCCACTGGCTCTCTGTCAGCTGGTGGGTCTCGCCAGCTGCCCAGTGTTGCTTCTCTCTGCTCAGCCATTTTGCTGAGAGTGGGGTGAAAGGACAGGCCAGCTCATCAGCCGCACACGCTTGAGGAAGGGAGGGGCTGAGGTTCACCAGACCGCAGAATCCATTCCAAAGCGAGTTGTTCCCACCGCCTTTTGTGCCTCCACCTTCCACTGGGTTGCAATCCTCTCCTATCCCCACCGGCTACCGCGGGGGCCCTGGCCTCGTCGCCTGTCTTCCTGGAAGCTAGGAACAGAGCTGACATAGAGGAGGGGATCAGAAACTGTTGAGGTCACAGATGAATGAAGAGGCGAATCTCAACAAGCTGGAGTAATGAATGGGAGGTGCCCCGAGTGAGTTTATTAAGAATGAGTGCCAAGATCCTGCTCGCGCTGGGACAGGGGGTGGGCATGTGCTGCTGGTGGGAGAGCAGACCCTGCAGGTGGCACTCCACACTGTGCAGCACTGGGGGCTGCCGAAGCCCAAAGGTAGCCTGGGGGCCCCGGCAGCCCACGGGTGGGCCTGGGCCTGCTCAACCCTGCGTTAGCCTGCAGCACCGTGGCAGGTCCCAGAGCCCGCCTTCTGAGCAGAAAAAGGGCAAACCTCATTGGGCAAACCTCCCATCTTGAGGCCTGCCCCGTGCATGCCACCTCCTGAGATAGGAGCTCCGTGGCCTGGACAATCTTCCTCCCAGACCCCACCCCCTGAGAAAGGAGCTCTGTGGCCTGGACAATCTTCCTCCCAGACCCCACCCCCTGAGATAGGAGCTCCGTGGCCTGGACAATCTTCCTCCCAGACCCCACCCCCTGAGATAGGAGCTCTGTGGCCTGGACAATCTTCCTCCCAGACCCCACCCCCTGAGATAGGAGCTCTGTGGCCTGGACAATCTTCCTCCCAGACCCCACCCCCTGAGATAGGAGCTCTGTGGCCTGGACAATCTTCCTCCCAGACCCCACCCCCTGAGATAGGAGCTCCGTGGCCTGGACAATCTTCCTCCCAGACCCCACCCCCTGAGAAAGGAGCTCTGTGGCCTGGACAATCTTCCTCCCAGCCCCCACCCCCTGAGAAAGGAGCTCCGTGGCCTGGACAATCTTCCTCCCAGACCCCACCCCCTGAGATAGGAGCTCTGTGGCCTGGACAATCTTCCTCCCAGCCCCCACCTCCTGAGATAGGAGCTCTGTGGCCTGGACAATCTTCCTCCCAGCCCCCACCCCCTGAGATAGGAGCTCTGTGGCCTGGACAATCTTCCTCCCAGACCCCACCCCCTGAGAAAGGAGCTCTGTGGCCTGGACAATCTTCCTCCCAGACCCCACCCCCTGAGATAGGAGCTCCGTGGCCTGGACAATCTTCCTCCCAGACCCCACCCCCTGAGATAGGAGCTCTGTGGCCTGGACAATCTTCCTCCCAGACCCCACCCCCTGAGAAAGGAGCTCTGTGGCCTGGACAATCTTCCTCCCAGCCCCCACCTCCTGAGATAGGAGCTCTGTGGCCTGGACAATCTTCCTCCCAGACCCCACCCCCTGAGATAGGAGCTCTGTGGCCTGGACAATCTTCCTCCTCAGGCTCAGGGCCATGGCCCAGGCCAGGGGCCAGCTTCCCATCTGAGGCCCACTCGCTCCTTTGTGTTCTGGGCCGGACACTCCCTCAGCCCAGCCAGGCCGCCTGCTCCAGAAAAACGTGAGTTTGCTGCTTATTTTTTTAAGTGTGTGGCACTGGGCTTAGCTTTCTGCAGGGGCCGCCTGCCCGCACGCTCATTCCGAGGCCATTTCTATCAGACCTGGTCCCTGTGATCAATCCCTGGCAGAGATCAGGAATGACAGCAGCACATGAAACAAACGCAGAAGGAGAAGCTCAGCCTCCTGAAACACTCGGGTAAGATGGCGAATTCACACCCAGTGGCTGGAGGAGGCTGGAGGAGGTGAACGGCAGGCTCCACATTCACAAAGTTAATTTCCCACATGAGGAAGGTGCAGGGGAAGCTCCTGGGAGGGCTGTGAAGTGGGTATTTGGTACCCACCCCAGGTGGCAGGATGAGCTCACTGAATCTGTCTCCAAGAACCTTCCCAGCCCCTGAGCAGCTGCCCCCACAGAGCTCCCACACGGGCCTAGACCTGTCTTCATTCCCCAGAACCACTGGTATCCTAACTTTCTCTGTTCACCTAGAAACCCCATTAGGGACTCGAGAGACCCCTTTACTTCCCACCTTGTACTTGAAAGTCAGACAAACCCGTCTGAGCCATGCATGCCTCACCTGTGAGTGCCGAGGGCCTCCGGCGTACTGAGCATTGCGTGGCATGTATCTCGTTGAATCCTCCCGGCAAGACCAGGAGGGACACTTATTTCTCCATTTTACAGAAGGGAACTGGGATCTGGGCTGTGAAGTCCCCTCCCCGAGGCCCCCCTGTTCCTGGAGGCAGGCAGCTGGGTCTGTCTCTAAGCCTGTGCTTCTCCCCTCTCCCCCTGCTCCTCACGGACTCTCACCTGGTCCTCTGTGCCTTTGGTTCTTTCACCTGCCAGAGCTGCCAACAAGCTACGGGCCAGGCCCTGTGCTGGCTGAGCTGTGCCCTCCTGCGGGAAGCTTTCTACTGCCAAGGAACTCTAGTGCAGGCCAATTACTGGGGCCTTGGTGCCCTCTGCTGGATAAAGACTTCTTCTGGCTCCGTGCACACCTTGTGCTTCTACCAGGACTTTCTCTGTGGAGGCGGACACCAGCCCATGGCCCCCTCAGACAGAGAAAGCGTGTCTGATTACAGGGCTGGGCCCCCAGGACTAGTTGGCTAAAGGCTAGGTTTGGTCAGATGAGCCCTGGAAAGAGCTGGACTTGAAAGGCCATGGCTATTGGGTGGACGGCAGGATGGAGTGAGTGGGGCTCCAGCTGGGGGTGTCAGCCCTGGATGGACCCCTGTGAGTCTGCTGAGGTCTCCAGGTGCCAATGTGGGAGGTGCCAAGCCAGGAAGATGGACAGACTTCAGAAATAGGGTGTCTTCCAGGTGAAAGGAGACTTGGGCCCCAGTTTGACCCCCAGGCCTGCGTGTCAGCTGCATGGGTTGACCCTGGCCCTTTCCCTCCAGGCACACAGCCAACGTCCGGATGTGCCTGGCACTCCCTGGTCTGCACATTTGCTTGTGTCACCCCTTTCTCCTTAGGCGACCTCCCGAGCTGCTCCTGGGAAAACCTCCCCTTTGTCAAGGCCTGGATGGACGAAAGCTGCCTTCCCATGGACTCTCTCAGGGAAAAATTGTGCAGATGTCTTCCATTTGCCCACCAGATCCCCTCCCTGCCTTTACCCACCCCTTCTGGGTCCCAGGAGGCTGCTCTGCATAAGTGATACCACCGGGGTCTCTTGCCTCCCTAAATGACATTGAAATGCCAGAACGTCCTTGGAACGCTGTGGAGGAAAGAGTCCGAGGCTCAGGAAAGTGGTGCATCTGTTACATGCAATCTGCTCTCAGCCCTGGGAGACGCTGAGGTCACGCCCTTCGCCAGCGCATTAAGGAACACATTCATGGTGGTGTGGGTACCTCACCATCCTCGAAGGACTCTATGAAGCTTTCCTCTGTAAGCCAGGGGTGGCCGGGGGAGGAGGGGGTTGTAATCCAAGTTCATGAGCTCCGTGTGGAAATGGGAGCCCAGATAGATGGCAGCACTGAATCATCAGAAACAAGCTGAACACAATGACCAAATAAGCCACAGATGTGGAGTGCTTTTCGGTTCTTGGGGTGTGTTAGGGATCCGTGGGGGTGGCTAGCTAACCACAGGGTCCCCCAGGGGAAGGGCAGGGAAGCCTTCCAAGGCGCTGCTAGACACACACAGGAAGACAACGCCTAGGTCTGCCGGGTGGGGACCTGGAGTCATCACCGTGCGGATGCATTGCCTCAGACCAGGTCCCAGGCTGAGCAGCTCGCAGGCTCAGAGCTCTGGACTGAGCTGCATCCTGGGTCCCTTTGAGGAAAGAGTATGTCATACGTCTTCCTCCAAGGGCTCCTGCGGTCATTTACCAGGTGACTGTTCTCTTGGAAAAGGGAAACACCCAGCCCACCCAGGAGGGTACCAGGCATTGGCTCTGTTGCTGGCGTTGATGAGGTGGGCTGCCAGGAATCCTGCTGCCAGCAACCCGAAGGAGTTTGGCAGTGGATCCTTCCCTACTTGAACCTCCAGATGAGGACTCGCCCTGACTGGCGCCTCGATCGCAGCCTGTTAGACCCTAAACAGAGGTTCCAATGTAGCTGTGTGCAGACTTCTGAGCTACAGAAGCTAAGATGTATGTTGTTTTAAGTCGCTAAGTATTGTGGTAAGTTGGTATACACATGGAAAACTAATGCAATGCATGATATCTTAAAATGCTGGTTAAATTAGAAAAAATCAGAATACTAAATGCTGAGGAGGATATGGTGAAATTTGTACATTTTAAAAAATATATATTTTGATTGATTTCAAAAAGAGGAAGGAGGAGAGAAAGAGAGAGAGAGAGAGAGGGAGAGAGAGGGAGAGAGAGAGAGATCAGTGATGAGAGAGAATTATCGATTGGCTGCCTCCTGCATGCCCCACACTGGGGATCGAGCCTGCAACCCAGGCATGTGCCCTGACCGGGAATCAAACTGTGACCTCCTGGTTCATAGGTCAACGTTCAACCACTGAACCACGCTGGCTGGAGAAACTTGTACATTTTAATGGATATTAATACTATTTTATTTTATTATGAAAGTTTTCAAACATACACAAAAGTAGGAAGAACAGTACAGTGAACCCAACTACAACCATGGCCTAGATTCCTTCCATACTTCATTTATTCCTCCCTCTTTATGTGTAATAATTTCAAACAAACCCCAGACATCTTGACATTTTCCCTTACACACATTCAAGAATGCCTACTTCAAAAAAAAGTCTAATTTTTTTACATAACCACCTTGCCATTATCATACCCCAAAACTTAAAAGTAATCTGTATAGCTAATGCTCAGTTCATATTCAAATATCTCCAATTACCTAAAGTATATCTTGATCCAATAGATTTTTTGGAACTTGCAATATGAAACTATATGCAACAAACGCCTTAATAACATTTCTCTTCTTTGATCCAGTATGACTATTTCTGAGGATTTATCCTAAGGAAAAAATTCAAAAGATAACAAAAGCATGATATCTATTAAAAAGTTGCTTACAATGGGGAGAAATTGCAAACAAATAAGATATGTAGGGTATTAGTCAGGGTGCAATCTGGAAAACAGAGTCCTCGCCAGTAGTTCAGTAGCAGGAAATTAGAATGGGGAAGTGATGGCAAAGCTGTTGGGATTGGAAGCCACTCAGAGATCGGTAACCGCAGGAAGTTTCTCCCACTCCTGCTGGGGACAGACAAAGGGAGGAAGGAGGTGGTGGTACCTGATTCTAGACGTTGGGGCCACATGGGAAGGGGTATCTGAAGAGGCCAGAACCAGAGAGGAGACCCAGCCCTTGTTGGCACATTGTCCAAGGTACACACACACACACACACACACACACACACACAGAGAGAGAGAGAGAGAGAGAGAGAGATCTCCCCTTCCTGGCTTCTCCCTTTTTCTTGTGCTCCAATCTCCTGTGAGTGTCTCCAATTGGCTGAATGGCTGAATCTGGCCAGAAGCCAGCGGCAGGGGATACCAGGAAGTAAAGTTTTCAGGATTAGCGCCTGCAGGACACAGGTCCCTCCCTCGCCTCCCTGTTGGGAGCCCAAATAGGGTTTGGGAAGGGCAGGGAATAATCTGAGAGCAAACAGGCATATGTCTGGCACATCAACAGAGGCCCTAAAATCTTTCCAGCATAAAATAAGGGCTAAATAAAAATATCCAACAAAAATATAATTTCTAAGTTAGGACATACCCACTCAATGTATTCTTTGACCATTAAATTATAATTATAAAGCTTGTGTAGAATTATGGAAAACACTTATATGGATTATAAGATGACATTATTGCCAGTCTTTGCTTTTTTCTTTTTTTATGCCACCTATCACTTTGCAACAGAAAAGATAAATCTACTTATTTGTCATGTGTATTGCTTGTTCACTCACACACATTGCTCTCTAATTCTGCTATAAAGTTAGCTCTGTGAGGGGCAAGAACTTTGTTTTTTTTTGTTTTGTTGTTGATGTAGCTCAAGTGAACATGCCTGAAACATAGTTGGTGCTCAGTAAATATTGCTAAATGGATAAAGTGATGTGAAGAAGGCAAAATACAACACTCACTTCACAAGGTTGTTGTAAGGGTTAAGGGAGAGGGGGTATGTATGATCCCTACCACTTGGTAGATACTTCTTGTACTTAGTGAAAGCTGATTTGACCTAAGTACAAGAGAGAAGGTGGGGGAGGAAGGGCTGACAGTCCACTGGAGAGTGGTGTCTATCTACCCATAATGTCCACCTTAAAAGGGAAGAGAGGAAAGCCTTCATGATAATTCCCAGAGAATCAATGTGTTATGATGAGCAGAAACTTGGATGTGTAGTCACCCCTCCACTTACTAGCTCTGTGTCCTTGGTCAAATTACCTAACCTCTTCGGGTTGTACTTTCCTTATCTATAAAGTGGGAATACAGTAATAATAATACCTGTCTCAGTGGGTTGTATAAATAGTGTTGGCACATAGTGGGTGTTCAGTAATGCTGGGTTCTTTAGTGCTGGCTCATCCTTCCTCCTGGGAGTCCCCAGCCCGGTCTGGAGCTGTCCGGAGTGCTGAAGACATCTCCCCTCCCTCCCTCTCTCCCTTCTTCCCTCCCTGCCTCCCTCCTTCTTTCCCTCCCTTCCTCCCTCAGGTCCTCTCTCCTTCATTCCCTCCTTCCTTTCTGGCTTGGTTCCCCAGAGCCCTGGAGTCTGAACAGATCCAATTTTCCAAGTGGCTTCTTCCGGTTCCTGAGGGGGGCAGTGAGGGAATGAGCCGTATATGAAGCCTCAGGCAAGAGTCACTGGCAGCTGCAGGCAGCAGGAATGGTGACACACAGGCTGTCGTGACAATCGGGGCTCCCCAGGCCAGAGCCTGTTTGAAGAGCTTGACATCGAGGACCCTGGTGTGGGAGCCCAAGAGCCCCAAAGAGGCAGGAAGTCGGCCCCAACAGCGCAGTATGGCAGGTGGGTCTTCGGGGATCTTGTCCTGAAGGAAGGCAAGAAGGCCAGGGTGGGGGTCAGGAGGGTGACCCTTGGGTACAGAGGTGGGAGGGCCTTGACTCTGACAGGAATCCCCCTGCCCATTCCCTGGCTTCCTGGCATCTTCCCTGTTTGGGGGGTTTAGTCTGTTAATGTAGCTAAAGGCTTCTTTATCTTTTTGGGTTATGATCGTGTGGAGTTAACTAACTCCTTGAACTTGGCTCTATGAGCCAAGCAATCTGTGGTTAAAAATGCAAGTGGTCTCGCTCCAGGAAGGTGTGCCTTAGCCCATCGTGCCGGAGGTGGGAGCACTGGCAGCCACATACTCCTGGGAGAGGGGACATGGCCAGCCTCAGAGACAAAAGTCACCTGTTTCCTGATGTTTATTAACAACCCGGACATCAGAGCTGAAGGATCTTTGGAGACCTAAACATCTAAATTAAGCCCTCCCTGTACAAATGGAAAAACCGAGGCATAGAAAGAAATGTGAACTCCATCCCGCAAATCAGGAGCAGAACTGCAGCTAACGCTGGCTCCTGCCCTGCCCGCCTGCCCCCTCCCCCCCTTTCCCGGCTGATCCTGCTACAGGCCTCAGCCTTCTGTGAGTCCCTGCAGGCCATCAGATGCAGAATTCCCAGACACTGAGAGTGGCCAGCAGGACAGTGGGGCCAGGGGAGCCTGCTGCTGCTTTGCGGGACCTAGGGAAGGCCCTTCTTATTCCTCCTTTTGGTGCCTCGGTTTCCCCACCTGTACAGTGGGGCCTTGACTTACGAGTTTAATTCGTTCCGTGACCGAGCTCGTAACTCAAATTACTCGTGTGTCAAATCATTAAAGTGAACGAGTAAGACACGTGATGCTGGGCTGATGTTGTGGCGTTCACTGTGACGTTCTCTGTGCCAACTAGCGGTGGGGTATCTGAAGCTGGCTCATAACCCGAATTTTAGCTCACAACTCAAAGCAAAAAATCGGCCGAGAGACGGCTCATATCTCGAAGAACTCGTTAGTCGGGACACTCGTAAGTCAAGGCCCCACTGTACACAGAGGAGTTGGTTTAGGTGTTTAGATCTCCCAGGGTACTTCAGTTTTGATGTTCGAGGTATTCAATAAAGAGAGGTGAGTTTGCCTTTGCCTGAGCCATGGGAAGCCAAACCCTATTTCAGCTCAGCCCTAACTTCCGGTGAGACCTCAGACAGTCACTGTCCCACTCAGTCAGTTTGCCTCTACTCAGGGCCTCGGGGAATACAGGCAGAGCAGCGGGTCACAAGTGCTTCGGAAAGTACAAATTGAGGGGCGAGTGGCTGTCATTAGTATCAGCCACATGCGCCGACATTCCCACCCGGAAATGATTAGCTCTCTGTGAGCCCAGAACAAGCCCAGCTCCTCCCAGGGGCTCGTCCTGAGGGGCGGGCTGCTAGGAGACCACGTGGAGCATCCTGGCAGAAGAGGAGGGAGGGTGCAGAGGGCTCCTCAGAGGCTGGCGGAAGAGCAGCCGTCCCCCCAAGTCTCCGAGCCCTGAGCTGGGAGAACGCTGGTATCAGACCCGGAGGAACCACATTTGGCCAGCTCCGCAAACTGGCTTCTTTACAGCCAAGGGGCCGAGGCTCTGAGTAGGGCAGAGGCAGGACTGGGGCTGGAACCCAGACTCCCACCTCCCGGCCAGGTCTCTTTACAGGCAGTGCACCCGCCTCCCCCCAAGATCCGCAGAGAGTGATGGCGGTGGTAACTGTGCCGATTAGAAAGTGCCTGCTTACGCCCTTTAGTAAGTGCTGCTTCCTCACCTACTGACACCGTGAGTGTCCCCACAGTGCTCTCCACAGTGCAGTCTTCACACAGCACTATGGTGGCTGTTCTCATCTCCATTTTACAGGTGAGGACGCTGAGGCTCAGAGAAGTTAAGCGTCTTGCCCAAGGTTAGGGGCTAGTGCAGCCGTGGGCAAACTACAGCCCGCGGGCCGGATCCGGCCCGTTTGAAATGAATAAAACTAAAAAAAAAAAAAAAAAGACCGTACCCTTTTATGTAATGATGTTTACTTTGAATTTATATTAGTTCACACAAACACTCCATCCATGCATTTGTTCTGGCCCTCCGGTCCAGTTTAAGAACCCATTGTGGCCCTCGAGTCAGAAAGTTTGCCCGCCCCTGGGCTAGTGAGTGATAAAAGTAGGGTGGATTCGTCTGTGTGATTGCAGGGCCCTTCTTACTCCGCTGCTCTGAACGTAACTTCTAAGGAGCTACTCCGCACAGGCCAGCACCATTGGCATCGGGAGGGTTACTCTTACTCTCTCGCTCTACACTTCCCAGGGTCAGCTAGTTCCAGCGGGGCCTCCCCTGGGAAGCCCTCCCTGAGTCTCCTCAGGAGGCCCTCAGAGCCTCCCCACTGGCCCTGCCTACTGCTCGCACTGTGGGCAGCTCAGTCCCTGGCTGGGACCCGCCTCCCTACCAGCCTGGCAGCTTCTGAAGGGTGAGGAGGGGTCTCATGCCTTCCTGGGGCACCCAGGTGGAAGGCTGCTGGCTGCATGTGGGGGGACTTGGCTGAGTCCCGTGGATGGGGAAGGGCAATGCTAGGGATGCAGGCAGAGGCCAGGCAGGGTTGCCCGGCTGCAGGACGGCATCGAGGTCCTGGCACAGTAGGACGGAGTGGGGAGGCCCCAGTCCAGAGGCCCCCCCTCAGTTCCCCTGCGTTTCCTCACCTGCACAGTAAGGATAGAAAGTCCTCTGACTGCACAGGGCTGTGTGGGGACCAAGAGGGAACTGTGCACATGCATCGTAATCCCTCTAGCCACAGACATGCGACGGGGGAGCTACCTGACCCTAGCCCTGCTTACACCGGGGGACCCATGGGTTCCAGCAGGGTCAGGAACGGTGCTGGGAACGGTGCTGGGCTTGAGGGTAAGAGGCAGGGAGGTTCCGAGGCACCAGGAGAACTTGGCCCACCTTGGAGGGCGAGTGCAGGGAGAAACAATAGCAATAGATGGACAGAGGTAGGGTTTATGGGACACCTAAGTTCCAGGGACTGAGAGAGTAAGTGCCTCACATCATGTTCACAACTCCATGAAGTAGCTTTTATTATCCACGTTTTACCGAAGAGGAAAATGGGGCTGGAAAACTTCAGAGACTGGTGTAGGGCCATGAGGATGGGAAGCAGTGAGCGAGTCTGGCCAACTCCAGCTCCAGAGCCCACACGCTGAGCCACCAAGCACCAGCCCAGGACCAGGCGTGGGCATCATGGGGCCTCCCAACATCACGGGTCCAAATCCCTTGTTTTGCTAATGAGGAGGCTGAGTTTCTGGGCAGGGGGAGGGGCGTGTGGGGAGCTGTCTCCAAATTATGTCGAAAGTGCTGGCAGAAGATGCTGGAAACCTTGTCGTTCTCCTCTCTCCCAGGACCGCAGGGGGGCTTGTACCCTGAAGGTTGGCACTGGAGACTGCTGCACGGGAAGACTTGCCCGGGTCTGCGGGAGTCCCCTTTCATCCGTCCGAGGAGAGCCCCTTCCCTGCCGCTTTTCTCTGTGGCTCTTTGGGGTGCTCTTCTGTGGGCTGGCTCCCTCCCCAGTCGGGCCTTGGGGGTGGGGACGTTTACCCTGGGGGTGCTGGGTCCCTGGGACTGTGACCCCATCTTTGCCCAGGCTCTCCCCAGAGTGGCCGCCCAGCTGGCTGTGGACCGAGCCAACCAGGACTCCTCACTGATGCTGGGCTCGCGGCTGGCTTCCGTGGTCCTGCCCACGGGCTGTGACACGCCTCGCGCCCTGGCTACGTTTCTGGTCCACAAGGACACCGTAGCTGCTTTCGTGGGTCCTGTCAACCCTGGTTACTGCCCAGCGGCAGCCCTGCTGGCCCAAGGCTGGGGCAAGACCCTCTTCTCCTGGGCATGCGAGGCCCCTTTGGGAGGAGGTGAGCTGGTGCCCACGTTGCCTTCGGCCGCCCATGTGCTGCTGTCTGTCATGAAACACTTTGGCTGGGCTCGTGTGGCCATCGTGTCCTCCCACCAGGACATCTGGGTGGCTACAGCCCGGCAGGTGGCCGTGACCCTCAAGACACACGGGTTGCCTGTGGTGCTGGTGGCTTCTCTGGGACCTGGGGAGCAGGGGGCCACAGAGGTACTGGAGCAGCTGCGCAGCGTGGACGGCCTGAAGGGTAAGTGCACGTGCTGCCTCCCTCCTGTGGGCGGCCTGGACTCCATGTGGCTGCTGATGGGGAGTTCCCTCCACATCAGACGCTGGGCTGAGCACTTGACCCCGCGTTAACCTCCCAGGAGCCCTGTGAGCTAGTCCTGCTGAGGCCTGCACTTTGCAGCTCAGAGAAGGGAAGTAACATGCCCAAGTCACACAGCTGGCAAGTTCAGCGGAGTTTGAGTTCTGATTCAAACATCAGCTGTGGAGTGGGAGCCAAGGGCTGCCTTAGTCCTTGCCTGGTACAGAGAAGGGGATGAGAGCGTAGGAAGGGAGCCCCAGAGAGGGAGTTAGAGCCAGTCTTTGTTTCTTGGAATTAGACTCAGAACTTTCATGGATTCATTGATGGATTGCTTGATCGCTTCCTGAATTTATCAAGCCCCTGCTGTGCTGGGTGTTGGGTTGCATGGGGGCTGAACAGACAGGTGCTTATGACAGAGAGGTCAAGGTCATCCCAAGAAGCAGAGGCCAGGAGCATCAGAGGGGGCATGGGGCTGGGCCCTGGAGGACCAGAGGAGGCTTCCTGGAGGAGGTGACACTTGACCTGTCTTTAAGGAAGTGGTTACCAGGGAGATGCATGGCAGAGCAGGTATAGGAAGAGGTGTCGCCTGGAAGACAGAAGGGACCTTAGAGTTCATCTAGGTTGGGGGTTTTCACACTGTGGGCCATTTGGGGCCATAAACTAACTTAGTGAATCAGACCAGCATTACAACAATAAGAAAGAGAATGAAACCGAAAGGGATAGAGAAGAATGAAGCAGAATGGAAATACAAGTAGTGAATGGGAGAGTGCATTGCAGATAGCAGGATAAAGTCTCGCTCTTGGAAACCTCCTTTCAGTTTTGTGAGTGCACTCACGTTTCATATACTCGTTTGAGAGCACACAAAGGTAAAATGCATTTCTTACCATTAGGCACAGTTTGAAAACCACTGAGACCAACCACCAAGTTCTACATCCGAGGGCACTGAGGCCAGTTCCAGGGAGCAGGGGCGGGCTGGCAGCCCCCGAGCTCGCGTGGCTGGGTGGTGACTTAGAGCAGAGTGGAGCAAGGGACCTGGCCCAGGTGTTCCCGCTGCCCCTCGGGGTGGGGCCTCGCTTCTAGCCTGGTTTTCCAGCAAGTGAAAGGGGAAGGAGGAAACCCACCTTCCACGAAGCAGATGCATGTAACCGAGTGCTGTGTAAACATTCAACCAAGTCACTGCGGAAGGCTCTGGGGATGGGGCAGGAGCTGGCTGGGTCCCAGCAGTGAGGCTGGAGTCTGGCAGGAGACAGATGTATATTTAGACAACAGGAGCCCAGAGGCTGGGGGAGCTGATCTACTTGGGGGTGGGTAGGGCTTCACAGAGGAGGTGACATTAGGGCAGAGCCTGAAATTGAGAAGTTGATTGCAGGAGGTGGTGAGGGGGTAGGCATTTTAACCAGAGGGGTCAGCTAGCGCAAAGCAATGGAGGTAGTGTTTTAACGGGACCGGGACAACGAGCCGTTCACCTCTGTGTGGCTGGAACATGGTGGCAGTCGGTGGGGGAAGCTCATCAGACTCCCTCTCCGACACTAGCAGGAGATTGCATTCCAGCCACTGTGCTGACTTGCAGGAGCCAGGATGCAGAGTGGTTAGGCGCACATGCTCTGGATTCAGATAGCCAGGATCCCACACTTGACCCACTTCCTACCAGCTGTGTGACCTCAGACAAGTCACTAAACCTCTCTGTGCTATAATTTCCTCATCAATGATATGAACCTAATAAAGTCCTTACTTCATGGGTTGTGAAGAGGAGATAAAGGGCTTAGAGCCCTGCCCTGAACACAGAGAGCACTGCTTACAATCAATGTAGGCTTTTACCCATTAGCCTCCCCAGTTTTGTGCATTCGCTCCCTCGTGTGGCCAACTATAGAACAGCTCCAACTCCCAGTAAGAGAGGGGAGGTTTGGTGAGAAGTGGAACAGAAGCCAGGCAGAGGAAAAGGGACAAAGGAAGCCCTGGTTCTGTGTCCCTTCAGTCCTGGTGGGTCTCTCTCCGAGGACCTTTCTTACTATTCTGAGGCCAAGACGGGGTGGCTCCCGCCCACGTCCACATAGCATGGCCACCCAGGGCTCAGCAGAGGCTGGGCTCCAGGCTCTGACTTCCACATGACCAGGGTCCTCAGGCCCCAGCAAGACCATCGACCTTCCTTGGCGGTCCCATATTCCTGGATTTTTTGGAGAAAGGGCTTGCAACAGGAACCTGGGGCCACTCCTTAACCTCTCTGGGCCTTGGTTTCCTCATCTGAAAGTAGAGATAATGATAAACATACTTCTTAGTACTGTTGTAATATCAAGTGACTAAATGTTTGCAAAAGTACTTCAGGCTAACACAGAGCAAGCTGTCAGTATACACTAGCAATTGTCAGAGACAGCAGGGCTCAGGGAGGGTGGGAAGTGGGTCATGATGATTGGGTGTGCCGGCTGGAAGGGAGCTATCCTCAGGTGAGATTGGGTGGTCCTGGATGTTATGGCTACAGAGGGAGCAGATAGAGGGCATATTTCTCCTTTCCCCAGACTGATGGGGAGGGAGGGCGCTTGGCAGTGGCAGCAGAGGGTGGAGGAGGACCTAAGAGCTCTGGGCCACTGACTTCTGGGCTCAGGGAAGGCTGCAAAAGTGAGCCTGCCACGTCTGCCTCCAGCCATGGTGCTGTGCATGCACTCGGCGCTCCTGGGAGGCTCTGAGCAGATGGCCCTTCTGAGACAAGCGTGGGCCCAGGGCCTGGCAGATGGGAGGCTGGTCTTCCTGCCCTACGACACCATGCTCTTCGCCTTGCCCTACCGGAACCACTCCTACCCAGCCCTGGGCCACGGTGGGCCCCTTCGGGAGGTCTATGATGCCGTGCTCACTGTCACCCTGGAGTCTGGCCCCATGGACAAGGTCATCAAAGCTGCCGGGGCCAGTGAACAGGGAGCCGCCCACCTGGAGCCAGAGCAGGTAGGTCAGTGCAGACCCTCACAGGGTTCAGGGGCAGGTGTGCATGGGCTCCGCCCCCATGCAGGCCTTCCTGGCCTTGGCCAGCTGCCCCCTGGCCTGTCAGTCCCACCTCCCCTGTGGGCACAGGACCCGTCCCTTATTTGACAAAGGGTCTTTGTCTGGTCCCTGGAATACTCTTTCTTTCATAGGGTGTGTGTGTGTGTGTGTGTGTGTGTGTGTGTGTGTGTTCTTTCTCATATTATTCACTCTTTTGGCCTGCTGGGTCACTTCTCCTCTTGAGTCTCCTTTGCTTCTCTTTTTTAAAATGCTGACTCAATTCCTCTATATGTCATTTCTGGCCCAGCCTCTTTCTCTTGCAGACATTCTTCTTCTCCTTGCTCTGTATTTCTCTAGCAAGTTGTGCAGATTAGGAGGAGAGCGTGTTGACAGTGTGGGAGAGTGGGAAGGTTTTCTGGAGTCACCACGGTGAATCTGAGGAGTATTGGGTGGGGGTGTGGCTGTGGCTCTGCTTGGGCTCATAGGACTCAGGTGGCTGTGCTTCTTGATATAAGAAGACAATGGTGCCTAGAGGTGGTGACAGAGATTCAGATGCTGATGAAGGGTCATTAAGCAAGTGATTCACCTGACAAATGTCATGTGAGCCCTTCTCATGTGCCACTGTGCCAGGTGGCAGGGACACAATGATGGACAAGATAGAGCTGGCTTTCAAGGAGCGTCTATTCTGTTGGTGTGAGATAGACAATAACCGAGCAACCTGACAACAAAATTTTACAGTGATAATGTTGCCAATAAGATAAAACAGGGTAAAGTGACAGAGAGTGGCTGGGGTGGAGAGTGGGCAACAAGAGATAGGATGGGCAGGGAAGCCCGCTGAGGAGGTGGCACTTGAGATGAGTGCTGAGTGATAAGGAGGCAGCCAGGTGAAGCTCTGGATGAGGAGCAGCCAGGTAGCAGAAAACAGCAAGTGCAAAGGCCCTGGGGCAGCATGCGCTTCAAAGCCAGAGGAGCAGGTAGAAGGAGCGGCTGGACTGTTATGAGTGATGGGGAGAGGGATCCGAGATGAGCTTGGGCCTCATCATGAGGGTCATTCTGGGCCGGGGTTGGGAGCCTGAACTTAACGTAAGAAAAACCATCAGTGGGCTTTAAGTAAGAAATTATTTGATTTGTCTTTTTAAAAACCACTTTGGTTGCTTTATGGGAAATGGCCGGAAGAGGGCTAAATGAAACAAGGAGGCCCTTGGGAAGCTCCTGTGTGGTCCAGGTGAGCGGCGAGGGTAACACAGACCCAGGTGGGAGGAGTACAGTTGGTGAGGCAGTTGAGTTTGGAATAAATTCTGAAATAAAGCCAAAAAGATGTGCTGATGAACTGGAAGTGAGAAAGAGAGGAGCCAGGAATCAAGCTGAGGTTTGAGACACTAGGCAAGTGGCAGTTCCATTTCCTGAAATGAGGGAGGGAGGACGGGCTTGGTGTGGTAGAACCAGGCAGGCCCTTGCAGGACCGGGAGTTCTGTTTGGGGCATATTAGGTAGATCTGAGGTGCCTGTGAGACGTCAGGGTTGGTGGTGGTGGTGGCCATGATGGTGGCAGTCATGGGGATTGTGAGGCTGCTGAGTGGGGACTGAGGCGATGGTGGGATCAAAGAGAGGAATATGGTGGGGGGTTGATGGTTAGGGATGATCATCCTGGCGATTGCTGCTGGCAGGAGGGCTGGGACTCAGACATTGCTGGGGATGAGGGACCTTCTCTTCCACAGGTGTCCCCACTCTTTGGGACCATCTATGATGCTGTGGTCCTGCTGGCCCATGCCCTGAACCTCTCCAGGAGCCATGGGACAGGGCTCTCTGGGGCCCACCTGGGGGCCCACACAGGGGCTCTGGATGTGGCTGGATTTAGCCAGAGGATCCGGACAGACAAGAAGGGCAGGAGGTTGGCTCAGTACGTCATTTTGGACACAGATGGTCAGGAAAGCCAGTTGGTCCCCACCCACGTCCTGGACACAGACAGGTGGCAGGTGCAGCCCCTGGGCAGGGCCATCCACTTTCCAGGAGGGGCCCCTCCGGCACGTGACTCCAGCTGCTGGTTTGACCCCAGTGCACTCTGCACCAGAGGTAATTCATCTACCCACCCACCCACCCATCCATCCATCCATCCATCCATCTATCCATCCATCCATCCACCCACCCATCCACCCACCCACCCATCCACCTATCCATCCATCCATCCATCCATCCATCCATCCATCCATCCATCCACCCACCCATCCACCTATCCATCCATCCATCCATCCATCCATCCATCCATCCATCCATCCATTCATCCACCCATCCATCCATCCATCCATCCACCCATCCACCCATCCATCCACCCATTTATCCATCCATCCATCCATCCATCCATCCATCCATCCATCCATCCACCCATCCATCCATCCACCCATCCACCCATCCATCCACCCATTTATCCATCCATCCATCCATCCATCCATCCATCCATCCATCCATCCATCCATCCATTCATCCACCCATCCATCCATCCACCCATCCACCCATCCATCTACCCATTTATCCATCCATCCATCCATCCATCCATCCATCCATCCATCCATCCACCCATCCATCTATCCACCCATCCACCCATCCATCCACACATTTATCCATCCATCCATCCATCCATCCGTCCATCCATCCATCCATCCATCCATCCATCCGTCACTCATTAAGGCTCTCCATGTGGACAGTCAGGTCAGTCCTGTGAGGTGCAGGAACAGGTACGAAGAAGAGACTTGGCGCTCTGTAGAGAAGATCGAACCAACAGTTGTGAAGCGCAGGGAAGGTTAGCAAGGCCCCCCTCCGCTGAGCAGGGCTAAAACACTCACAGAGCACATGGTCCCAGGCAGCCGCTTTTCATCCAACTCCTGACATCAAGGCTGGAGATTCGGATTCAGTGTGAGGAGGACTCTTCTGACAGTCAACGTGAATGACAATGTTCTGACTGCCAGAACAAATAGTGAGCGGCCCGTTGTGAAGGGCATGTAAGAAGAAGTAGGATAACAACGGACAGGGATACACAGTTTTAACCCAGCACCTGCTGTGTCCAGGCCCTGTGTTAGCAGCCAGGGACCCTGAGATGACTAAGACACAGGCCCTGCTGTCCAGCTACTCTCAGTCCAGTGAAAAGAGACCTGACATCCGGCAGACAAGAGTCCATAGTGTGATCAGGACTATGATGGGGTCTGAGCAGGGTGCTCCTGACCAAGGCAGGGAGCCTGAGGCGAGAACCCAGACAGCAATACTGGAATCAATCTCTGTGTGTGATGATCTGGCCACAGATAGGAACTTCCTAATTGGGGGCCATCCTGAACTTCACCCCTGGGAGGCGGTGGGCAGAGGTTTGTGTCCCCATTCCCCAGAGGGGACCAAGAAGCAGTGCAGGAGCTGCGTGAGGGGCTGTACTCCTTGTGCGGTTGTTACTGTTAGGACTCACATCTGCCCTCCCCTCCCCTCCAGGTACGCAGACCCCGGGCAGCTTCCTCACTCTGGCCCTGGCCTGTGTCATGGTGCTAGCGGGCGGGGCTCTCACTTGCCTCATCAGGTGAGACTGTGTGCCTGAGCCTGGCACTGCCCCTCTGTGCCCCTAGCCCTTCCGGGCCTCTCTCCTGTGGGCAGAGCCCTGGCAATGTGCAGGGGGCTTTCCCATCGTCTATTCCCAGGACCTCAGGACGGTCCTGCCTCCTGTCCATCCTAGAGCCCCTGCCAGACTCTGCGGAGGCCGGGGTGCTCCTGAGGAGGCCCGCGGGAGACTTGGGGAAGAAGCCTGGGCCTCACACAAGACCCCGTCCTCCCTGAGTTTCAGCCAAGCACCTGTGCAGTGGGCTTGGCCAGGACGACCGTCAACTTTGGAAGCAGTTCTTTCTGGGTCTTGGGACGCCTGTTTCATGAGGCTCAGCCACACCCAGGAAGGGACAGCCCTCCTCGCCCAGGCCGCCCCCAGGCTCTGGCTGCCCGTGAGGCCGAGACCAGCAGGCACATCAGGCTGGGAGTCCAGCTCTGAGCCGGGCTGAGGGCCTCTGAGGTGGGCACTGCCTGGTGGGTCCTCTCAGCCCAGCTGGGACTGCCGGGGAGGCAGGAAAGGAAACGGAGAGAGGATAGGTGAGGGCTCTGGGTCAAAGACAGGGCAAAGGAGCCGGACGGAGGCAGGAGTGACGCTTGTGCCAGCCCCTCTGCCATGCAATCTCTCTCCCCTCCAGACTGGGCGTCCAGCAGCTGCAGCTGGTGCGGGGGCCTCATGGGATCCTGCTGACAGCCCAGGAGCTGGCCTTCATCCATCCACCACTGAGCAGCCAGGTGGGTGGGCCAGGCGCTAGGCTGGCTGGGTGCGCATGCAAGGGACTGAGGCCCCGGCTAAGCTTTTGACCATGTCTGCCCCCTCCAGAGGCTGCATACGGACAGGGATAGTGCGAGTGAATCAAGAAGTGCGGCAGATGGTGGGAGCCTGAGGTCGGTGGCCCAGGGGTCAGCCAGGAGCTCCCAGGAGCCTGCCAACGTGGCCCTGTACCAGGTGGGAGCCTCTGCCACGCCCATGCGCAGACCTGGGGAGCTGTGGTCGGGTTAGGAGAAGCCTCTTGGGTCCCTATGCCCCACCCTAATCACTGAATGGGAAACTGAGGCCTGAAGAAGGGCAGTGACTTTCCTGGGTCCCCTAGCAAGTGGGCGCCAGGGCTAGGACTGGGAAGCAGGACTCCCAGCTCCCGTCCGGCATGGCTGGGGATCCGACCAGCCACGTGGGCAACAGCTAGTTCCTGGGCACTATCAGCAGTGGGTCCACCCCAGGGCTCTCTCAGCACCGGGGCCAGCCCAGGCCACATGCCTGCCTGCTCCTGTGATGGCCAGTGAGATCCTGGTCCCTGAGACCCTGACTTGTGGGGGCAGCACCAGCCCAGGACAGCCACTCCTTCTCCCAGCTGGCAGGGAGGCTGGGAGGTCAGAGGTTAGACTGGGAGGTTCTGAGGTCGCTGAGGACACTTGGGTTTCTCAGGTGCTGTGTCCTCAAAGGCAGCAGCTCACTGAGGCTCCGCTTCCCTCTCCCTGGCTCACGTTCCACGAGCAGCTAATGGTTTCTGCAGGAAGGAACATGTGGCTCTTGCTCCTTTTCTACCTTCTCCTTGGGGAATTCCATCCCTTTTTCTTTTCTGCTGAAAGGAGGCTTTAAAGACGCACAAAGCACTTTTGTTTGCTTCTCCAAGTTGGCCCTCAGTGAGGTTGAGGAGGCAGGAAGGCCTCGCTGAGAGGGAGAGAGGGCTGAGGGAACAGCTCTGGGCGGAGGCCTCTGCCTCTGCCCCTGCCCTGGAGTCCCTGGGTCACAGAGCCCCTCACTTCCAGGGTTTGGGGTGTCTGAGGCCCTGCAGAGTAAAACTGACCTTGGGGCCAGGCGCTAACGCCTTGATATCCACCATCTCGTCAGCCTTGCATCAGAATTGAAACGTGAAGCTCAGAGATCTGCAGTCACCTGCCCAAGGTCACAGGGCTTGAAAGTGGTGGAGTTAGGACGGGAACTTGAGTCTGTGAGCCAAGCCGGGCCCCCGGCTCTTCCCCAGGGCCACAGCCGAAGTCCAACTTTTGTGTCCCCTGGCCTCAGAGCACACAGAAAGAACATATTTATGGGGGAAAGCTCAGGCTGAGAGAGGCTGAGGGTCCGCCCAAGGTCACACAGCTGGGAACTAGCAGCAGCTGAACTCGTGTTCCTCCTTGAGCAGGGGGAGTGGGTGCGGCTGAAGACGTTTGAAGCTGGCACGGCCCCAGAGCTGCGGCCCAGCTGCCTCCGCCTCCTGAGAAAGGTAGGGCTGCAGAGGGCCTGGAGGGGGGCTGGGGACGGGGTGCCGTCAGGAGACCCTGTTGGTCTGGAAGGAAGTCCTCCTATTAGCACGATCGCCACCACATTGCCAACACGTCCATCGCAGTTATACACCCTCACCGTCACCATCACTCACCGGCATCCCAAAGTCATGTCACCACCTTCATGTGATCATCGCCATGACCACCAGTGCCACGTTCCCATCAGTATCACCACCTGTGTGCATTCAGCACCATCAAAGGGCCTCATCCTGTACCTGCCATCCCTCCACCCACCCACCCATTTTTATTCACTATTTATTGAGCACCAACTCTGCCAAGCTGTGTTCTGGGTTTGGAGGATACAGCCATGGAGAAGAGATAGGATTCCTTTTAGTCACTTATCATCATCCTATATAATAAAAGGGTAATATGCAAATTGACCCTAACAGCAGAACAACTGGGAATGACTGGTCACTATGACACACACTGACCACCGGGGGGCAGACGCTCAATCTCTGCTCAGCCACAAGCCAGGCTGCCAGCTGCCAGCACAGCGGTGGTGGCGGGAGCCTCTCCCGCCTCCTCAGCAGCACTAAGGATGTCCGACTGCAGCTTAGGTCTGCTCCCCGCTGGCAAGTGGACATCCCCTGAGGGCTCCCAGGCTGCCAGAGGGATGTCTGACTGCCAGCTTAGGCCTGATCTCTCGGGGAGTGGGCCTAAGCCAGCAGGTAGACATCTCCTGAGAGGTCCCAGACTGCAAGAGGGCACAGGCCGGGCTGAGGGACCCCCGCCCCCAAGTGCACAAATTTTTGTGCACGGGGCCTCTAGTTAATCATGTAAGACCCTTCACCCCTGAGATTTTTACCACCCTGAGAGACTGGGGGACGGAGGATGAGCCCAGGACCTGAGTCAGGAAGAGCCCAGGTGGAATCCTGCCCTCACGGGACGCTTTCTTGTAGAATGGAGCTAATAAAGCCACCCAGGGGAACTCCGAGGGTGGGAGACAATATATGAAAAAACCTAGCAATGTCCTGCCAAGTGGTGCAGCTTTGATAAATTGGGAATTTTATTATTATTCCCAACACCTGAAATTAGGTTTGTAGAGACTAAGTGACTGGAGGTTAGGCATTTCAGTGGGCATCTTGTAGCCAGTGTGCAAGATGTCTCCTAGAAGAAAAGGCTCGATGGTGGTCAAATGAGTTTGGAAATTGCTTGGGTGAGCGATAGGCCTTCTCGGGATTTCTAACATGCTGCTCTTGCTATCTATGCCTGTGTAACAATTTACCCCCAAATATACTGGCTGAAAGCAGCAACTAAAATACTCCCCCAACTTATTTTATAATATCTTACAATTTTGTGGGTAGGAAATTTGGGCAGGGCTCGGCAAAACAATTTTTCTAGGGCCTCTCCATGTGGTCTCTCTAGCATGGAGACTCTGGGTAGAGGGACTTCTTGTGGCCATTCAGGGCTCCAACAGACAGGAAATAGAAGCTGTTAGTCTTCTGAGACCCAGACACGAAAATCCCTGGACCACTTCTACCATGTCCTATTGGTCCCAGTGTCACAGAGCCCACCCAGACTCAAGGGGAGGGCACAGAGGCCCCACCTCTTGATGGCAGGGATGTCAAAGGACCTGAGGCAATTCTTACCTCCCCACATCTATAATAATGAAAGCATAATATGCTAATTAGACCGACAGCCAAACGACCTTCTGGACGTCCTTCCAGGCGACCTTCTGGACAAAGCCAGGGCTGCGAGGGCCGAGCCCCTTGCATGAATTTTGTGCACTGGGCCTCTAGTATGTTAATATGTGTGTGAATCTCTAAGGGGGAGAGTGTTCAACTCCCCCTCTCTTAGTTGATCCCTGAATTGTGTTTGTGAGGAGGGTCTTCCTAGGCAAGGGTTCCACCGTTTTTGCTTGAGCAAATGCTAGCCTCGCAGGTTGGGTTCAAGCTCTCTGGCCTGTTGGGCAGCCACCAGGGAGGCTGCTTTCTGCTTGGCCCTGGTCCCCTCTGCACCTTTTCTTCTCCTTATTGGTCACTGAGTCGTGGGGTTTTCAGGTTCATGGTGCCACTTAGGTTGGGAAACAGGCTTAGATCCCTGTACCATGGAATTGGTTACAGCTCATTCACTTATTCATCTATTGTGTTTTCACTCACTCACTCATCCATCCACCCACCCATCCATTTATCCTCCGCTTATCAAGCATCCATCATCCATCTGCCCATCCAACATGTCTGATGCCTCTCTATGCTCAGCCCTGTGCTGATGTACTGAGAGTCCGGGTGTGGATTTCACCCGGCCCAACCCCTGGGGGCTCCACAACGCTCATTTCCCTGGCAGATGCGAGAGCTGCGGCATGAGAACATTGCCACCTGCCTGGGGTTCTTCGTGGCCCCTGGGGTGAGTGCCCTGGTGCTGGAGCACTGTGCCCGGGGCAGCCTGGAGGACCTGCTGCAGAATGAGGCTCTGCGGCTGGACTGGACCTTCCAGGCCTCCCTGCTGCTGGATTTGATTCGTGTGAGAACCTCCTCTGGGCCTGGAACTGGGCGGGGGGGGGGGGGGGGGGGGCGGGGGAGGCAATGGGGAGGGGAGGGAGACAAGATGCTCAGACTTCCCAGACCCGGGCTCTCTTCACTTTGTCTGAGATGAGTCTGAATAGTGTGGCAAAGGGCGAGGGAGGCAGGAAGGGTTTCTGGGGTCCGTGGGAATTCTGAAAGGACCAGGGTCCCCTTCACTCGCCACAGGCCTAATGGACCCCCATTCTGTCCACCCCAGGGTGTGCGGTATCTGCACCATCAGCATTTCCCGCACGGCCGCCTCAAGTCCCGAAACTGCGTGGTGGACGAGCGCTTTGTGCTGAAGGTCACTGACCACGGCTACGCAGGGCTCCTGGACGCTCGGCAGGCTCCCCGCCCGCGGCCCACCCCGGAAGGTCAGCTCACGGGTGGGCAGTTGGTTCTGAGGCCTCTGTTTAAATCGGGTGCTTGTGAGGCGGGGAGAGGGCGAGCTCTCCAGTGCTCCAGCCTCTCTGTCAGGTGACCTGGTGGCTGTCCTCCCTGAGCCTGGGGCCCCTCACTGGGAATGGGGAGGAACCCAGCTCCTCCCGCGGCTGAAGGGGGAAGGCGGTGACACCCCATGTGGGAAATGCTGCCCAGCTCAGCCCAGCTTGGGTGGTTCGAGGGGACATGGTGGGGCCCCGCCCTGTGATTGCAGACCTGCTGTGGACGGCTCCGGAGCTGCTGCGGGGGCCCCGGGGGCCCGGGCGGGGCACCCTCCGAGGAGACGTCTTCAGCGTGGGCATCATCCTGCAGGAGGTTCTGACTCGAGGCCCACCCTACGGCTCCTCGGGGCTCTTGGCCGAAGGTACAGCATCCTCCTCCCCCCGTGGTCAGGGAGCTCCAGACATCACGAAATTCGGGCCTGAAAATAACCACACAGACACACTTGCCTGTTTGACCACAAGCGTTGGGTTTCTTTGGCTTAAGCCAGGCAGCCTTCAGCAACTCTGCCAACATGGCAGCTGACCAGGGCTAAAGACACTGGTTTCTGGGTGAAAGCCCCACCCCTTCCAGCCTCTCCCAGGGTCCTGGCCGAGTGTGCAATGCTCAGGCAGAGCACCCCACTGTTCAGCACAGGCTGTGTCATTACTGACCTCGGTTCTTCCCCAGCTGTAGCCTTTCCTTACTGTGTGGCCTTTCACAAATCGCTCACCCTCTCTGAGCCCAGCTTTCTCCCCTTTAAACCGGGAATCAAACTTAAGATGTGGCAGACACAGCCGGCCCATGTCTGATGTGGCCACGCTGCTTGGTCTTGGGTGCTTGGTTCTCTGCTTGGGGGCGGGGCTCCTTCTAGATTAGTGATGGCGAACCTATGACACGTGTGTCAGAGGTGACACGCGAACTCTTTTTTGGTTGATTTTTCTTGGTTAAATGGCATTTAGATATATAAAATAAATATAAAAAATATAAGTCTTTGTCTTACTATAAGTCTTTGTTTTACTAAAGTTTTTGATATTTGGTTGCAAATATCAAAAAATGTCTATATGTGACACGGCACCAGAGTTAAGTTAGGGTTTTTCAAAATGCTGACATGCCGAGCTCAAAAGGTTCGCCATCACTTTTCTAGAGCATCTCTGTGCCCACACTTTGGGGCGTACAGGAGAATCACCACACCTTCCCCACTGTCTCCTGGTCTTAGACATTTTCTGTCCTCTGACCCCAGTGCCAGGGCCCAACTTCAGAAATGCTTCCTCTCCTCCCGTGTTCTCTGTCAGGGCCGCCTGGACTCCAGGCTGCTCTTGCAGTTGTCCCCCAGCTGCCTCCACCCAGTCCCAGGGCCTGTCCCCACAGGGACCCTGGCATCTCAGCCCGAAGTGCAGGGCAGTGGTGGAGCCGAGCCCACCATCCCGTGTCCTCCCCCACCCCCTCCAGCGGATAATCTGTGACTCACAAGGAGGCCGGCCGCTTCCTTTCTCCACCAAAGCGCTGTTCAGTGAATAATGAGCATTCCAGGCCCCAAATTTATGAGGTGGAGGAATGGGAAGGAGGGGGGTTCATCAGGCCATTTGTTCAACATTCCTCAGCTGTCCCCCACCCCCCGCCCCATCTGCACTGATAGAGGGAAGACCAGCCAGATGGGACCCCCAAGCCGTGCTGCCAGTGCAGGACCCTTCAGGCCGGGGCTGCATCTGCCTTAGGCACAGGGACCAGGCTTGGGACCCCATGGCCACCCTTGGTTTGGGCTGTGAGACTGGGTCTGCTATTTGCTGGGGTGCTTTTCCTGATCATAGGGAGTAAAATGTTAAGCGCACAGGCATACAGTGTTAGGGGTCACCCACCTAAGCCCAGCTCCACGCCAGTCACCTCATGACTTGGAGTAAATCCCTTTCAGACTCTGAGCCTCAGTTTCTTCCTCTGTAAAATGGGAGCGTCATGCCTGCCTCCCAGAGTAGCTGTGAGGATTCAGTGAAATACTTTAGACAAAGTGCCTGGCTCCCAGTCAAAATCTGCCTGGGTAGTTTCAGGGTTGTGCTAATGAGGCTCTCGGGTTCTCTCCTGATTCTCCCCCTTGGACGCAGACCCTGTTAGAAATAGCATCTTTTTAAGATCCTGTATGTGAAAGGCACTTGGGAGGTGGGTAAGTGCACTCTTTTCTGAGATAGTTAAGTGAGGCTCAGAGAGGAGACTTCTCAGTGGGAAGCAGTGGGTCTGGGATTTGGACAAAAGTTCCCTGACCCACGCTCAGTGCTTCTGCCCTAAAATCTCTCGGTGTCATCCACGGAGCATCTCCCCACAGAGCTGGATGTGCAGCAGGGCCCGCCAATCGTGGTGATGCAAGGGGTGAGGACCGCGGGCCTGCCCAGTGCGGGAACACGAGACCCCGCCCGGCCGGGGCCAGGGGTTCCCAGCAGGTTCGCCTCAGGACTCCACTCCAATGTCAGAAAAGGCTGGAGCCTCACATGCTACTATTTGACTTTTAATATCCGCTGGCTGAGAGAATACCCAACGACAAGATCTGCTCTGAACTCAGCAACACTTTGAAATGGATTTGTACTTGTTTGTACTTGAGCCATCACAGCACCAGCTGAATACTTTTGAAAACGTGTTGTACATGTGCGCGCGTGATGCATTATTGGTTCCATCTGCTCACACCCCTTTGTGAGCACATCCCGCTTCCAGACCCTTCGCTCAGAGGCCCTCGGGTCTGGGGCCGCAGGCTGGGAACCTCTGGGCGGAAGGAGGAAATCGCGCAGGTCACAAGGGGATCCGGCCCAGTTCTGGAGTCTACTTTTAAGCGGCTCTGTGGCTGTGGGCAACTTAGGAACCTCAGTTTCCCTGCCTGTAAAATGGGACAGTGATGCAGGCACTACCCCCAACAAGGAGGCCAACAAAGAGATGGGCAGGGGAGTGAAATCCAGAAAGACGCTCCTCCTCACTGGCTCCCAGGATGCCCTCCTCCGAGGAGATTAATCAGCGCTGCCTGGAAACAGCACTAGCAGGTCTGTGCTGTTATTACGCCCCTGTTACCGGTGAGGAAACCGAGGCTCAGAGAGGTGATGTAACCTTAGAGAATGTAAACGGATAATGTCGATGTTCCCTCCTGCTCCGCTGGAAGCCTGAACATGTGCCCAGCCCCTCTTGCTCCAGCGTCCTTGAATTTCTCAGTTCCCCGGGCTCCCCAGCAGCTTCCTGAGGTTCTTTCCACCCATCTCAGGTGGAGAAACCAAGGCCCCGAGGGATGCCAACAGGCAGAGCCAGAGCTTGAACACCGACCCATCTGACCTCAACTTAGTCTGGTGGCCTTAGCACATGGAGGGGGACAGGAAGGTCCACGGCAGGGCCGTCTTGGGAAAATGATGATGATGACGGTGGTGGTGATGATGATGAAGATACTGATCAGACAGTTGTGCTTTGCATTTGTGAGGGGTTGGCACCAGAGGGTCTCCAGGAGGCAGGGCTGGTGAAAAGAGCCGCGTGGCCATCACTGGCAACAGAGCAGCAACACTTGATTCAGCATCTGGGGGTGGGGAGAGCCTGCTGGGTGCCAGGCACCTAACCTCTACCATCGCGTCCCTCAGCACCCCTCTCACGAAGGCAGTTTATTAAGCTCATTTCCCAGACGGGGAGACGGAGGCTCAGAGACGTCACCGCCTTGTCCACCATCTCATAGACCAAGAATTTAAAGCCCACCCTGAAGTAGACCCTTCCTCTGAGACCCTGTCCCTAGCCACACCCAGGGCGGACCCAGGAAAACAAGAGTCCTGGGTCCACCGACTACCATGCCTCGGGGCCCAGAGAAGGGCCAAGGAGCACCTTCAAGGCCCGATTCCCCCCCTCCCACCCCCCCATCCCCCCACCGCAGGCCTACCCTGCTCTCCCTCTCAGGCCCTCAGCCCCTCCCACAGCCCTCCTGGGGCCTCGGGGCCACCACCACACGGTGTTCGTTGCAGAAATCATCAGAAAGGTGGCATCGCCCCCTCCCCTGTGCCGGCCACTGGTGTCCCCTGACCACGGGCCGCCCGAGTGCATCCAGCTGATGGAGCAGTGCTGGGAGGAGGCTCCGGAGGACAGACCCAGCCTGGACCAGATCTACACCCAGGTCAGTGCTCCCGGGAGGAGCTGAGTGCTCACCAGAAATGGCTGATCAATGCACCCCACTTTGCCCAGTGAGAACCCCACACTGTCCCTGGGGCCTAGAAAGGGGGCCGCAGGCCAGCACAGTAACCCTGCGGGGCCTGGGGTACAGCCTCTGAGGCCTTCCTGAGCGCCACGCCCCACATTGTGCTCCGCTTACTTCATTTAATCCTCGTTATCATTCTTCATCGTTCTCCAAAGGAGCATTGCCATTATCTGGGCTTTACAGAGAGAGACCGAGGCACAGAGAGGTGAGGGGACGTTCCCAAGGTAACTGAGGGAGTGACAGCTGGCCTGGAGTCCAGGCCCAGGTTCGTCTGTCTGCAGACCTGGCACTGGGAACCCCGACCCTATACTGGGCCTCCTGGCACCAGGGTAGAGAGGCTGTTGGTGGCTGTGGTGGCAGCACTGGCTCCCTGCGGAGTGAGTGGGGGATGTGAGGGGCACTGGGGCCCCCAGGCCTGCCCTGGGGACTGCAGAAGGAGGGGTGAGGCAAGTCTGCACGAGCCTGTGGGGCAGTGGAGGGTGTGGGCCTGCCTGCACCGGCTAATGGCTCCCACGGGGCCAACCCATCAAGCCTGAGGTGAGACCTTTGTGCCTCCCCTTCCCACCCCACCCCCTCTCCAGCCACAGCAGAACACTGTCAAGGAGAGGCTGTGAGGTTGTTGACTGCACGGTTTGTACTCACACATGGCTGTCCTCACAGGAGACCTTCTCTCTGCTCAGGGCCAGCAGTAGGCGTGTTTCTCTTGAGAAACTAGTTTAATGCCCCATTGTCTCGTGGACTCCACGGATCATACAATCTATATTTCCCTCTTTGCCTTGTTGCTAGGAAGCTCATATCTAAACTTGGGACCAAATTCTAGTGTGCATTTTGCACACAGATCTCAATGCTAAATTAGCTTAAAAAGAACTATTCTTCTTTGTTCCAAGTGTCCTTATATATTTATGGTTTCATTTTGTGGCATTGCTTTATTTTTCTTAGTACTTAAAATTTTTTGGAGCATAGAGAGAAATTGAGAGGTAGAAACAGATTAGTATATAAATAAGCTACATATATTCTTTCTACCTACCTATCTGCCCATGTATTTACCCACTTATCCATTCATACATCATATCCACCCATCCGTCTAGTACCCATCCATCCATCCATCCACCCACCCATCATCACCCATCTTTGAGAAGAACAAAGAGCGCCTTTTCCGCAGGGTTGTTGTAAGAACCAATGCAGTAGGGCCAGTGTTTGTTAACGGTAATGGCGTGCTGAGCCTGGGCTCCTTTGCAAAGTCCTTTCTGCCCACCTCACACAGAACTAACCCAGTCGTCTCCCAGCCGTCTGTGTTTTCCCTCAGAGGAGCTGCCTCCCCCTGTCTATTCCGTATCTGGTCCCCACCAGTCCGTTTCCTCCAGGCAGGGACCGTGTCTGGCTCATTCCTGTGAACCAGACTGCGAACAAGCTGCGGGCTGAGTGTGTTGCCCTTTGTGGATGAGCTGGGAATTTAATTCCATCTCCAGTTCAAAAGCATCAACCGAGGCAAGAAGACCAGCGTTGCCGACTCCCTGCTGCGGAGGTTGGAGAAGTATTCCCAGAACCTGGAGGGCCTGATCCGGGCGCGGACTGAGGAGCTGGAGCTGGAGAGGCAGAAGACGGAACGGCTGCTCGCTCAGATGCTCCCACCGTGAGTGGCCCCTTAGGACCCGGTTGTGCTTCTAGCCTCGGTGGCTCTGAGCCTGGGACTGGTGCTCAGTAAAGCTGGGTTCCGTGAATTCATTCAATCCATTCATTGTTTATTTATCCAACAGATGTTCTCAGTGCCCTTACATGTGCTAGGCACTGTGCTGGGCACGCGGGTTTGGAATTTCTGCCACCTCTCTCGCTCTCTTGGGAGCCAAGGAGAGGGAACAATGTCCCCTGTCTCACTTCAGAAAAAGTGATGTCCAGAGAGGGACAGGCATTCGCTGGAGGGCAGCCAGAACATCAGCAGACCTGTCCCAGATCTCCTAACCCTCAACGCGGGATTTCCTCCAAAATATCCCCCCCCATCCCCACCCCCCGCTTACCTCCAGACTGTGGGAAGGGGATCCTTCTACCCTGTGACTCTGATCTGTCCCATCCCTCCAGGTCTGTGGCTGAAGCTCTGAAAACTGGGGCGACTGTGGAACCGGAGTACTTTGACCACGTTACCATATACTTCAGTGACATTGTGGGTTTCACCACCATCTCAGCCCTGAGTGAGCCCATGGAGGTGGTGGGCCTGCTCAATGACCTCTACACGCTGTTTGATGACGTTCTGGGCAGCCATGATGTGTACAAGGTGAGAGAGTACCAGGAGGCTGGCATTCCATCTCTCCTTCCTTTGCCACTATGTTGATGTCACACATTTACTTCCAGTTATTTCTTCATGTGTTTTTATCAGGTTGCTAAAGCTGCGTAACAAATAACCCCCAAATCCAGGCATGTGAAACGATAAGTACTTATTGTTGCGCACAGGTCTATAGGTGAGCTGGAAAGTTCTCTGTACTTAGCTAGACTCAGTCATACATCTGTGGTCAGCTGTGGACGTGACAGGAAGCTCTGTTGATCTTGGTTGGGCTCTCTCACATCTCTGGAGCCTTGGCTGGGACAGCTCAGTTCTGGTCCACATGGTCTCTCAGCCTCCAGCAGGCAGTTGGGCAAGGGCAGACGAGGAGTCAGCTCCCGTGCCTGCCCTCAGGGAGCACTTGGTGCTGTAGGTAAACGATGAAGGCAGCCCACAGCGAAAGTGATGATCAGGGAGGCAGTGAAGGCTGAGAAGGCTTCCAGCCAGCCAGGGGTAGACATGCAGAATAAAGAGCAAGACAGGCTTCCTGGAGGAAGTGCTGCCTTCCTACCTTTGCTCACTCTGGGTGTGGTGGCTCCCCATCAGCAAGGGGGGAATGTGTACTACAGCTTGAGGCTTGAGAGAGTGGGCCTGGTGAGCGTGAAGGATGTTGACTGGGTTGTGATGGCTGGACATGAAGGGGGTAAGTGGATGGGTGGGGGCACTGGGGAGGGCAGCGGGGGCCTTAGCAGACCTGTCAAGACCCTTCATGATCTGTGCACCCCTTGATCCTGGCTTCAAATCCCAGCCTGGCCCCCAGCTTCATGTGGCTTTGGGAAAATGGCTTCCCCTCTCTGGGCCCCTACTCTTTATCTGTAAAACAGAAATAATGACTCCAGTCCCAGAAATGGGGGTGGGAGGAGGGCAGGGATTTACAGATAGTGGTTGGATCCTACCGCCCTGCAGAAGGGCTCTGTAAACTGGGGAGAGCTTCCTGCCCCTCTGGACCTGCTGTGGGGACTTTCCCGCCCCAATTCTGCCCTTTATTCTGATCCAGTTGCTGGGGGTCATGGGTCAGCTTCAGACACGGAGGAGGTGGGGAGGGAGGTTCCAGGAAGGGGCCATACTCAAGCTCCACTGGCCTTAGCCTTCGTTTGTTACTCCCCAGCCCCCTTCCAGCCAAAGCCCTTCAAGGACACAGCGACAGGACAGGAAGGCCTTGGGGCTAAAGCCAGAGTGGAAAGGCTGCTTGGACAGGAAGCTTCAGGGGAGAGAACTAAGTGCTTGGGGTGCCAGGCAGTCTGCTGACAGCATTATGTACAATATCCCAGACAACAATGACCAGCACTTATTGAGTGCTCACTGTATACAGGACACTATTCTAAGTCCTTTAAATGTATTAATCCATTTAACCATCATCATAATCTGTGAGGTAGGTACTGGTACCCCTATTTTATAAATGAGGAAAATGAGATGATTAAATGGTTTGTCTAGTTACATATTCCCAGTGGCATCTGAAATTTGCACCTGGGTATTCTAGTCCCCAAACCCCCTTTTAGTGGGGCTCCCATCCCCGTGATATGGATGTCCTCAGGCCACAAGTTCCTGGTGGCCCACAAGGCCCTGTGGGAGCTGATCTGCCCACCTCCCCGGCTGCATCTCTGGTCACCCCACCTCCACAGCCCTCTATATTCCTCACACATGCTTTTGCTGTCTCTAGCCACTAGGCCAGTGGTCGGCAAACTCATTAGTCAACAGAGCCAAATATCAACAGTACAACGATTGAAATTTCTTTTGAGAGCCAGATTTTTTAAACTTAAGCTATATAGGTAGGTACACTGTTATTAACTTAATTAGGGTACTTCTACGGCTTAGGAAGAGCCACACTCAAGGGGCCAAAGAGCTGCATGTGGCTTGAGAGCCGCAGTTTGCCAACCACGGCACTAGGCCTTTGCACATGCTGTTCCCTCGCCCCGGAACGCTGCTCTCCCTCCTCTCTGCCTGGCTTCCTCTGGTCATCCTGGTCTCCGGTTAGTTTCCTTGTCATTCAGACATGGTTAGGAGCTCCTGTGTGACGCTCTCATAACTACCCTTGTACAACAGCCACACTTCATGGTTCCAACCTAAACCGCTCTGTCCCCAGTGCCTGGAAATGCCCAGCACATGCCAGGCCCTCAGGAAATATGTGTTAGCTGGCTCTGAGTTGCTCATGGAGGCCTGGAGGAGAAGTGACTTGCCCGAGGTCACACAGGTGGTAGGTGGCAGAGCCAGGACAGGAATCTGCAATGTCCACCACCACCACCACCACCACCACCTGGCTCTGTCCACTGCACCTCACTGCCCAACCTGGATGCAGAGAACTGAGCCACAGACATTCCGAGGATGCAGCTTCCCTCCTGTTCCCTGTTCAGGACCTCACGCTCTGGCCCCGGTGGTGATTCTGAGGTGTCATCTCCTGTGTTGGCTGAATTCCCCTCTTGCCTCCAGAGCCGCCCTGGCCCAGGGCCCCAGGGAAAGATTCCTCATCTCATCTGTCTGGCCTTGCTGAGCCCTGCAAGCTTTGATCTGCCCTGAGTCACCCCTGGCCTGTCTCTTCCTCCCCTGCTAATCTCTTCTCACACATGTGTCCCTCCCAGCTCTGAATCATGCCTTCTGATCTACTCTGAACTCTGGCCAAGAGGTCTGCATCTTTCTGGCAGAGTGAAATGACATAAAACAAGGCCCGCACACCCCTCCAGATGTGGGGGACCAGGAGGCCCATTCCTCACGATGTACGAGCCCGTCTCTCATCACTCACGCCATCTGCCTTGGTTTCCCCTCGCCCCCCAGCAGGATCTGGTTACGGCTCTTTAATCCGGTCTGAGTTGGGAGGCAGCCAGGCGATCGTTTCCTGGTTCCGTGGGGGTCTGTGATTCCCTCCCCGCACGCGCTGAGTGAGCACTTTTATGGACAGAACTCCAGAGCAGAGCCCACGTGGGCTGCCCCAGGGGGTGAGTCTGGCCCCAGCCATACTGCCTGCCGAGTGACCCTGGACAAATCACTTCACCCCTCTGAGCCTCAAGCTCCCATTTATAATCAGACATGAAAGTGTCTGCGGCTTACAGCTGTTCTGCGGACTAAGTTATGTCATTCATTCACCAGCACAATGAAGCCTGTAGCGCGGGAGGTGCAGCCCTGAGGCCTCTCCCTGAAAGCACAGCCTGGGAGCTGGGGCACCGGCACTGGTTAAGCATCTACAGAGGGCGGGCCCTGCCTAGGGATTGTCACAGGGCCTCTCGTTCGATCCTTGCAGTGCTCCTCAGAGGGACGGGTCATTCTCCCTCCTGTACAATGAGAACACAGGCTCAGAGAGGCACTCAGCAAGCCAGGGGTGGAGTTAGAATTTGCATCTGTTTGTTCGTATGGAAACCATTGCTCTCATCTCTCCCCCAGCTGTGCTCTGCCATCTTTAAAAGGACCACAGCTATGTGCTCATGGCCCTCCCTTGCAGCCAGGACCTAAGCTCCAACTAAGGCTTTGTGGGATCGTCTTTATGCGTCTGAGTTCCTAGAGATCGAGCCTGTGCTTGGTCATCTTTCTGCCACTGGGGCTGTAGGGTGATTGCTGATTTCACCACACTCTCTCTTCCGGTCAGCCGCAGGCAGGTGGAGGGCTAGAGGTCAGCTTTAGCAGTTTGGAGAATGTGGTCTGGATGTGTGGCCAACATGGGGCTTTCTACTGTTCCTCTTCCCCAGTCAGGCCCTTGGGTCACCCATCTGGGGCCATGCTGGTCCCCAGAGCAGGTGCACTGTCCCTGAGTCGCAGCTGCACACCTGGAGGGCTGGTGCGGGGGGAGGGGCCCATCAAGCAGCAGGCCTCCCAGGCTGCCTATGGGAGGCAAGACTCGGCCCAGACACATGAGCTAACCAGGTGCAGGGCAGGACCAAAGGGAAATGCTACACAGCAGGCAGAGTCTCACTCCTCTAAAGAATAGGTAGACTTTAAACTCCCTTCCAATTCTGAGATTCTGTGACTCTACCTTCTCCAAACTCATTAGCTAAGGAAATGATGATGATGATGATGATGATGGAGACTGAAGTCTCCATTTATTGAGCATCCTTGATGAGCCTGACTCTTTAAATACTTTATCTTTATTGTGCATTCCACACGAGAGGAAACAGGCTCACAGAGGTGAAGGGGTCTGCCCAAGGTGAATAGCAGAACCAGGGTTTGAACCCACATCTATCTGATTCCAAAATCGACATCCTTTTCAGTACATGTTGGAAGGCCAATGGGGTTTGGAAAACAGGATAATATTCAATGTACACATGCTGTTCTCCAGACCAAGCCCTGATCTGCCGCTGTGGCATCATGCAGAGGGGCACCCAGTCTGCCACCAAGGAGCTCATGGCCTGGAGTCAGAGGAGATGGGACAGGCCTGCTATTCAGACAAAGGCGATCTGAAACATGCAGACCCAAGCGGTGCTGGAGTGTCTGGAGGGAGAGGCATGCAGAGATGGCCCTGAGGGCCACAGACCAGAGGGGTCGTCATGGGCTCCCAAGAGGCGTCCTGGTGTGGGATGTGGGCAGACCGGGGAGAGCGGGTTCTCGGCTGCAGTGTGAAGGCTGTGACTTCTAGGTAGAAACCATCGGGGACGCCTACATGGTAGCATCGGGGCTACCCCGGCGCAACGGGAGCCGGCACGCGGCTGAGATTGCCAACATGGCCCTGGACATCCTCAGCTCCGTGGGCGACTTCCGGATGAAGCATGCGCCCGACGTGCCCATTTGCATCAGGGCTGGCCTGCACTCAGGTATGCGCTGGGGGCCGTGGGGGTGATGGGCCAGTCTCCCAGCCCTGCCTGGGTACGGGCTGAGGTAACCCCAGTGAATTCTGGAATTCAGAGATTCTAAAACTCTATAATAGAGAAAATTTACATTTCTTTTTTCCCTTCTATTATTTTAAGGTTCTAGAACAGGGGTGGGCAAACTTTTTGACTCGAGGGCCACAATGGGTTCTTAAACTGGACCGGAGGGCCAGAACAAAAGCATGGATGGAGTGTTTGTGTGAACTAATATAAATTCAAAGTAAACATCATTACATAAAAGGGTACGGTCTTTTTTTGTTTTAGTTTTATTCATTTCAAACACGCGGATCCGGCCTGGGGGCCGTAGTTTGCCCACGGCTGTTCTAGAATGTTATACATCACAGAATCCATGTTTATATTCACACATTTTTATTTTTTTTGTCTCAGCATCAGTCAGGAGCATCTAAGTCCCATGCTGAGGAGCTGATAGTCTGATGGAAGAGGCAGGACAGAGACCTTCTGTGGTCATGCAAACAACTAAATGTTTGCTGGGATGGGTCTGGGAGAGACCTCAGAGCCTCTGACATCTCCTTCTCATGCCCCCATTCCTTCCTCCTTGGCACCTGCTGTTCCCTGCTGACTCATTCTCTCATCCCTCATCCGTCAAGACAGCTCATGCACCACCTCCTCTAGGAAGTCCTCCAGCCTGGGTCAGAGTTCCCCCTTTGGGTTGGCACAGTCCTGGTGCTTCCTTTTCACAGCATTGATCACAGTTCCTACATCGCCCCACAGTGAGCTGGGAGCTCCCCAAGAGCAGAGTCTGGCTTCGATTGATCTGTGTCCCCCAATCCCCATCCCAGAGCTTGACACAGATGTCATCTCCTCTCCAGATAGCGTCATCCTTACCCGCCCTCCCCCAGCTGGAGCCCAGAATGTGGGGTGGGGACCACAGTCGAGGCAGGGAAGGGAAGACTGTCGTAGGGACTTCTCGGTGCCCCAGGCCCTGCCGGAGCTCACTGAGTGCCTTTGGGTTCCAGGGCCCTGTGTGGCGGGGGTCGTGGGCCTCACCATGCCGCGGTACTGCCTCTTCGGGGACACCGTTAACACTGCCTCTCGGATGGAGTCCACGGGACTGCGTGAGTGTCCCCTATGTCTATCCTGCCAGGCAAGGGCTCTGTCTCAATGACCATTGCAGCCGGGCTGTTTGAAACATGCTTCGTAACCAAATCACCAGGTGGTGGCAGCGTACCCTCGTTGTTTGTAAAGCAGCTGTAAGGAGATGACGTATGTCACTGGTTCTTTTAATTTTCCACGAGGTTTTTGTGACGACTCATGAGAAAATTAGCAGATAAAACAATGACTCAAGAGGTAGGAAACCTAGGCCCTAGCCCCGACTGCAACTGGTTTGCTTAGGGTCCTTGAGCAAAATGCTCTTCCTCTGGGTCTGGGTTTCCCCACTTTTACAGTGAGGGGACCCCCTCTAATTGTTAAAATGCCACTTTAGGTTCCTCCTGGCAGCAGGGGCCACTCTGCGTTTGGTTAGGGCAGCCCTGGCCTCTGCGTCCGGCCATACAGCCTGTGCGCTCCACACGGCCACTCAGAGCCCATCCCACATAACCCGACGTGGCGGCCCTACTGTGGAGTCCTGGTTTTAAAAGAGAAAAACTGCTCATATGCTCTGCCTCAGCTTCATCGACTTCCCTACGTGTGGAAGTTATGTTCTTAGAGGTTCTGACTTCATCTTGGGTTCCTCCTAACATTCAATCTATGTAATGTGCTTTGCTTCGAGGCCTCTATTGTAGGGACCAACCACCCACTAAAGGGACAAAAGAGCCAGGCAAAGGGTATCGCAGGAATCAGAATTGTGGGTATCACAGGCTAGAACAGCACTCAATGATTTCACCAGACACTAGGTATGCTGCCACCAGATGGTGACATGGATTCCTACCTTTCTTCTCAGCGTACAGAATTCATGTCAGCGGAAGCACTGTCCAGACACTGCTCAGCCTGGACGAGGGCTACAAAATTGACATCCGAGGCCAGACCGAGCTGAAGGTAAGAAACTATTTCCATGTATTGGTGAGAATAGTTCCCAAAGGTCCGGTTTCTGTGGGCAGCAGGTGCGAGTCTCATCTGACTGATGCGGCTGAAGGAAATGCCTGCCTGGTGTTGGGACGGGGCTGATCACCTTCACATGTTCTCTCCACTGGCCAAATTCTAAGGAAACATTTCTTCCTTGGGCCACCCCCTCATTTGTCTCCTCATGAGAAGGACTAGAGCAAAGAAGTTACTTCCATAGATGATCTACCTGGGGGGCATGCTGGTGCACAACATACATTTACATATTATTACTCACAGCAATAATGACAGGGGGAGGTCACTGTCCCCATTTTGTAGTTGAGGAAATTAAATTAGAGAGCCAAAGGGACTTGTCCAAAGTCTCATAGCTTGGATGCCAGGTCTGGTGGCTGAAAGCCAGTGCTTTCTCCATAGCACTGTTGGGCTCCTACTCATCCCTCAGAACCCTAACATAGACATCACCTCTCACTGAAGCCCGCCCTGAGCCAGGACACTCTTCTTCCTTTCCCCAGCAGTCACTATCAGGCCTTGTCTGTGCACCCACCAGCCTAGAGACCAGCCCTCTGCTGTTGTGGGTGTGATATTGCGTTGTACTTGCCCATGAGCACCTCAAAGGCAGAGACAACTCTGTAACCTCTGCGTTCTTTTATAATGTAATGTTCATGAAATGGTACAGCATTCCTATGAATGATTTTCTTCCTACCCACCTCCTCTTTTCCCCAATTCCTTGGCTAGTGTCAGGCCTGGTGGGGAGACTAGAGCAGCCTCGGCATTTAAACCCCCAGGGCTGCGACCAGGCCTCAGAAATTGGGTGCTCCAGGGGATTCGCTGCATTATGCCGTGGAATGTTAGAGTAGGAGGGTGCAGCTCAGAGTGGGGCAGTGATTTGTCCATGGTCACACAGCCTGAGAGGGCTGACAATGTGGAATCCTTTGCCCTGGAGGCTGAGGTGATGATGGGAGAGTGAGCTGGAGTAAGTCAGGGCAGATGTGTCTTGTTTGGCAGAATGGGCACTGGGTGTCCTGAGGAATAGAGGCACTGATGATAGAAGGGGATGCTGAGAGGGAATACGGAGGGCAGCACGCCACCCTCAGGTTCTTCAGGCTGGCCTGGGGGTTCCAGGGGGCAATATCCCTGTCTGTGCCAGGGTGGGGTATGGAACCTCTAGACCAGCCCTGACCCCAGTGCCCCTCATGCCCCCCTCCTAACCTCCAGGCAGCAGCATTCCCATCCCAGGGGAGGCCACCAGGTCCTTCAGTAGTTGGGGGAGAATCCCAGGTCATAGAAGCCTGGCATCTTAGCATTCCAGATCTGCTGGGTCATAGAATTCACGATTTATCATTTATTTTTCTGACAGATAAATATTAACTCATTTCATCCACACAGCAACTTTATGAGGTATTAGGGCAGTGATGGCGAACCTTTTGAGCTTGGCGTGTCAGCATTTTGAAAAACCCTAACTTAACTCTGGTGCCGTGTCACATATAGAAATTTTTTGATATTTGCAACCATAGTAAAACAAAGACTTATATTTTTGATATTTATTTTTATATATTTAAATACCATTTAACAAAGAAAAATCAACCAAAAAAATGAGTTTGCGTGTCACCTCTGACACGCGCGTCATAGGTTCGCCATTACTGTATTAGGGCAACCGAGGCACAGAGAGGTGAAGTAAGTCGGCCAAAGTCACACAGCTAGCAAGTGAAAGAGCCAGGATTTGGACCCAGACGGTCTGCCTCCAGGCTCCAGGCTGCCTGCCCCCAGGCTGCTGGGAGGGGTGCCCCTCTCTGCCTTGCTCTCTGCTTGATGAGGTGGCTCGGCCCTCTTTCCGGTCTCTTCCAGGGCAAGGGCGTGGAGGAGACCTATTGGCTGGCAGGGAAGGCAGGCTTCCCCAGAGCCCTCCCCACGCCTCTGGACATCAAACCTGAGTGAGTAAGAGGAATTTCCCCAGAAGCTTGGCCTTTTTGTGTGCGAACTTTGGTATTTGTTACTTTTCTGATCATCAAGGTCTTACCTGTGTCGTGTGTAAAACTTGGAAAATACAGAATTCTTTAACGATTACATCACCGCCATCTTCCCACTCCTGAGAGACAGCACTGCGAGCAGGTAGGCGCAGTGCTGCTGCCGATATCTGAGGAGCTCGTGGCGGAGAGATCACGCAGCCTCAGTGACTCCTCACTCGGATCTGTGCTCTCAGCTCAGGCCCCAGGTCCTGTGTGTGGGTCAGAGCACTTTACAAACACACTCGTGGTGACAGCCTCAGGACGGCCGCCTGTGGGAGCGCCACGACTAGCTCGACCTTTCTCTGGTCGCCGGGCATGGAGAATCTCCCCGTTCTGAGCCGGGCACAGGCAATGCGCTGGGCACTTGTCGCCATTCAGATGATTTCAGCGGAGACTGGAGGGCAAGGCCACAGGGGCTGCCAATTGCTGAGAATTACAGTTTCCTATAAATAAGAAGGTCCCCTGGGGGCCCAGTCATCCCACCAGTGGGGAGGCTGAGCCTGGGGATGGGCAGAGCTTGCCAGGGTCCCCCAGCATGACCCCATCACAGCTCCCCAACCAGTTTTTCCGTTGTCAGCACTTCCCGCTGGCTCCTCAGCCCTCCCAGGCGGCCCCTCCATCGCTCAAAGGGGAGGAATGTGTGGGACACACCTGGGCTTCCGGGAGAGGCCAGCACTCAGCAGCCCAGGCTGTGTGTCCTTCAAGCGAGCGGGTGGGTATGGACGGGGTGGCTGGCAGGGAGCCGGCTGCAGCAGCCACTTCCTTTCCACCCTGCCGTCAGGGCGCCCCCAGGCCTTGGGACCCTCAGGAACCAGAGGACAGGAACTGACCCCATCCAACTCCCAGTGCCCTCCCCAGTGGGGTCCAGCGAGGCAGGGAGTGGGCAGGGCGTGGATGGGCACACGCTGACATATGCAGAAGCTGCCAGGTGTTCGGAGCACAGATGTGCCCACTTTATAAGGGCACACCAGCCTCCTGGGTGCAGCGCCGGCTCACGCTCACAGAGAGGCCTCCACGCCCGGGGCCTTCAGGCCTGCAGGGTGTCTCCGTGGGGGCGGCTTGCTGGGGCACCAGCCTGGTGTGAGGAAGGCTCTGGGACTGGACTGTTTGTGTGGCCTGGGCAGGTCCCTGTCCTCGCTGTGCCTTTCCATGTGCCACAGCAGCCTTGGCTCGCCCACCCCCAGGAGCACGGTGTGGCCCTGTGTGCCCTTTCCCTACCCTCTAGGTCAGCGGTTCTCAACCTGTGGGTCGCCATCCCTTTGGGGGTCGAATGACCCTTTCACAGGGGTCGCCTAAGACCATCGGAAAACACATACATAATGACATATTGTTTTTGTGATGAATCACTATGCTTTAATTGTGTTCAATTTGTAACAATGACATTGGGGGTCACCACAACATGAAGAACTGTATTAAAGGGCCGTGGCATTAGGAAGGTTAGAACCACTGCTCTAGGTCCTCGAGTCCCACTCACCTCTCTGCCCCTCGAAGGGCAAGCTGTCCTCTGACCTCACAGGCCTCCGTTCCCACCCCACTTCTCGCCTCCACTCGGAGCTGCACTTCTCAGAAGGCCTGTCTGCTGATGCCTCACTTCCTCACCTCCCACTCCCCGCCCAGCCCCGGCAGTCTGACTTCACCCCCACCCGCCGGAACGCTCTGTGAAGGTCACCTGCACCCATGTCACTAGGTCTGTGGGCAGTTTTAGTTCTCACTGACATTTCCCCTTCCCCTCCCGCTTCCTACAAACGGGCTCCGGCCTCCTCCGCACTCCGCTGTGCTCCGACCTCTGCAACTCATCCCCCCGGGCTCCTCACCTCTGCCCAGCCCTGAAATGCCGGGATGCACAGCCTCTTCCCTGGGGCTGTCTGTCCCTCCAGATCCTAGGACAGGGATCGCCCTCGTGGCCTCGGGCCCAGCGCCCCCCTGGGCTCCAGGACCAGGCAGCTCACTGCCCCTGGTTGAGTCCTTCCAGAGCCCTCATGGCATCTCAGACCTCGGGGGTCCACCTGGCAGCTGGGCCCCCTCCAGAACTCTCTTCTCCTGTTCGGCCTTGCCATCCTCCCTCAGAAAGCCGGCGACGTCCCGCTGTCCGGAGTCCTCAGCAATCCCACAGCTCTGCCTCCATCACACCCCCAACCTGCCAGCTCCCCACCTCTGCGCCTCTCTTCTGGCTGCTGCAGGGCTCCTCGCCATTTCCCCTCATCCACTGGCCCCCCCACCCGTCTCCCCAGAGTGACCTTTTACAGAGAAAACAAATACGATCAATATAAAGGTTCCCTGTGTAACCCTCGGGGGCCTCCTACTCCTCTGAGGCTCATACCTGGGAAGCTCCATCCCTGCGGCCTGTGTGCCCTTCCCTTGGCCTCATCTCACCTGCCACCTGCGGCTGCCAAGCCACCTGCTCGGGGCCTCCTCACTGTTCCTTAAACAACCCTGAGCTCTTCCCAGCCCAGGGCCTCGCTCTCACTGTCCCTGTCCCCCGAGCGCCCTGGCCTGGTCCCTTCCTATCCTGCAAGTCTCGGCTCTGACGCTGCCTCCCGCGTGAGACAGCTCTCGTCACACAGGGCAAACAGAGCCCTGCTGTCGCCCTCTCCCCATCCCCCAGCATTGCGTACCGTAGCACTGGGCACTCCCTGGTATTTCCTGTTGACATGTTCATGGAACTTTCCCCTGCATGGCCCAGCCCGGAGACCCTGCCCCCATGTGCCGGCACAGGCCCCAGTGCCCGGAGCCCAGCTCTAGAGCTCCGGCCTTTCCCCTGGACACGCAGGCTGGGCAGCCAGCTCCCAGCCCTGCCCGAGCCACCCTGACCAGGAGTGGGAGCTTGCAGATCTGGCAGCCACTTGTCATCCCGAGCTCCCTTAGCTGATGACTTTTCCATCCCGGACAGAAACTTTAGAAAGTGCCAGAAACGTTTCCATCTCCTTGGCTCAGGGAGGGAGGAGAGTAGAGATCATTCCCCCAGGCCTCCCGGCAGGCAGGGGAGAACGCCGCACCAACCTAGGCCCACGGGCTCACACCCAGCACGTGGGCGCACAGGAGACTGTGCACGCACGCGCGCACACAAGCGCACACACGTGGGCGTACACACGGCACTCATCATGGGCATCGGGCACACGCACACATAGAAACACCCCCGCATGCCCATCAGCCTGCTTGGAGATGAGATCACAGACAGCCGCACAGACACGGAATCTGCAGGAAGGGCTGGGATGCCAGTTGGATGGGAACTTGTCTTAAGAGTTGCATTTAGAAGGCAGTTACCAAATTGTTCCTGAACTGCGTGCTACAGCTTGATTTTTTTAAAGTCAAATTTCCTAAAGGTGCTTTTATCTTCACGTTCTGTATTTGTCATATCTGCATACGTTATTCCTTCTTCTATTTGGGGGTGTTTAGGAGATTGATGGGATTAGGGGAAGGGGCGAAAGGCCCCTCCCTGTCTTGGTGTAGCCACGCCCCAGGCAGCAGGGCCCATGCCTGCCATGTGTCACAGAAACGGTCCATACAGTGGCCCCTTCTCTCCCCTCTGCTCCTCCTAACCAGGCTCAAAAGCATCCCCTGTCAGGTTGCTGTGAGTCACTCAGAGCCTAGCTTCCTTCTCTGTGCAAAGGCAATAACCACGCTCTACCCTCCTGTAGGCACCTGCGGGAAGTGAATGAGAAAATGAGTGTGTGGAGGGGGGGTCCTGTGTCCCTATCTGGACTCGCAAAATACCCAGAGAGTCACAGAGCCCCTCACCCTCTGGCCTCCCAAGGTCAGGTCCCTAAGTAAGGGACAGAGCTGGGACTCGCTCCCCATCTCCTGGGAGGCCTCTGGATGGAAGCCACACGTGCAGATGCACCAGCAGCACTGCCCCTCTGAGCCTTGGTCCCCGAAAGGTCCAATGGGGAGGGCACTGGGAAGCCACGGCTGGGCCAGTGCAGGGACCAGGAGACCCCAAGGGAGGGAAAGGGCTCTTACTCCCTCACTGTTGTTCTGGGCTTTCCTTATTCTTGTTTCTCCTCTTTCCCTAGGGACCCCTGGAAGGACCTCATAAACCAAGAAATAAGGGCGGCCTTTGCCAAAGTCCGCCAGTGCTCAGCTGGACCTTCGAGCTCAGGGAAGGCCTACGCCGGGCCCTGAGGAGAGGGACAGCGTGAGACAGGGGCCTGCACCAGCCTAGACACCCCCAACCCCTCTCTCAGCTCCACTCCCCTCAAAGAATTCCCTTGCTGAGCCCCCTAGCAGCCAACTGGGTGCTCATTAGTAAGTGCCCTAGAGCGATATTAATTGATGTGTTCCAGTGTGAATCCTACGGGCAAACTTGACTCTTGACACAAAAGCAATAAAAATAGAAACATTCCCTTCCTTTGGGGCAGTGCTTTGTTCTCGACAAATGGTTTTGAGTCTGAGAGCTCATTATCACAGAGCTCATTATCCCTCACACGAGGAACACTGCCCCACGTGCAGCCACGGTGCCCAGGCGCACAGGGAGGAGGTCATTTCCCCGGTGGCATGAGCGGAAGCAGGACAGGTGCCAGGGACTGGAGCCAGGCCAGTGAGGCTCCAGGTCCAGCAGGGCCACCTCCTCACATTGCATCTCTTCTCCGGGCCTCTGTTTTGTCATCTCTCAAATGGGAGTGGACAGGGCCCCCAGGAGCCTTGTTCCTAATGCAGGTCTCGGCCCCCAGCAAATGCTCAGAAAATGCTGCCTCCTTCCCTGCCTGTCTTCCCCAAGCCAGTCTAATCCTTAGGTCATCTGTGAGCACTGTGCCAAGAGTCCAGGCTTTGGTCATCTGTGAGCACTGTGCTGGGGAGGAATGGGGAGTGATAATGCCTTAATTCTTAGGAAAATGAGACTTCTGTCTTACAGAGAAAACAAACAAACCCATAGCTAACTCATTAAACTGGCTTCTGACATCAAAGGGTGCTCACCAAAACCCGCAGGCAGACCAGGAACATGTGGAATTCATTTCCCTGGCGGGGGGAGAGGGCAGGGGGCCAGGGGACAAGTTCAGCCCTAAACAAACTGGTCCTTCTTCAAAAGACCCCTTGGGAGTTGTTGGGAAAATGTTCTGCCCACAGGCTGTGCTCACAGAGACCAGGCTGTGTGTGTGTGTGTGTGTGTGTGTGTGTGTGTGTGTGTGTGTGTGTAAGAGAAAGGCAATGTGAAAGGGATATGGGTGATGTGTTTGGAGCCCTGAGCTGCTGTGTGGAAGTGCTGGAATAGTTTTGGGAGATGCCACTGCCAGTCCCTACCTGCACAACTGTGCTGTTGTTAATCTTCATGAGAGAGACACACTGACGGGTTGTCTCCTGCCTGCGCCTCTGCCTGCGTGAAGAGGGCAGGGATGGAACCTGCAACCCAGGCACGTGCCCTTGACAGGAATCGAACCCGTGACCCTACAGTCCGTGGGCCAATGCTCTAACCATTGAGCAAATTGGCTAGGGCGAGAGCTAACCTTTTTATGCCTCAGTTTTCTCAAGTGCAAAACGAGGCCAGTCCCCCTACCTTCCATGCCACCGTGAGAAGTAACGCAGAGGAAACACCACGGGGTCTGGTCTGGAGCTAGCCTGCGGGATTGCTGAGAGGGAGGGTCTGCACCCGCGGTCTGCGGGACACCACACAGCCGTGTCTGTGCGTGGGCTGCAGCCATGGGGTGGGGAACAGAAGCATGGCCCCGGTTCCTCCACTGCCCTCTGTGTGGCGCGCTTCAGGCTTGTCGATTTTCTCTCAGGGCTTCGGTATCTCCATCAGTAAAAGTAGCAGCTGCTCTGGGGGACTGTGAGGCCCCTCTGGGCATGAGGGTGCATAGCACACTTTGGGTAAGTGGAGGCCCAGCCTGATGGGCAGACACAGGAGATCAGAATTCAAACCAGGACCCAGCTATCCTGCCAGGAGCCGGTCAGTGGGCCTCCCTAAGACCTCAGCTCCTCACTGCACAGCAAGGACCAGACCTGCCCTGCCGGCCTCCCGTGCTGCTGTTACGTTGAAGGCAGCAACAGCTGTGAATGCACGCTCCCAACTGAGGAGTGTGCTGCAGCCGTGACTTACGGTGCATATACGTGTGACGACCTGTGTGGTATATGTATTTGTGAAGGCCATGGGGCTGTCAGAGCTCCAAGTGCCCTGAGCGACAAGTGGCAGTGTACCTGTGCATATCTGCGAATGTCTGTGTGCATGCTGTCCGTCTGTGTACATGTGCATTTATGTGTCCGTGTGAGTCATGTATATGCACTTGTGCATCTGTGGGCCTTGGTGTGTCTGCACGTGTGCTGCTCCAGCTGTGTATGTGTCCAGTATGTCTGGGCACCGGTCCGGGAGCAATGGTGGATCTCCTTACATTGGTGTCTGTGCACATAGTGTGTGTCTGCATGTGTGGTGTGCATCCAAGTGCATGCTTTATCCATGTGTAGGTTGTATGTCGTGTGTCTGCATCCGGCCAAGGGTCTCCTTACTCTTGTGCCCTCTGAGAAGGACTGAGGCAGCTCTGCTTTCAGATGCCCCTGCTCAGACCCCCAGGGCAGAACTTGGGCTCCGGAAGGGAGCTCTGGCTCCAAAGCTGAGACACTGAATGTGAATCGACCGCCACACACCAGGGCCCTCACCTCTCCCCAACCTGCCATCAGCTGCGAACACGTTCTCCGGAGAGGAAGGCCCGTCTGGCCCCTGTGTTGTACCCTTGCCAGGGGTGGGGCTGGTTTCCTCTGTCCTGGGAGGCTTTGGGCTTATTTATTCCACATTACCCCGCTGCCTGCTGTGGGACAGACCCCTGCCTGGGGCTTCCACTCATATCATCTCAACCACAGCACCCTCTGAGACGGGAGTTATTGCCCACTTTCTAGATGAGGAAACAGAGACTCAGAGGGTGACGGGACTTGTCCGTGCCAGCTTCTCTCTGCCTCCTGCTCTGAGGGGGTTGCCCAGTGCTACAGCAGCCCAGAGAAATGGCAGCGGTCTCTGGAGGCTCCCAGAGGGTATGGCCTCAGGGGCACACAGCTTTCTCTTCTGCAAACCGGGGTGAGGACAGGTGAGGCTGAGGCGCTCTCAGAGCGGGTTCCTGTCATGAGGAGCCAGCCCAGCATTTGCATGGGGCTTCCGGGCACATGCCCAGGTGGAACCCCAGAGCTGGGGCCCTCATGTCATGACTTTCATGATGAGTCAGTGCCAGCTGGTCCCTATGAAGTCCCCCTGTCTTCCCCTGCCAGCCTGAGATCACCCTTCTGTCCCTTTGGGATGGTTCCCAGCAACAGAACACTCCTGGCATCTCGAGGGGATGGGGTTCTTGCAATGACAGATGGGGCCACGGGCTCCAGAAGGTCCTCCCCGAGCCAGGTGATCTGGACTGGCTTGATTTGTGGTGCTTCAGGCAGGCACCATTGGGGATGGACTCCTCAGAAAAAGTCCAAATACTTTTCACTTGGCATTCCAAGCCCTACACATGCTGCCCTCGCCCCACCTGCCCCTTGCACAGCCAGCTCTCTGGCCAGGACAGACTGCGTACTCTTCCCCAGGCCCCTCACGGTGCCACACCTTGCTCTTGCTGTTTTCCTACCTAGATGACCGTATCCCTTTTTCAACATTTGGTGAACTCCTACACAGCCTTCAAAGCCCACCCAAAAGGCACCTCCTTCCAAAACCCTTTTCCAACTGCCCCTTGTATGTACTGTGTTGCCACACTTGTCTCTCCCTTGCTGGCAGCAGCCCTACCTAGTTCATTCTTTATTCCCATGCTCACGAAGAAGTGAGCATTGGGAGGGTGAACGGATGAATGGACAAGCTAATGAACCAGTTAGCCCAAAGGCTTTTAATGAGCCATCTCTGCCTCTGAGGTCTCCTGCCTAGTTTCTCCTCTGCTGTTCTCTGCATCTGGGCTTGCTTAATCTAATGCTTAGTTGGGATCCTGTTTGCCAGGTGTTAACCTGTGGCTTTCCTGGCTGCGCTTTCTCTCCTTCCTGGCACCCTTCCTGTGCTATGGACACTCTGCCTCCAACCCCCAACCCCTATACCAGCCTGGGCACTCTTCCTCACCCGCCTGTGCTTCCCACCCCTTCTGGCTAACTTCTCCTCACCCTACAGACCTCTGCTCCTTTTGCTGCCTCCTCCAGGAAGCCTTCCCTGAAACCCTCCCTTCCTCTCCCAAGTGTTGTGGGAGGGGCACCTCCCTGTCTGGCTCCTGGGCCTCCTGGCCACCCTGTGTAGCAGACTTGGGCTTACCTGAGGTCAGGGCTGGGTGATCCTGGTGGGAGAGGAAACAAAACCGGGCAGGGGAGGTGAGGAGGCCACTGTGGTGGCAGGTGAACCTCACGTTAAGGAATCCACCGACATGAATGCATGAAAACTCAGTTTTGCTCCAAGACCATTAGAGCTACGTCTCCACTCTCATGGGGAAGGTGAAGTGACATAGAGCACGGGGAGGGCCACACGCGCACTGAGCAGCTGCGTGTTCATTGTCTCAGGGAGCCGGCCTCACAGCCCTAGGAAGTGGTGCATCACCCCGTTGCTACTGAGTTCCTCTGGGGCAGTAGGGCACCGAAGCCCAGGTCTTTCCCGGGCGCTTGCCACGCTGCCTCTTACCGCTGCCCTTCCCCTGGATCTGCCTGCGCAACACTCCTCTCCGCGTTTCCACAAGTCTCTGAGACTCCTCAGAAGTCCACTAGGGGGCAGGCAAGCTGTTCCAGGGAGAACCAAAGCCCTCCGCAACCTAGAGATTCCTGGCCCCTCCCCTGCCCTGGGGCTCCCGGGGTCCCACTAGAGAGGGAGGATGGCTCCCCAGCCCACAGAGAAGTCTTGCTTGGGAATATCCCCAACGACTGAAGGACTAAGGACAGCAGATCCCAGTGTCCTGTCCCCGTCCAAAAGGCCTGGCCCAGGCCGGCATGTGTCAGAGGTTTGTCCAGTCTCCAGCCATTTGCATTTCTGAATAAATAGCACTGAGGTGACACTGTCTTATTCAGCGCTCTCCTGGACCTTAGCTCACATGGCCTAGCACACCCTCTCCTGGGAGGCAGGTGTGACGGTCCCCGGGCACAGCCAGGAAAATGAGGCTCTTGCTGGCAGTTCTCCTCCATTGCTCACCTAGACCTTCCTTCTGGGCTCCAGGCTCAGCGTCCGGCTGCCTGCCAAGCACCTCCCCGATGAGCCACTGCTTACCTGACTGAACTCTGCCCTGTCCTGGCCAGAACCAGGAGTGATCACCCTCACTTCCCTGTCCTTCCCACGACCCTCTACCCCACCCCCATCAACCCCCATGTCCATCCCACCAGCCACCATAGTCTCTGTCCAGGCCCCACTGCCCAGTGCTCAGTGACAGTACGGGCCTGGCCTCCGTGCTGCTCTCCTGCCTCCATTCCCCAGCTGGCTCATGCCATCCCGTCTACCTGCGGCACAGACCTCACCACGTCACTTCTCTACTCAGCACGCTCTCAAGTGCTGGTGGCCGGGCCCTTCGTCATGATGCTCCTGCCAACAGACCTCCCATCCCCGATACCCCTGACATCCAGCCCTTTCCCACCCCCATGCCTAGCCCCATCTTGTCCTCTCAAATTGCTCAGTCCCCCGGTATGAAAATATTCCTATTAGCAGTTATAATACCCCCCTCCCCCAAGACCTGGAAGCAGTGACCTGGAGACTGTGTAACCTTCCCCTGTCACCTGGTGAGCAGGCGCACAATCTTTTCAGCTGGAGAAAACTATTAATATCCACTTGGCTCATTTCAGGACTGGTCATTATGTCCATGGCCTGGGGGAGCTAACAGTGGGGGCAGTCCTTGCTCCCCGTGTGTCCACCTTGAGCCCACAAACCAGGGCCAACCTCCCGGTGTATCTATGAGAAATGGAGAGTTTGCTGGAGCTCTCCTGGGAACCAGAGAAGAGAGTGCAGCCAAGCTTCATGGACTCCCCCAAACCCCCCAGTTCTCCCTCCCAGTCCCCTCCCTGGCAGCCCCCCTTCTCTTCCTCGCCACTCGCTTACCCCCCAACCCCCTGTGGTCCCAAATCTATCAGACCCAGTCTCCGCTTCCTGCTTCATTGACAGTTACCCAAAGAGCAACTACAAGATCAAGCTAAGGCTCAGGGGCCTTTTAAAGGCCCATTCAGGCTTTCCCAGGCTATTGTCTCCAGAGCTCCCCCTGCAGGCAACCCATGGAAGGGTTTTTATTGCATTGAAAAGAGGGAACCGGTGGATGGATGGATGAAATAGCTGAACTTTAAACCTCACCACAAGCATATGAGGTAGACATCATTCTCTCATGTTTTCGATGAAGCTACTGAGACTCAGCAAGCCAGTGGCAGGGCTGGACCTTCACTCCCAAGCCCCCGCCACGTACCACCCCGGCTGCCTTGTGGGCCACAGCCGCGTACTACATGGAAAGAGGTGACGCAGATGCAGCAACAGACTCAGGCACCAGACACAGGGTGGGACCAGCCAACGGAAATGGGGTGAGTTCTAGGGTGAGGTCCAGAGGAACAGGCAGATGAGGCGGCGCCGGGGGAAAGCCAAGGCCAACAGCCAGGTGTCCAGCTGGCGGATGGAGGAGCTGAATGGAGCAGACCTCAGAGTGTGTTGTGAACAGAGCTCAAGGTCATAACTAGCAGTGAAAGTAGGGCAGTGGGAGAGTGAAAAAGCAGGGGAGCCAATTACCTCTGGCCATCCAGGGCCTTTCGAAGAGCTTGATGCAGGTCTTTTAGGCACTGGACAGGATGCCGTTCAGGGTACCTCTGCAGGGAGCCCGGAGAGGGTGGTTTTTCTCAGTCTTGTGGCCACAGTCTCCCCTCTGGGCATCTCATCAATTATTTCCTACAGCCCTCACCTCTAGCGACTCTAAAAGAAGAGAGAGACAGAGGCAAAGAGATGAGAGAGGAGAGGGAGTTTGACAGAGATAACTGAGCACAGTTGGGAGACAGCAGGAAGGAGAGAGGGATGATGGAGGATGTATGTGGGTGCATGATATGGCGTCTGGCCTCCCCGAGCAGTGAAATAGACAGGAAAATGGGAAATGTGACATATGCTTGGACCCCCAGGGCCATCAAAGCGTTTTAAGCAGGGAGTGACCTAGTCGAATCTGTTTGGAGGGAGTTCATCTGGCCACCATGTGGAGGATGAATGACTGGATGGATGAACAGGAAAGGAAGACCCTGGGGCAGGAAGTTCTCCTGGGGGAGGGGGGAGGGGAGGGGGGAGGAGAGAGAAGCCAAAGCCAAGGGGGGAGGGAGAGCTTCTACATCAAAGATCAGGTGGAGAAAGAGGAGGAAGGGGGGCGGGCAGCACAGGATCCAGGAGGAAATGCTGGAGAGATGGGAAGTGAACCTGGAGAGGGTATTACAGGTACCCAGAGAAGAAGACAATTCAGGAGGGAGGGTGTGAGCAGCTATGAAGAATGCAGCCAAGTGACCAAGGCAGCTGGGGTTGGGGGAGTGTCTATCCATTGTCGTTCCGTTCCAGATGCACAGGCCAGGGATGAGCTGGTTGAATGATGGGGCTGGAGACAAGTGGAAGAAGAAGTGAGGAGAGTGGAGGGGAATAGAGACAAAAGAGTAGGTGACAACATTGATGGGTCAGCTAGGAGAAGACAAGAGGGCAGGGCAGTAGCTGGCTGGGGACTTGGGGGGCCTGGAAAGAGCGTGTAAAATGGGAGTGTCCATGCTGATGGGAGAGCCTGTGGGGGGGAGGGGCTGCTCAGAAGCTTTCCCAAGAGGCAGCCTCTCCAGCAGGAAGCAAGCCCACCACCAGGCCTGGTGGGCTCTAATGCAGGCAGAGGTGAAGTTGGGTTTAGGGGTCTGGTTCAGGCCTCAAACCCAGGTCTCCTGCCCCAACACACAGAGGGGAGGGAAGGCAAGCAGGCAGCAGCCACATAGCCCAGAAGAGGCCAGAGAGCAGCAGCCTGGAAGGCTGAAGGCCCATTCCCGAACTTCCAGATGTAGAGACAGGGGCTGGCTATGGGGACACAGCTGGGCACCCAATCCTCAGGAGACATGATCCAGCCCTCTGCACCCTGGGGCTCCTGCCCAGCCTCCAGACTCCTGGGGTTCTGAGCTCACAGCATCCCATCAGGATTAATCATGGGATCCCTGGGAGGCACAGTGGTCTGTCCAACCCTTTCGCTTTCTCCCCTTTCACACCCCAGGAAATCAGCCCTAGTGAAAGTCTCCCAACTCATGTGTGTGGTCTGCTCCTGAGAAAGTCAGAGTCATGAGCAATGCAAGATCACAGCCTAGCTCCCATGGGCAAGCTCACATGTGCATGTGTGTCTGTGCATGCACACGTCCACACACACAGCCTCTCTGTGTGCTATGTCTGGTGTGTGTGTGCTGGGTTTGGAAGCCTGAGACTTTTAAGTCTTTGCTGTATATATGGGATATGACGTCTTTGTCATGTGTGTGGAGTGTTTGTGACTGTGGCGTTTGGTGGGATATATATCCTATATAATAAAAGGCTAATATACAAATTGACCAAATGGTGGAACGACTGGTCGCTATGATGCACACTGACCACCAGGGGGAAGCCACTCAACACAGGAGCTGTCCCCTGGTGGTCAGAGCACTCCCACAGAGGGAGTGTCGCTCAGCCAGAAGCCGAAGCTGGGCTCATGGTTGGCGAATGCAGCTGCAGTGGAAGGAGCCTCTCCTGCCTCCGCCGCAGTCAGACATCCCCTGAGGGCTCCCGGACTGTGAGAGGGAATAGACCAGGCTGAGGGACCTCCCCTCCCCAGTGCACGAATTTTGTGCACCGGGCCTCTAGTGTGTGTGTGTGTGTGTATATATATATATATATATATATATATATATATATATATATATGTATATGTATATATATGTATATATATTCTAGTGTATATATATATACACACATACATACATTATGGTGTCACAAAAAAATGTATACACACTTTAACAGCTGATAGCTCAATTGGAATTGGATTAATAATTGCTCAAAGTGTGTATACATTTTTTGGGACACAACATATATATATGTTGTGTGCACATGTATGTTCACTGTGCATGCTGTGTTCTGTGCTGCATATGTGAGAGTTGAATTTGTGAGGGTGTATGCATCTGCGTGTGGCCACTTTGAGGGTGTCTCTGTGAGAGGTTTGAAATGTTTGTGGATAGCAAGTATGTCTGTGTGAAATTTTTGTGTGAGGTTGATGCATGCTTGTTTTCATGAACTGTGCCCCTGTGTGGCCTGTGCTGTCTGAGGAAATATATGAAGAGTGTGTGCATGTGTGTGCGTGTTCGGGGGAATACACTGTTGCAGGTGTACTGTGTCCTTGGGGGAAGCACCGGTGTTTAGGGACATCATGGGGGAGGCATGACAGCCTAACACAGCAGAGAGGGGCAGAGTTGCAGCTCCCACTTTGACATCTCCTGTCTGTGTGACCTGAGCTAGCTCCTGCCCCACTTATTCCCCCAAAGGCCAGTACTGGACATTTTCTAGGAAGGCCCCAGGCCAGGAGGAGGAAGAAGGCAATATGAGTGGGACATTGGGTCACAGTGGCCAGTGCTAAAGAGGATGGTCCCGGTCAAGCTGGGTGTGCTCGGGCCTCTGCCCCCTCATCTATCCTCTGGGGGCCCCACCTGTCCCCCTGCAGAATGGGAATGCTGCCCCTCTCACTGCCCTTGAAAGGCAGTCACAGCAGGTCCCCTCCCCACATCCCCTGAGCACAGCCAGGGGGAGCTTCACAAACCACTTTTCTCCCCTCCCTGAACTAAATCAGCATGAAGAAGATAGAGTTGCTGCCAAAAATGCAAACAATAACCCCGCCAGGAATCACAAGCCCTGCCACCTGACTGGGCGACTGGGCGAGTGCCATGGGCGGGCGGGTGGGCACTTGACACAAGAAGCTCACTCTTCAAGCAGCCCTAATCGTCCCTCATTGCTCCACTCAACAGAGACAGAATGGGTTCAGAGAGGTCAGGCCACCAACTCAAAGCCACACAGCAGTGGGCAGTACAGAGAGGATGGGAACCCAGGTGGGTCCCTCTCTGAAACCTGGGCTGCTTATCTCCATTGGCTCTGCCCTCCTCAGGCCCCTCCTCAGCCACTCAACAAGGACAAAAAGACAACTCCCAGCAGGCAGTCTGTTTCAACACCCTTGGGGGTTCCAAAGTCTGAGAAGACCTGAGCTAGAACCCAGAGGAGCTTGCTGTGTGAGGCAAGTGAGAGAAGGTAGGGGGAGGGGATTCTCTGACACCTTAAGGGGTGACCATTATCTGTGGGGATCACCTGGGAACACATGCGGCTGTTTCTGGAAGCTCTACCAGCCCTCAGGGCTTTGACCACCCAGATGAAGACAGGAGCCCCTGGCTGGCTGGGAGCTCCGCGTAGCAAAGAACCTGAAGTTTGGAAAGGTTAGGGAGTTGGGAATGGACCTCCAGGGAACCTCTGAGGGCAAGGTACCCCCACCATGGGGTGGCCTATCTGGGCCACAACCGTTCCCCCCATGCAGCCCGGGACCCACCTCTGCTCTGGGACCACTGAGCCTGCAGTGATAGAGTCCCTCCTACTCAGCCCCCTCTCAGTCGTTGTCTCCCATCACTGGGTGCTCCATCTGTCCCTTCAGTCAAACCAACTTCCACATGAGGACGACGATATCAGTAATCATACCGACCCCAACCCCTATCCATTCAGGTTCCCAGTGTCATCATCTCAAAACTCCCCTGAAGTGGCAAAATGACTGCCCAGAGTTACAGATGAGAAGCTGGGCCTGCCGGCCTGAGGAAAATGACTTGCCCAAGGCCACCCAGCTCCCTTATGGCAGGCCTTCCTCTAAATAGTCTGCTGCTCTCTCGCCCTGGGCTTGTCTCTGTAGCCGTTGTGAACGTGAAGATGACACGTTATGACATCATGGGCCTAACCAAAGCCCATACCACTAACTCTGAATCATCAAGAAAAGGGTACGTCGGGTTTAACCTTCACATGGTTAAAACGGGGGACCCACAGGGACAAGCCCTCGGGTTCCCAGCAGCCTGAGCGCTGCAGAGAGCTGTGGTTTCACGGTGCATGACACGGCATACTTCAAGTGAGGAGACGCTTCTGATCCTGCCCTGCCTGCTTCACCCAGTCTCGAGTTTTCTCACCTAACATCCCCTCTCTCCCTTGGGGCTGCTGGGAGCCTCCAGGCCCTCGGCCTCAGTTCTCACTGACCAGACTCAGAGCCGAAAGCCTCTGATGAGGCAGCTGGGGCACATGGGGCCTCACCAACACCTGCTTCCCCTGCACTGGTCGCTCCGAGTGCCACAGTGAGAACAGAACACCAGCCAAGCCAGTTGCCGGCCATGCATGAGGGCCTTGGAGCCTGAGGACTTGGGTGGACATGGCTGCTGTGTCCTGTCCTTCCCCATCTGTTAGCCGTGTGACTCTGCACAAGTCACAGTCCTTCCGAGCCTCAGGCCCTCTTCCATAAAAGACAGGCCATGAGCGTCCCCACTTCGTGGATGGCCGCAAGAAGGAGATAATTCAAGTAAAGTCCCTGGCACCGGGCCCAGTCCTGGAAAGCCCTCATTAATCCCATTTAACACTTCAGCTATTCTTCAGAGCAAGGGACGCGCCACCTGCCCCCTTATAAGTGTTTCCCAAGCACCCAATGTTGGCTTTTGGCCCACAAACGCCCTACAGCTGACGCCCAGCAGCATTTGCTCTCCTCTCCTATGGTTCCTCCAGGAAGTGGCCCACTGTTGGCATGATCTGAGCCCAGTTTCCCTAGGGAGCACGGGCGGTTGGGCAGAAGAACTGGGGAACCCAGGGTTCTGCCCCAAAAGGCGGGGCGGCAATAGGGGCTGATGAGGGAACTTCCTGACTCCTGGGGGCCCACAGGGGTGCTGGCAGGGGCACGGAGTGAGGACAGCCACATCCTTGCACTGAGATCTGGACTGGGAGTCTGGAGACCCCGGTTCAATTCCTGGTTCCAAAGCTGGGTGTCTTGGACCAGTTACCAAACTTCTCTGAGCCTCCGTTTCTTAATAATTGAGAATAAAGACACCTAACTGGAATGCTGTCCGTGGCTGTCTTTACCTTGCTTTCCCACATGAGATGAAGCACTGGCCCACGATGGGTATTCAGCAACGAGTAGTGGAAACTAACTTGGGGTCTGGGGTGCCACCATCCTTCTCACACCAATTCCACAGTTAGCAACCTGTCCAAGGTCACACAGCACATGCGCATCATTGCCGGCCTGAGCCACCCGCTCCTCCCTGGGATCCTTCCGTTTCATTCTGACCTGAGGTGAAACCCTCCTGGGAGGCCTTGAGCCTGACTTGGTGCCTGAAAGGGTTTTCTCACCTCGGGATGGTACTCCTGAGGACACAGGAAAAGATGTGTCTCCTGTTTGCACTGATAGATGCGTACGGGACTGGTAGCGTATCTACAAAAATACCAACACGGTGACGACTGAGCGGCCCATTGATGGGCTGTCCAGCAGGACTCCCTGTCCCGGAGGTGTGTGAGCAGGAGCTAAGTAGGCGACACTGGATAGAAGGCTGGCCTTGGTGGCGTTTAAAGAAAGCAACCAGCTGCCAGGCAGATCCCACCTGCTCAGTCCCAACTTCCCTTCCTTCAGATCAAGCTCCGACTCCCAAACTTAGCCTTCGAGGCCTCAGTCATCCTATGTCCTCCTCTGCCTCCCATCTGGACAGGGAGCTCCACAGGGTAAGTCCACCAGTGCCCTGGGACAAGCCCGAGGAGGGACCATGGGCCAGGCCCTCAGTGAACCACTCTACACGCGTTGTTGCATTTGATCTTCACGGCAAGCCAGGACTTCGGGTGCTAATATTAGTGTCACTTTGTAGAGCAGCAAACGGAGGTCAGAAAGATCAGGCAACCTGCCAAAAATCACACAGCAACACGACTGCTGAAAAAGTGGAGAGGTGAAGGAAGGGGTGCTGAGCACGTGGGGTTCCCAGCGTTTAGTTCCCCCTGGTCCCAAGAGGCAGCTGCAGCAGGTGGGCACCCTTGATTGCCCATCTGTGTCTAACTCTTGGGGAGCCCCATCTGGACGCTGAGTGAGGTAGAACCCGGTGAATTAACCACAACCGCAGCTTTTGGGGTTGTGTGGGGAGGCAGGCTGTCTCCCCAGCCGGCCATGGCTCCAGCCCTGCCCTACTCCAGCCCCATCAGAGTTCGTGCCAGCCCAGCATCTGCTGCTTGGCGGCAGCTCAGGAGAGGGCGTGGCAGTGCTCAGCTGACCTGGGGTGCTGCGTGGGGTTCAGGTCAGGTGGAAGACCCAGGAACTGCCTGAATCCCACCCACTCAGCCATGTTCTGCCCGTATCGGAGAACTGCTAGCAATCCCTTCCTGGGCACTGGCTGGCCTCTTGGATAAGGATCCGGAAAAGGAAGCCTGCAGGGTACTGCAGAGATATCACCAATTACCACCAAGACAGTGAGTAGTTACCTAACACCCACTGGGTGCAGGCCCCAGGCTGGCTCCACGACACTTAGTTCTGGCCCCAACCCAGAGAAGTAGCTACTATCTCCCCCACTTTTCAGACAGGGAAACTGAGCTTCCATTTGACCAGGTGAGCACTAGAGCCCAGAGAAAGGGTTGGGATCACCAGCTGGGACCTCCATGAGCAAAAATCTGAGGCCTCAGGTGGCTGGGAGGGAGGGTGGGGGTCTGGACACCCTGCCCACCGCCTGCAACTTCCCTGCCCATGTCTTCATTGCAGCTCAGTTCCCGCCGTAGGACAGCTCTCCCCATCTCCTCCTCTGAGGCTAGGGTAGGCCTGTCTCCTCTGGGCTGCCCCCTTCTGCCCAGGCCCATCCCCACAGTGAGCCAGATGGGAGAAAGAGAAGGCAGCAGCCACCAAGCAGGCAGGGAACCCAGCTCTAAGCCCAGCGCTACCCCGATTTGCCACAAACTTTGGGGGCCACTTTCCCATCTGTAAAATGGGGCACTCGGGCCACTCTATCAGGAAAGAGAAACAGCGGGCAGAGGAATTCCCTTCTACCCTGGAACCTAAGGAAAGACCTTCCTCCTGCAACACCCCCACCCCAGAGTCCACCCCCAGCAGGGCTCCACAATCCCCATGACTTAGGGCCAAGTCATCTAGAAGAGGGGTGGCTCGGGGGAGGACTTGCCGCAGTCTCTGATGTAAAGGTCAGTAGTGCCACCGTGCTACTCTGCACAGCACCTGAACACAGCACTTGAACCTGAGCACAATGGAGCCTGCAGAGGGGCACTCCGCTGGGCCCGGATTTAGCTTTGTGGCCACAGGGGGCTCGCATCCCTGTCTCCTAGAGACTTTGGATATGCCATCGAACCTTCGCGAGACTCGGTTTCCCAAATATAAATGGGGTCTTAGCAAACGCAGACCGGTTTTTGTTTATATTCGCTGTCCCCGTCCCTAACCTCAGTTTCACAAGCTGAAAGCTGGGAGCGTTGATGGGGCCGGTCACAGGGCTGCTTCAGGGTCGGTGACAGGTCTGGATACTAGGCCACATCCAGAGGGGGGTGACTTGCCTGGACTGTCCAGAGGAGGCAGCGCGGGGTGGGGAATCCCCTCGGCGGCCGCCCCAGGGCCAGTGAAGGGTCATTTCCTTCCGCGTTCGAACCCGCGGTCACTTCTCCTGTTTGCCTCCCTCCCTTCCCCGCCCCCCCCCCCCCCCCCATCCTAAGTGTAGCGGCGCCGGCCGCGGGAACTCGGGACCAGGCAGGATTTCCTCTGCGGACCTGCGGCTCCTAGAGCCGCCCGCCCCTCCAGACCCCACGGGGCCACGAGCTGCACGTGCGGCGGCCCAGGGCTGGCCTCGCTGGCACTGGGCTTCCTCGGCGACCCCGCTCCCTCCGGCCCTTCCATCCCGCCCCCTACAACCCGCCGCTTCCCAGCCGGGGTTTCAGCAGCATCAAGAAGATGCTCCCCTCCCTCTTGGGAACACCGGCCGGCGCTAGGACCCCGCGGCTGGCCCGAAAGGAGGCGTGGTGGGGCGGGAGAGGTATTTAAATTGGAGCCCGAGCCGCCCCCTCGCGGGTTCGGCTCCCGCGGGGCAGTGGATCTGCCGGGCGCCTCCTCGGGCCGCGACCCCGGGGTCTGGCGCGGGGTGGGACCGGGGAGCTGGTTTGCGCAAAATGTGCCGGGGCTGCGCGGGAAAGGAGCGGCGGCCGCGCTGAGCCAGGTAGGAGCCTCCGCGCGAGCGGGGCTGGCCCGCCCTCGGGGGACCCGGCTGCCCCGCGCCCCTCGGGAGCCGAGGACCTGGAGCTGGGCGGGGTCCTCCTCTCGCCGCCGTCCTCCACCCGCACGTGGAGCCAGGGCTGACCCTCCCGGAGCGCTCCCAGGCGGCTAACTCAACAGATCTTTCCCGCAAAGGGGTGAGACCTGTTCCCATTTGACAGATGGGAACACAAGGGCAGAGAGGCCAGCACTTGCCGGGAATGTACATTTAGTCGAGGGCAGACTAGGATTTGAATCCAGATCTCCTACCATCCTCTGCTCTGCGCTGGGCGGCTGGGCGTGAGGCTTCCCATCCCACCGCGCCAGACAGCCTGCCTACCTGCGGTGACGGGGAAGGGGGACGCTCACCTCTCTCCAGGGGTCTCAGAAGCAGCCTTCTTCGAGGGTGGTAAGATGTGAGGGACCCCTACCCCCACCCTGAGCCGCCTGAGATTCTGTCATCACAGCCACACTCCTTTGGGTTAAGGTCTAATTCCTCCGTGGGATGCACATGTCTGCCCCTAGTGATTCACTGCTGGGTAGGGGCTTCCACAGCAGCTCTCAGGACCCCACTCTGCCAGGGATCCCTGATGGGCAGGGAAGGGGAAGCCGGGTCCAGCACTGTGAGCCTGTCCACCTGTGGATGTTGGGGGGAAGCTGTCATTCGAGGGGGTTAGAGAGGGAGATCTTGGCCTGGTGCAGGGGAACATGAGCTTTGGAAGCAGACAGACTGGGTTCTTATCCTGACTCTATTAACTGACTGTGTGACTTTGGGTCAGTCACCTCCCTGAGCCTCGTTTTCCTCCTAGGCCAATTGAGGACATTTATAAAGGGGCCAGGCAGTTCAGCACCTGCTGGGAAACACAGCATTCGGGTCATGTAGACCTGGGCTAAATCCCAAAATACTTATGAGCTGGATAACTATTGGGTAAATCCTCTCATCTTTCTGAGCCTCAGTTTTCTCATCTGTAAAATGGAAATTATAGTAACTACTTTACTGGTTTGTTGTGAGAATTAAGTGAGATAATATAGGTCAGGTACTTAGAAGAATGTCGAACATCCTTAAATGGTAAGGATGGGCTTAGTTATGATAGTAGGCATTGTCCCACCTCATCCCACCCCCTCCACCCTCTCTCTTTCTACACACACACACACACACACACACACACACACACACACATGGTTTAACATTTCCCTTCCCGGTCAGAATCCTAAGATAGCTCTTGCCTCCTCTTGCCTAGGCCTCTAGTCTGCAAGCTTGAGGTCTCCATTCTCAGCATATCTCGCCTAGGCCGTTTAGCTCTGCCGGTCATTGTCCCAGCTAAAAAGACAATCTGTCCAGGACATTATCACAGGCATTATCAGCTTGCTCATCGCAATAGTTGGAGTAGCCAGTGGTAGAATGGGAACCAGGCTATTTGCCCTACTGATGGGGCACTGAGGCATTGAAGGGTTAGGGGACTTGCCCCAGAACAGGATGGGGAGCAGTAGTCTAGATGTCAGCCTGGGTCTAAGTGACCCCAGTCTTCTTCCCTCTTGAGAGAGAGTTGCCCTCAAATTCTACACACTTTGTTTTGGGCACTGCTGATGGATGCCCACTGCTGAGGGGCCCCCTTCTGTCAGATGCCAGCCCGAGTTCCATTGGTGCAGGGACCGTCCCTGCTGAATGCTCTGATGCCCACCTTGGGGGCAGGCAGAGGAGGGGAAAATGAGGGCCCCTTTGGGCGGCAATGCCTTCCAGTTCTGTACTGAGCCAGGGCCTTCCTTGTCCTCACCTCACACTTACCCCTCAGCCCGTTTCAGTAGAGCTTCTACCCCTCGCTCCGCCATTTGTTCAATAGCTCGTTGGTGAGCACCACCTGATAGACTCCTGTCCTCATAGAATAAAAAAATTAATGATCAGGAAATCTTCAATGTGATGAAAACAATAAACCATGTGAGGGTGTGGGGAAGAGCCTTCCAGGTGGAGGGAGCAGCAGGCAAAGGCCCTGAGGTAGGAATGCACGTGCGGTGTTTGAGGACTGGTGAGAAGAAGGGCAAACACGAGAATCTGGTGAGGGAAGGGCAAATGGTAGATGGAGTCAGAGAGGAGAGGTATAAAGCCTGGATTATACTGGAGGTTTTTAGGCAGGGAGATTCATGATCTGATCTATGATTTAACGACACCTCTCTGGCAGCTATGTGTAGGCCAGACTGAAAGGGGTCAGGGTGGAAGTTAGGTGTTGCTGTGGTGGAGGCCCAGGGCCATGGTGGTGACTCTGTTTGTGGCAATGATGGAGGAGGGAGGTGGGCAGCTCTGGGGGTTTCTTCATAGAGAACAGACAGAGCCCACTGTCAGGGAGAAGGAGTGTGGCAGGGAGGTGAAGGGAGAGTCAAGGAGAGCAACTGCTCTCGTCAGTGTCACCATGTCATTGAGACTCCTCCTGTCAATTCTCAGTGCCTTCCCTGGCCTGTCCCTCTGCCCTAGGGGCACTTCCCTTAGGAATATGTGGGAGGGAATACTCATAGAGTGCTCGGTGCTGTGCTCACTGGAAGCTCAGGGGCTGTGGGAACCTGGAGGAAGAGCCAAGCACATAGCCCAGACTTGGGAAACCAGAGTAGGCTCCTTGGAGGAGGTGACATCTTAGCTGAGACCCAAAGGATGAGGAGGTATTCAGCACAGAGAAGGGAGGGAGTGAAGGTTTGGAGCAGTGAAAGGGGCTCTGAGACCTGAAGGCAATAGGAGGCTTCCAGAACCCTGAGTGGGAGAGGGGGCAGTGAGAAATGAAGTTGGAGAGAAGAGCTGGCCGCAAGGCATACTCCCCAAGGGCCTCAAAGGGCCCCTGAGGGGTTTCCACTCAATTCTGCGTATACCAGCTTTCGGATGGGTGGTGATGTTCTGCTTTTTAAACAGCAGAACAAAATTTCCTGTAAAAGCCTGACCCATAATGCAGGTGAGAAGAGCGAGCCTTTGTGGGGGCAGAGGCCCATGGCCTAGGGGAACCCAGGGAACAGGTTTTGAAAGACCACATTTGAACAATAAAGGAACTCAGGGCAGCCACCTTCATTTAAAATTCATTGTAAGGACGCTAATTGGGTCGAATAGTAAAGACCCAGCCCACAAAGGTCCTATAAATGCGTCTTCTCCTAAAGCACCCTCAGAGTCACAACTCAGCACCCACTTACTGATCCCTTTTGGAGACCATATAGTGTAGAGGTTAAGAGCACAGACTAGGAGACAGACTTGTTATCTGTGAGACCTTGAATATGTTACTTAATCTCTCTGGGCCTCAGTTTTCCTGTCTGTAAAATGGGAACGCTAATCATGGAGCCAAGTCATTGAATTATTGTGAGGATTAAATGAGTTAATACATGTAAAGTGTAGAGAAGCGTGCCTGGTACAGGATAAGGGCTCCCTGAGTAGAATATACGTCATTTGATCTTTAAGAAAACTTGGTGACGTCAGCATTAACCCCAGAAAAGGAAACCGAGACTCAGAGAGGTGAAATGATTTGCACACGGTCACCTAGCAGGTTAGTAGAGGAATCAGAGGGAACAGTTGGATATGGGTGACTCTGAGTCCAGTGCTCTTGGAGGGTCCCTCCTTCTTAATGCTCTGTATGTATTATGGTCACTTCTGTGCATTTATTTGTGTTCCTAGTTTCCAGCACAGAGCTAGATGTGAGGAGGCATTCAATAAAAGTGTGAATGAATGAATGAATGAATGAATGAATGAGTGAAATTGATAGATTGAGCTGTGTATTCCTAGCCCCTGAACCAGGTCTTCAGTGAGTGAGCTCCTAGTAGCACTGAGATTCCACCCTGCTGAGGCCCCCCTGGCTGCTCATAAAGGGAAGGGCAGGTCCAACAGGCCCGTGTGTCCCCCTGCCCTGGCACGGGTGGTGGCTTCAGTGAAAGTAAAGGGCCTGGCAGCCTGCTTCTGGGGAAGTTCACAGCCACAATGCCGAGCCAGGGCAAGCCTCCGGTGGGGCTTCCTGTCAGGGCTCCAGGCCCAGCCATCAAACAATGGCAGGGGCTCAAGAATCAGAAAATCAAAAGAAAAAGGGCAAAATAAAGGTGTGTGTGTGTGTGTGTGTGTGTGTGTGTGTGTGTGTGTGTTTGTGTGTAATTCCGTTTGGGGTCTGAGGCGCTACGAAGGGGTGAGCTGCTTGTGGTTTGGGTAGAAAGGGAGTCAGAGGCCCAGCTGCCCACCTCACCTCACCCCAGCCCTGAGGTTGGCCCAGGGCAGCCCGTAGGGTCCCTCTGCCTCCTGCTCACCTCCTCCAGATTGTCCTCCACCAGTTGGAGACTTTTGAAACCCAAATCTGCCCATGTTGCCCACTGTTTAAAAACTCTTTCTGGGGGCATGGCCTAGCTCCTTGGCGTAGCATTGGAGGCCCTCTGTGATGGGCTACACCTTCATTTCAATACAGCTGTGGTCTGAGGGCAGGGTGGGAGGGTGTGGGCTGGCCGTGGGAAGGAGCCTGAGATTTTACAATGTCCCCTTTCCTCCCTGCCCTACGCAGAGCCATGAGCCACCAGATCCTGCTGCTCCTGCCCGTGCTGACCCTGGGCCTGGCTACCTCCCAACAGGGAGACAAGGTGCCCTGTAAGATGGTAAGAAGCCCTGCCCAGGCAGGGTAAGCTCCCCCACCCCCACCCCCACCCAGTCCTAGGGTGTTCTGTCCTCCCAGCCCCAGAAGCCAAAGTTAGAGGAATCAGAAAAGGAAAAGGAATGTATTTAAACCTTGCATTTGATTAGCACCTGCTAGAATGTTTAAATACCTTATTTACTATTGATCCTGCCAGGTAAGTACCATCATTCCCATTTTACAGAATTGGAAGCTGAGGCTTGGAGACGTTAAGTGACTTGTCCAAGGTCATTCAACTGGGACCACTGGGGCCAATATTGGACTCTATTCCCTCTGCCCCCACAAGGTGATACAGAATTTGGGGTCAGTCAGCTGGGAAGGGCTCTTCTGTTTTGGGTCCCTGGGCTCCTTGACTTGGGCCCATCTGCCACAGCCCTGCTGGGAAGCCTCACTCATCACTGCCCAGGTCAAATGCTGCCTCCTTCAGGAAGCCTCTTCTGATTCCTCCCAGGCTGACCTGGTTCTGTTGCTCCCTTTGCTGGTCTTCCCCAGCCCCAAGCTTCCCTCCTCAATATTGAGCACGTGGTATAGTTCGCAAGTGGGCCCAAGCCTGCCTCACCACCAGACCAAAGTTCCCGAGGGCAGGGACTGGGCTTGATTCACTCTGTTCCTTTTTCCTGCCCTTGTTCAGGAGACTAGCCCTGACGTATTGTCACCCTGTGGGATGCAGGGAAAAGAGACCACCCAGGTCCACTTGTGAAGCTGGGCAGTCACTGAGCTCAAGGCAGAAGCTTGCCCTGGGGAAGGGACAGGCCCTGTGGCAGCCCCACTTGGACCTGGGACTGAAAGCTTATGACACAGAATGGCCACCGGCTTCTGGAGGCTGCAGGTGCTGGCAGCCAGGCCCGGAGCCCTCCCCTGGCGTTGCAGTGTCCTGCTGTGGTCACCTTACTTCTTGCTCTTTAGAGCCCTTCTGAGTTCCCAGAACCCAGAATCATAGGCAGAGAGGCCTCAGATGTCACCAGACGCAGCCCCACATTCTGCCCGGGGAGACAGCTCAGAGAAGGGAAGGCCCGGGCCACCCAGCAGGAAGGGGAATGGGGTGAGCTTTGGATTGGGGAGAGATGAGATAATAGGCAGGAAGGTGCCTTCTGGACTGCCATAGAAGGAGTCATGATGATTTTTAAGATAATAAAAAAATTTAAAAAACAATTTTCACATGCCGAGGGCTCGCAAGGTTTGCCTGCTGCATGCTGAGGACATTCTCTCCCTTTCTCCTGCCCAGATTCCTTTTTCAGCAGGAAACTGCGGCCGAGAGAAGAGCTGTGGCCACCAGGGTTATGCAGATCAGAAGTAACAGAGCGGTTTCGAACCCAGCTCCCAGGGCTTATGCTGCCCACTGCGAGTGACTTACTGCCCTGCTGCCCTGCTCTGTGCAGGTGGCAAAATGGAGTTGGGTGGCAAGTCCTCTTCCCTCCAAAAAAACAAAACAAAAAACAAACAAAAAACTTGGGGCAGTGGCATCCTGGCATCCCAGAGAGAGTGGGCAGAGTGTTGCTAAGGGCTGACTCCTCCAAGACCCTTCCCCAAGTAAGGCAGTGGTGCTGGGGGCTCGGAGCTTGGGCCATGGGGGGTGCGCTGGAAGTGAGTGCTGAGAGCTACGCTGGCCTTCAAGCTCCTTCCGACTGAACTGCAGAGCCGGGCGGTGGTGCAGCACTGCCTGCAGCCGCCTCCTCTGGGTCCCTGGCAGGGGTCCTGGGCACCCGGGCAGAAAGCAAGTCTTAGGCTCTGGGCTTGGCCAGCCTGTGTCCTGACTCAGCTCTCAGGGGCTGGTGGCCCAGGGAGCCTTTGAGAATTCAGGGGTGAAATGGGGTATGGGCTTGCCTGCTGGAGAACATGTGATGCCTAGCACAGTGCCCCCCACAGGGTAAATGCTCAGGAAGTGGTAACTGGTGTTACTTACTCTGCTGAAGGACTCAACCTGGGTACTCAACCAGCTGAGGGCGCAGTGGTCAAACGTGGCTGGCAGTAGGAAAAGGAACTCCTAAAGGTAGTTTTGAGCCTCTGACATATGATTTGGGGAAGCCACCTCCCTCCTCCGAGCCTCAGCTTCCTGAGAGGGTACAATGAGGTAAATGTGCCTTCGAAGATTGAATGAGGCAAGGGACCTATGCATTCAGCACAAGCCTGGCACACAGCTGGTGCTCATGGTTAGTGGCAGTCACTGTGTTAATGTTGTTTTTGCTGTGACTTCTTAAATAAGGATGGTGCAGGACTGAGGACAGGATGAGGGACCATGCCTGGTGGCCCCAGGTGGCCGAGAGGTTGGGAGGGAGAAAGGGGCAAGGAGCCAGGCAAGACTGGCCAGGTGGCCAGGATAGGTTTCTGGTTCACATGGTGCCCAACCTCAGGGGCATCCCTGGGCCGCTGTGCACGCTGGTTACTGTGCTGCATAGCATAGGAAGAGGCACACAGGTGCCTGTTGGAGGGCAGTCCATTCCTCGCCCTCCTCACCTTGGGGATCTTGAGAGGAAGCTGACAGCTGGGGCCAGGCAGGGAATCCCCTTACCCTCACCCCATCTCCAGGCCCTGCTGGCTTAGCTACTGACTCACCATGACCTCGTGCAGGTCACTGCCACCTTCAAGCTCCGTCTCCCCATCTTGGAATTGGGTGGGCTGGACCCTTTCTGCTCTAACAGTCTTTGACTTCAGTCTGAATATATGGATCATCCCTTTACTTTCTTTTTAGAAAGGTGGTGACTCAATCCCTCAGGCCTTTACCAAACCAATGATGTCTAGGACTCTTTCATTCATTAAAAAGATTTAGTGAGCACCTTCTGTGGGCCAGGTCCAAGGCCTCCACATCAATCAAACCGATCCGTTTGCTCTGAGCTCACTGTCTAGCAGGTCCCCACACAGACAGCCACAATTCAGGGGCCAAAGCTATGACAGGAAGCACAGAGGCTGTAAGAAAACCCAAAGGAGGCCCCAACCTGGCCAGGAATCAGGGAAGGCTTCCTGGCAGAGGCGATCCTGGACTTAGCATGCAGAGTTCCCCGTGCAGATTTCGTTGGGAAGGACATAACCAGCACAGGGGACAGTAAGGAGGAGACCCAGAGCTGGGGCTGGGAGGGTTAACGGTCAGTGGGCCGATATGGTCCCTGTGGGCTGGGCTGGAGTTGGTTGGGAGGAGAGGGGACAGCTCCTCAGGGGCCACAAACAGCCTTGAACCTGCTGAGAGCCCTGGAGTTTGCCCTGGAGGGGTTTCAACAGAAGGCAGCACTCTCTGAGTGGAATTTGAGAGCAATTGCCAGGCATCTGGTTGGTGGGTGGATCAGAAGGGTCAGTGGAGACAGAAGCTGGGGCAGGAGTGGGCCTGAGCTGGGTGGTGGTAGAAGTCAGACCAGCTGAGAAAGGTTGGGGCTTCTGGTATGCTAGAAAAGACGAGAGGAAGGCTGCACTTACATGGAAAGAATTCTGGCCTCAGAAAGCACATGAGATAGGACAAAAGTGGGGCCTTTAGTTGTTAAAATATCTGGGTTGAAAACCCAGCTCTGTTCCTTAGCAGCTGGGTGATCTGAACCCTTCCTTACCTCTCTGGGCTTGCTTTTCTTAAATGGGGGCAATCATATTGACGGGCCGGCTATTGTGAAGACCCAGTGAGACCACGGGTCTGAAAATGCCAAAAAATCTAAAATGCTGAGTGAGTGAGAGGGAAGTATGAGTTACTTTCTGGATAAGAAACCAGGGTGGGCGTGTGACTTGATGGGGCACGCACCACAAAATCAGAGTGTTGTCATCAGAGAACGTGGGCTGGGACCCGGGACATCGTCCCCCCTGCCCCTTACGCCCACCCCATCTCCAGGACCAGATCAGTACTGGGCCTGGGGAAGCACAGCCACTGACAGGGGTGGGGGTGGGTAGCAGCAGCAGAAAGGGCCCTCCTGGGGAGTGTTACCGGGGAAGCAGGCTCTGGGACCCAGGATGAGGGCTTGAATGAGACCTGAGGACAGGAAGCTAAAAACTGATGACAAGAGGGAAAATTGCCTTTTTTCCTTTTGGAAACAACTCCCCCAAAGTGGGCTCATCTAGTCTTACACCCACTGGGTCAACGTAACTACCCGGGCCCATAGGCGGAAGCCAGGGTGTGGAACCAGGAGGCCTGGGTCCCAGCTCGACTCTGTTCCTCATGGCCCTGGGCGCTCTAGACCAGTGGTTCTCAGCCTTGGCTGCACATTAGAATCACCTGGGAATCTTTTTTAAATCCTGATTTCTGGGCCTCATCCTCTGGAAATTCTGTTTCTTTGTTATGGGGTGGGGTCACAACATTCGTAACAAAGAAACAGAATTTCCGGAGGATGAGGCCCAGAAATCAGGATTTTAAAAAGATCCCCAGGTGATTCTAATGTGCAGCCAAGGTTGAGAACCGCTGCTCTAGATCAAGCATGTCAAACTCGTGGCTGCCGGGCGCATGCCTCATTTACTTAAACAAAGCTTGCAGCCTGCCGGCGGCGGAGAGTTTGGCATGCTTGCTCTGTGGCTCAGTTTCCTGTAAAATGGGTTAATGGCTAGTACAGGGTTTTTGGTCATTTGTCCTTCTAACTTCCTATCATCTCTCTGTCTACCCATCAAAGCTTCCTTGAGTCCCTCCCTGATGCCAGTGCTGCACTGGGTGCCGGAGATGGGGGCAAGGAGCAGGATGGGGGTCATCCGGACATGGGTGATTAGGCTGGGATGGAGGAAAGTCGAGCATCCTGGGAGGCCAGGGGAGAAGCCCAGCCAAGCCTGGCGGGAGCTCAAGGTCACCCTTTCTAGAGGCGCGTGTCCAATTCCAGCTCCTACTGCGCCCATTAATGCCTGCTGCTCTCTCTGCCTCCCCGTCCCCAGGTGAACAAGGAGGTCTTCTGCCAGTTCCTTGGCCTGGTGCAGGTCCCCTCGGTGCTTCCGCGGGACATCGAAGCCCTTGACCTGTCTGGAAACCAGCTTCAGAGCATCCTGGCCTCGCCCCTGGGCCTCTACACAGCACTTCGTCACCTGGACCTGAGCTCCAACGAGATCAGCTTCGTCCAGCCAGGTGTCTTCGAGGCCCTGTCCCACCTGGAGCACCTCAACCTGGCCCACAACCGCCTGGCGCTGAGCACTGGGGGTCTGGGCCCCCTGCTGCACGTGAAGTCTCTGGACCTGTCTGGGAACAGCCTGTACAGCGGCCTGGTGGAGCAGCTGCTGGGGGAGGCGCCAGCCCTGCGCACCCTCGCACTGGCGGAGAACAGCCTGACCCGCCTGGCCCGCCAGACCTTCTGGGGCACACCTGCGCTCGAGCGGCTGGACCTACACAGCAACGTGCTGATGGACATTGAGGATGGGGCTTTCGAGGCCATGCCCCACCTGACCCACCTTAACCTGTCCAGGAACTCCCTCACCTGCATCTCCGACTTCAGCCTCCAGCAGCTGCGGGTGCTGGACCTGAGCTGCAACAGCATCGAGGCCTTTCAGATGGCTCCCGAGCCCCAGGCCGGGTACCAGCTCACCTGGCTCGACCTGCGGGAGAACAGACTGCTCCGCTTCCCTGACTTGGCCGCACTCCCGAGACTCATCTACCTGAACGTGTCCAGCAACCTCATCAGTCTCCCTGCGGGGCCGCCCCAGGGTGGCGAGGCCATCTATGCACCCTCTGAGGGATGGTCAGCCTCGCCCCTCTCAAACCCCAGCCGGAATGCCAGCACCCACCCCTTCTCCCAGCTCTTGAATCTGGATTTGAGCTACAATGAGATTGAGCTCGTCCCCGAGGGCTTTCTGGGGCACCTGACCTCCCTGCGCTTCCTGAACCTCAGCCGAAACTGCTTGAAGGCCTTTGAGGCTCGGAGTGCGGGCTCCCTGCCCTGCCTGGTGCTCCTGGACATCAGCCACAATGCGCTGAAGACACTGGAGCTGGGCACTAGCGCCCTGGGGTCTCTGCGGACGCTGCTCCTACAGCACAATGCCCTGCAGGACCTGCCCCCATACACCTTTGCTGGCCTGGCTAGCTTGCAGAGGCTCAACCTGCAAGGGAACCGGGTCATTCCCTGTGGGGGGCCAGGGGGGCCTGGGCCCTCCGGCTGCGTGGACTTCTCTGGCATCTCCTCCCTCCGCAGCCTAAACTTGGTGGACAACGAGTTGGAGACGCTCTGGGCAGGTGCCTTCCTCCACACACCACTAACGGAGCTGGACCTCTCTTCCAATCCGGGGCTGGATGTGGCCACGGGGGCCTTGGTGGGCCTGGAGGCCTCCTTGGAGGTCCTGGCCCTGCAGGGCAATGGGCTGGAGGTGCTGCAGGTAGACCTGCCCTGCTTCAGCTGCCTCAAGCAGCTCAATCTCGCCGAGAACCGCCTGAGCCGCCTGCCGGCCTGGACGCAGGCTGTGTCTCTGGAGGTGCTGGACCTGAGGAACAACAGCTTCAGCCTGCTGCCCAGCAGTGCCATGGGCGGCCTGGAGACCAGCCTGCGGCGCCTCTACCTGCAGGGGAATCCGCTCAGCTGCTGCGGCAATGGCTGGCTGGCGGCCCAGCTGCACCAGGGCCGTGTGGACGTGGACGCCACCCAGGACCTGATCTGCCGCTTCGACTCCCAGGAGGAGGTGTTCCTGAGCCACGTGCGTCCTGAGGACTGTGAGAAGGGGGGGCTCAAGAATGTCAACCTCATCATCATCCTCACCTTCACTCTCGTCTCTGCCATTGTCCTCACCATGCTGGCCACCTGTTGCTGTGTCCGCCAGCAGAGGTTCAACCAACAGTACAAAGCCTAGAGCAGCCAGGCTGCGGACGAGCTCGGCCGGAGACCCTTCCAGGACAGCGAGGGAGCCCGAGGCACAGAGGAGGGTGAGGTCTAACCCAAGGCCACACAGTGGGCCAGGGTCCCAGAACCCTAATCTCTAAATCCCAGCCCCGGCTTCCTTTCCCTGCATCCTGCTGCATCAGTAGGTGACGCACTTCCCAGGCCTCACGTGCGGTCCAGCTGTGGAAGCTGGATGCTGAGCAGTAGTGGGAGTGACAGAGAATGAGGATGAGCCATCAGATCAACAAATCTTCACCAGACATCTGTTTTGTGCCACACCCTGCGCTGGGCACTGAGGGCACTGATGAAGGAGACACATCAAGCATCTCCCAGTCGGGGTGGGGATGGCATCACAGAGCTGTGCAGCGACCACACAGAGTGTGGGGCCCAGGGCTCCAAAGCTCGGCAGTGTGAGCTGAGTGCTGGGGGGAGAGGGGGAGGGAGGGGAAAGTGGGGAGTCCTGCCCCGCCAGGCCAGGGCCAGGGAGGGGAAAGACCAGGAGGATTTGTCTGAGACCTTGCCAAGCAGACTGTTTGTCACATCTTCTGATAATGACTTGCAGCTTCTCTGGAACATGACGAATTTGTAACTGGAAGAGACCTGGAGCCATGAGTGTGCCGTGGGTCCTGCACTATGGCAGGCTGTGGCGGCTGCAGCAGGTCCGGTTCACAGGCTGTTGCCCTGGGCTGCGGCCAGCACTGGACTGTCATTTCCTGCTCTGGACAGACTTTTTGCCCACCTGGCACTCTGGTGTTGCACACTGGCCCCAATACTGCCGTGGCCTTCACTCCCCGCTCCATCCCAGGAGTGAAGGCCTTAGGTCTCTGGTTCTGTTTTGCCCCAGGCTTGGCAGCAGTAACAAACCCAAGTCTGTGTCTGCCTCTTTAGGACAACCCTCTGAGGCTGGCATTTAATCCCAGTTTATAAAAGAGGCTCCAAGTCTCCCTGCAGGGTGTCCCAGCTACAAAACGCCGCACTGAGATTCAGAATCACATCATCCCGACTCCGGGGACTGAGCTTGGCCACTGCGGGGCTGCAGGCTGTCAGGGGGACAGGAAGTGGCCCCCATGCTGGCACAGGGCCTGGGAGCATCCTGCACTGTACACCCCACCAGCTCCTCTCCCTCCACTCTCCCAGGCCCTCTCCTCCTCTGCCTCAGTTTCCCTCATTCCCCCCTTTGCAGACTGGTCTTTTTTTCTTGTTGCCCTTGCATCCCCATTCTCCAATGAGCACAGTCTAGAATGTGAGACCATTGAGTCCCACCTCCCCCTTACACAGATGGGGAAACTGAGGCTTAGGAAGAGAAGAGGACTTGCTCCGAGATGCACAAGTCAGGGGCAGAGCCTGTGGAAAACAGGAGGAGTCAGACCTCATTACGGGTGTCAGGGGGTGGGTTGGGGGGTTGCACCTGAGTGGTTTTCTTCTCTCTCAGGTGTCACATCACAAGATAATGCTCCAAACGCTCTTTTGGGTCCTCCTCATACAGGGATCCTCCCCTCTTAGAAAAATGGGTTTAAAAAATCTAGTTCTAACCCCTTGTCCCTCATATCCATGGAACCATGGGCTGTCCTGGGACCAGCGCAGGACCCTGTGCTGTTGTCTTCCCCTCCCACCTGTGCTTGGCCATGGTCTGGCTCAGGATGGTGCTGGGTCAAGTGGGAGACAATGAAAACTCCACTCTCTCTGCCCCATTTTACAGATGAAAAGGCTGAGGCCCAGAGAGGATCAAGGACTCAGGGAGTCAGTGGCAAAGCCAGGGCTGGAACTTGATGTCCTGGCCCCATCTGGGGCCCAGGGGGCCCGAGGGGCAGCTCAGGGCCCAGTCCTGGTTGGAATTGTGACTATAGGTGCTCACTGCACACACACTCTTTCTCAGGCGTGGGGCAGGCGTGGGCCCCTCCACGCCTGATCTTTGAAAACACTACACAATGCTGCTCTCACTGCCCAGGAGCCAGGCCACAGCCCAGGCCCTGGGACTAGCTCTTTGTATAACCCACATGAATGTATTAAAAATAATGTTGGAGACGCAGTGCGGCCTGCCAGCCTCCTCCTTGCTTCAGGTCACCTGCACCACTGCATTCACTCCAACCCTGCCCTCCCCTACTCCCACTGTGGTCTTTGAACCCGCATGGCAAACCCCCGGAAGGTAGGACCTGTAGGTGGAAGATTGAGGCTCCGGTCATCACCACCCAGGACCTTGGGGCCTCAGCGCATCATGCCCCTTCACGGTCAGCAAACCCCGCTCCCACCACCACTGAGGAGATGGTGGCTTTCAGCAGTTACACCCTCTCAGGCCCTTTCCCTGAGCTCATCCCCTCTGCCCCGCCTTGGGGTCCTCATCCCTCCTCTCTCATTTGCCCCCTCGCTTTCCTCTCTCCTCAGCCCTTCCTCTCTAGTTACTTCTTCCTCTCAGACCAGCTAAGCTCAAGTGGTGCTCATTTGAAAAACAGTGAAAAGAGCCCAGGCCAGTTGCTCAGTGGTTAGTGTCGGGCTGTGGACCGCAGTGTCCCGGGTTCGATTTACGGTCAAGAGCACGTACCTTGGTTGCAAGTTCCCCAGCCCCAGTAGGGGCGCATGTGGGAGGCAACCGATTGATGTGTCTGTCTCATGTCGATGTTTCCCTCTCTATCCACCCCTGCTCCTCCCTCCCTTCCCTTCTCTCTAGAAATCAATGGGGAAAATATCCTTGGGTGAGGATTAAAAAAATAAAAATAGTGAAAAGATCCTAAAGCCACTTTCCCCTGCCTTCTCCTACTTCATGGGTAAACTTCGTGGTTAAGTAGCTTCTCTTTCCTCCCCCCATATTCAGCCCACCCAGCTGCCTCCCGCTCCTCAGAGCCGCGCACTGCCCTGGCTAAGGTCACCAAGAGTTGGCCAAACTCAGTGCACTTTTCAGTCCGTACCCCCTTGACCTCTCAGCTGCGGGGGCTCCCAGCCCTGTCCTCCCCATCACCCACGCCCTCCCTGGCACACCCTCCCAGCATCTAGGATACGTACCCGGTTTTCACCTTCCTCTCAGGCCCCTTGTTTTCAGGCTCATCTGCCTGGAGCCATCTGAACGACAACTACTAGCACTCCTGTCCCGGGCCTTCTCCCCTCGGGAATGTCATCGCCCCCGTTGCCAGAGCCACCCCAGAGCTCGGACCATGCCACCTCGCTATCTCAGCCCAGCCCCTTCTGAGCTGCAGCCTGACACCCAGAAGCCTCCCAGCTAGAGAACTGAAGGTCGCCCCACGGCAGGAGAACGAGGGTGAGCAGCCGGGCTGCAGTTCACGGTTGGCCTTGGAAGAAGAGCCAGGAGGGTCCAGAAGAAGAGCTCTCCCGGGTTCTGGAAGGGAGCTGGAGGGTCAGGGTGTGGGCTGGGAGGGCTGGGAGAGGAGGCAAGAGCACCTTACATGGGTAGGGGCCGGCAAAGGGCTCTGAGGCAGAGTCTAGAAAGTATGGAGTGGCTCCCACACACTCTTTTCAGCCCCCTGTGCTTGTCCTCATGTGGCCCCTACTTCCCCTGACACCCAGATGCTGCCTCTTTGCAGGTGCCAGCCTCCCCTCCCGCAAGTTCCAGCTTAATGATGCTCTAACCTCCACTCCCCGCGCACCCCCCCACCCCCCCCCCCCCCCCCCCCACACACATCCTGGAGATTTCTCCAACCAGCTTCTTCTCTGGTCTGTGAGCTCTTACCTCCCAACTCTGCTCCCAGTACCTACTCTCCAAAGGAAAAGTTTACATGCCTATTTCATGGATGGGGCTGGGCAGTGCGAGAGCATGAGAATCAACACCCTGGCACACAGTAGGTTTTTGATGAAGTCCTAAGGGGAGGCAGTAGCAGGGGCTGAGCTCAGGCCAGGGCCTTACGGGCCTCCCATCCAGCCAGGATCCCATCAGGCCCCTGACCCCTTTTCCTGGCAAACAGGGGTGTTTGCTCACCTGGTCAAGACCCCCCAGTGAGGCAGAAATTCCTGTTTTTAGCCAAACGTGGACATAGCTGCCAACTAGGTCATCAGAGCATCCGGCAAGAGCCAGGGAGAGGGGAGGTCCTCGCCCGCTCAGTCACAGACAGGCTGTGGAGCAGGTCACCAGGCTCATTCAGCTCAGTGAGCTGTGATGGGGAGGTGGGAAGCACCCATGGCCGGAAGGTGTCTTACCAACTCAGTCCTCTGTCCTGGCACACCCCCAGGACCAGGGATCCCCTGCCTGGGTTCTGTGCCCCTGCCCTGTAGGCAGCTCCCAGGCCAGGTCCCTGAGGCCCTCCAGCCCCATCTCTCTCCGGCCACCTCCTGCCTGTGTTCAGAGCTGACACTGAGCACTTGATGTACATTGTCGTATGTTTTTCTAGCAATATGTGAAGAGATTGCTATTATTATTATCCTCATTTTAGAGAAACAGAGACTCAAGTTCCCACAGCTAAGAAGTGTCCAAACTCAAGAGCCAGCAACCTCAACATGAGGCAGGTCCTCCCCAATACCACCCTCTCTCCCACTTCCTCCACCCGAATGTCTCAGCCATCCTGACCCCACCTGCCAAACTCCTCCTTTTTTAACCACGGCCCCAGTCACCTCCTCTGGGGAGACTACCCTGATTGCACTCCTCCCACTGCTCAAAGCCACAGCACTGGGACGTCTACCTACTAGGCGCTCCTGGAGGGAGGTCCTACTGGAGTCCTTTCCCTGTCCCGGGGGGCCTCACGAGCCAATACAGAAGGTGAGTTCAGAAAAGGTTTCCTGAATGGATGGACTTAAAAACATGTGGAGATTAAGATCTGCCCTCAGATGGAGACTGGGGTGACAGGCTTCTCAGACAGACCCAGGGGACACAGAGACCTCAGAGGCGATGCAGAGCATGGGCTGCCCAGAAGCAGCAGTGGCCAGTGGTGTGGCAAAGAAACAGTCGTCTCTCTTCCCTCCACTTCCCTCCACTTTCTTCTCGCCTCTAGGACCTTGTCTGACCTTCTCCTTCCCCTCCCGACTCTGGCCTCTTTTTTTCCTCCCTTGGTCATCTCTCTCCCCTCCCCCATCTTACTGGAAGCAGTTGGGGCTGTGGTGGCAGAGAACACGGTCGGTGGAGGGGAGGGAGGCCTAAGCTGTTTATAGGAACTGGAGCAACTCCATCCATCAGCTCTGTTTGGAGCTGGAGACCAAGCATAATAAATACCTTGGCTCCTCCCCAGCTGTGCTTTCCCTGAACTTGGCCATTTGAACTCCAAAGCTCTCTGGCCTGCTGGTTCTCAGGACCCAGCTCCCCGTCCACCCTCCCTGCTCCCACCTCCCACCAAGCTGCCCTGGAAAGAGCCCTGCCTCTGGGATCAGAAACGCAGGCCTGAATCTAGGCACTGCTGCAGCATTGCTTTGGAAACAACGGCAGGTCAAGCCACCTGACTGTGCCTCCAGTCCCCTATCCATAAAATGGGATTATAACCACTGCCCCTCACACCCACAGCAGGCCAGAATGGCTTGAGCATCCACTCTGTGCTGGGTTCTGGTGGGATCCCTGGGAACAGACAGAGCCTCTGCCTAGGGTGGGGAGAGGGGAGGGAGGGGCCACACCACAGCACAGGCAGGAAGTGGTCAACACCACGAGGGAGGTCCAGATTTTGTGTTGGGGGGGGGGGGGGGGGTGTTTGCAGCAGGGAGTGGCCCTTCCAGCTGGAGGAGTGAGATGGACTTCGAGGACATCTGGGCTGGCCTGGCTGGGAAGGGTAGGATTTCAGCTTATGAAGATGGGAGAGGCTGCTCCAGACAGAGAAACGCATGAGCACGTTGGCCAGTGGGACAATTCCATCCAGAATGAGACAGGGAAGAGTCTGCCTATGCCCAGCCTTCCTCCCGTCACTCTCAGCTTTGTCTTCTTTGATCCTATAGCACCTCCTGCTTTGACCTTCCAGCTTTCATGGATCTTCCCTTCTTTTCTGGAGAACTTCCTACTCACCCAGCTCTCCCAACTTGTGGATGCATTCCTGGAATTCTGCAGTCATGTCCCTACTCCCACCTTCCCCCAAAAAGCCACCCCAAGGAAACTGAAGACTCATATCCGGAGAAAAGTCATTAGCCAATTGCACATGCTTCTGGAATGAATAAGGGAATAGATGAATAAAGGAATGAATATAACAGTGAGTCAATGAAAAAGAGGATAAGTGAATTACTGAAGTCAACGGAAATTTCTTAAGCCCCTGATACCAACCATGCTAGATGCTGTACTCACAAGATCCCTCTGCTCCTGGCTCACTGCTTATGGGGGGAAATAGACATTAAACATACACACACACACACACACACACACACACACACACACACACATACACACACTCAAATAAAGACAAAATGGCAAATTACGATGAGAACCATGAGAGGAAATAGTAAGGAGACATAATTGAGACGGGTGGACTCAGAGAAATCCTCTCCAAGGATGTAATCTGCAAGCTAAGACTGCTGGAGGACTTAAGGTGAGTGAGTGTGTGAGTTAATATTCCTCCTAACCTCTTCCCCTCACTCCCATGAATTTGCCAAAATGCCTGGGGAGAGAAAGCGCAACACCATAGACTCTGAGGTTCATTTTCATGCACTGAAAACAGCCCCTACACTGGGCCTTCCTGGCCTTCCCCTTCCTCAGTGTCTTGCCTACCCATTCTAGAATCATGGAGGAAAATATGGAAGGCCACATACATGGTGGTGAGAGGAATGGCCAAAGAAGGGTTCTCGGGAGTCAATCCTTGTAAGGGTCCAGTTCCAAGGGCCGCTGCTTCAAAAATTTTAGGGTAGGTGGGTAGGATGGGCTTGGCTCCCTCCTCTAGTCCTGCACCACCCATGTCAGCTTGCCCCAACCCTCCCCTTTTAGCCTAAGTAACTTATTAACATTCTCATATCTAACCTTCTGTGTTTTCTCTATAATCAAGTAATCATTGACAGGCATTTAAATTATATGCAAATACACATATGCATGTCTCCGTGTTTTATAGAAATGGGATTATATTATATACACTTTCCTGCCTCTTGCTTTTTTTATTCAACAATACTTCAAAAAATCCCCCCTAAACAAACTGACATAGCTCTGATTCATTTATGATAGTATATAATATTCCACAGTGTGGATATTCCATAATTTATTTAGGCACTTGTCAATTGATGAACATTCAGTTTGTTATATTTTTTTGAAACTATAAACATGCTGCAAAAATACCCTCGCCCATATGCCTATAGTCTCTGGGACTTGTGTTTCTGTCAGATGAACACTGATAAGTGGAATTCTAGGTCAATGGATAGATATTATGTGTAATATGTGTACTTTAATAAAGATTACCTTTCCAAAAGACACTAATGTTTTACATTTCCACAAGCAGCTTATGAGTGTCTTTTTTGTTTTTACATTTTTCTTGTCAAACTAGAGAAAAGTGATTGGCTTCTGTACATTTATCTTGTGTCCAATAACCTTATAAATTTTTATTAATTCAAATGGTTGTTGTTTTTTAATTTGCTTCTTTGTTGTTGCGCTTATTTTTGACTTTTGTTTCTCTGCTAGGGGCTCTCGGGTTTTCTAGGTATACAGTCTTCTAATGGCCTCATTGTTGCCACAGCTCCTTTGATGCCCTCACCATGGTAGCCTCTGCTTCCATTCAGGCCTGTCCGTGCCCAGCCTGCAGCTAGGTTGCAGGGATCCACACTGCTCCCTGCTCCCCTAACAAAAAAAAGCTCCTTCTCCCATGTCCTCTCTTCCCAAGACCAGGGCTCCAATCCCGTCTCCCTGGTTTTCAGGAACGGAGCGGAGGTGGGGGTGGGGAGCTCAGAATCCCTGTTGCTCTGTTCTGCAGAGTGAACTTGTTCCACCCTAACTGGAATTCTGTTCTCCTCCTAGAGCAAAGGTTGAAAACTGGTGGCCTATGGGCCAGATTTAGCCTTCAGGCATGCTTTATTTGGCCCGCACAGGAGTTTATATAAATCTGGATTAGTTGCCAACATTTAAAAATTGGTAGAACTGTTTTATATGGGAACATATAAAATCTGTATTTCTGATTTTTCTTAAAATTCTGGAAAATCTAAAATGAGTGGCAGGAGATATGAAATTGCATCTCCCACTGAGGCTGTGAGCTACTCAAGGACAGAGGGGCTTTCTATCTTCTGTACCCCAGCACCTGACACCGAGCCTGGCTTCAGTTTAATTCCTTTCCTTCTAAATAATGCACAAGTTTCAAAAACATGTGAATGAAGAGCCCCACATTAAGGGTTCTGACCTTTATTGTGCCATGGACCCTTTGGCAGTTCAAAGAAGCCTATGGGTCCCTTTTCAGAATGAGGTTTTCAAATATATAAAACAAATAATACACATGATAACAAAGGAAAACAATTATATTGACAGCAGTTATCAATATATTTTAAAAAATAATTGTGACTTAGTAATACATGTTTTTTATTAACACACTAGAGGCCCAGTGCACGAAATTCATGCGGGGGGGGGGGGGGTGGGAGGGGAGGTCCCTCAGCCCGACCTGTACCCTCTCCAATCGGGAACCCTCAAGGGATGTCCTACTGATGGCTTAGGCCCGCTCCCCATGGTTCTCTGCTGTCTGTGGGGCCCGCTTGGCTGCTCCCAGGTCACCGCCGGCAATGGCCAAGTGAGCCCCTGCGCACATAGGCCCGGAGCAGCCAGGGGGCGGGACACCCACCCCGCCCCCAGCCACTCAGCGCTTGAACACGTGCGTGCTGCCCACAGGCCTGCCATCTTTGTCGGGTTAATTTGCATACTCACTCCTGATTGGCTGTGGGTGTTGCAGAGGGATGGTCAATTTACATATTTGTCTATTATTAGTATAGATTAAATAATGAGATCTAGTGGCAGGTCTAATAATTATTGTAATTTTGAAGCACTGATGATCATGAACAATATTTTGAGAGATCTGCAACAGCTGTAACAAGGCATGAAAACACCTGAGATTTCTCTCAGCAATGGGGCTGCTAATGTCACAGGGACTGGTAATACCACAGGAATTTGTGGCCTACGTTTATGACAGGAAGAGCTATTACATTTTAATTGCAGGCTAATGATGGAGATAAAGATGTAATTTTTTTCTCATCCAAGTTCACAGACCCCAAGAATTCTACCCAGGGGTCCCATGGATTTCAGGTCAAGACCCCTGTTATTAGGAGAAGGTGCTAATGGCAGCTACAGCGGAACCACAATAACAGAGAAACACAATCCCATAGAAACCACCCCAGTCTTGGGTGTTCTCAGGGCAGGATTGATGTGCAAATTAGATCACTGTTTCTGGAGGGCTCTTTGGCCATGTGTTCCAAGAATCTTAAAAATGTGCATTTTCCTTAACCCAGCAATTCTGCTTCTAGGAAATGAAGATGTAGCCAACAGAAAATTGAGTGTGAGGCTGTTTATCACAGCCAGGGGCACAGCCAGCTTTTGTGGGTCCTGAAGCTTACACCATTTAGAGGGCCCCAATTATAAAAAGAAGACAAAATTGTGAATATAAAATTGCTAGACCCTTTTTGGGCATTTGGAAGGGTCCTGAGGAAGTGAAGGACTCTGCAGCCAAAGCTTCACCAGCTTCACTTGAATTAGCCCAATTACAGCATTATTAAGAATAATCTAAAATTAGAAACAACTGGAAATTGCATCAGAGTTTGATAGTAAATCATAGTATATCCACACAAAGGAATATGACCAGTCATTTAAAATAACATGAATGTAGAGATGTACTTATTGACAAGATGCCCAAAACATAATATGAAGTGAAAAAAGGTAGGTCATAAAATACTAGAGGCCTGGTGCATGAATTCATGCACAGGTGGGGTCCCTCTGGGAGGCCTGCAGGGATCGGGCTGGAATCCACAGCACAATGCTGCCTGCAGCTCTTACCTGCTGCTCCCACTCATCTCAGCCCCACTGTGCCTGCCACGACCTCGCACCCAATCAGTCCCAATTGGAAGAGGCTCATGCTTCTGCAGCAGCACTCATGAGCCCTGCATCTGGCACCCTCACAAGGGGAGTGGCCTGCAGGATTAGGCTGAAACCAGCTCTCTGACATCCCCTGAGGGGTCCTGAATTACGAAAGGGGGCAGGCCAGGCTGAGGGACCCTACAGGTGCACAATCGGGCCAGGGAAAGACCAGGGGAGGGCTCCAGGGCGTGTCCAGCCCATCTTGTTCAGTCCGGATCGGCTGGACCCCAGCAGCAAGCTAACCTACCTTTTGGAGCATCTCCCCCCTGGAGGCCAGTGCATGTCATAGTGACTGGTCGACCAGTTGACTGTCTGCCCCTGGTGGTCAGTGCACATCATAGTGAGCAGTTGAGCAGCCTTAGCATATCATTAGCATATTACGCTTTGATTGGTTGTTCAGTTGTTCTGCCATTTGGTCTATTTGCATATTATCCTTTTATTACATAGGATGTGAAAGATCCCAGTTGTGTGACAATTACGTTAGTTATATGTAATGGGATGTTAAATGGGACTTCTCCTGTCTCAGAATGGCTACTCTCCCCCAGAACCTCAAAGGCAGCACCAGATGCAACCCAGCAAGACTCCGGCAGCGGTTGTGACATCCTCACCCTGTCACCTGCCTCAGCCTCAAGCAGGCACTGACCTGGCAAAGGAGGGTGGGTGCCGAGGCTGTCCCCGGGGAGACGTGTCCAAGCTGCGCGTCACCCTGCACGGCTCAAGCCAAGGGACCTGGAGCTTAGAGGACAGAGAGCCAGAGCCCACCTCGCCCAGGGGGAGGACCTGAAATGAGAGGATGGCGGGAGCTGCCCCAGTGATAGCCGAGGTGGGGGTGGGATGGCTGTGAGAGCGCCCTGTGCTTTCAGAGCTTGGCAGCAAAAGGAAAGAGTGTTTCCAAAAGAGGACCAGTTGGACACAGTGCCAGGTCGCTGGGTGTGAGCCATCCCAAAAGATCCCGGGCCAAGAAGTCTGCCGTTTGCCTACGGAAGAACTTCTCAGTTGGAGTGGAGGGGGCAGGCACAGGTGGTCAGCCAGAGGTGTGTCCCCTGAGCCCAGGAACCAGCAGGATGAGACCCCAAAGAAGGCGCCACAACCCCCAAAAGGTCTGCCTCCTGAGAGCAAGGGCCAGAGTTTGGGCATCTGCCACCCAGAGGTGTCCAATGCCAGTTGACAATGATTCTGCTCCAAACAGACCTGTCACTTTCCTTTACCTTCCCCGAGCCCCACTGAACCCTGAGCCCGAATCAAAGACGTGGACGCAGACCAAAGGAGAGACAGGCAATCCTTTCTCTCCCTGCCACCGGCTGCTGGACTGCGTCTGGCTGAGAGCCGTGGGGGAGGAGAGAAGCTCTGAGAAACTCAGCTTGTTTGTGTAATTGAGATGTAATTTCCATCTGGTAAAATCCCCCCACCTCATGTACGGTTCTGTGTTTTGATAAACACATACAGTTGTGTACCCACTGCCACAGTCAAGATGTAAAACGTTTCCATCACCTGAAAAGTTCTCTTGTGCCCCGCTGTTGTCAACTCCATTGTCTGTCCCCAGTCCTTAGCAACCTGTTTTTCTGCTATACGTCTTCCTTTTGCAGAACGCCGTGTAAATGAAATCCCACAGTACGCACGCAGCCTTTTCCGTCTGGGCTCTTTCCCTGAGTATAATGCACTTGACAGCACTGATTCCTTCCTATTACCGAGTGGTAGTCCATTGAGTGGAGGTACCACAGCTTGTTAAACATTCACCTCCTGAAAACATCTGAGCTGTTTTTTTGGCTGGAATTATAAATAAAACTGCTAAAACATTCACATATAAGTTTTGGTGTTGGCCTAAGTCTTGGGCCAATACCTGGGAATGGGAGTGTTGGGTCTTGCGGCAGGTGTTCGTTTAACTTTCAAAGACACTGCCAAACTGTTGTCCATTTTTAAATTCCCATCAGCAAAGTACAAGAGTTCCAGTCGCTCCTCTTCCTCACCAACACTTGGTATTGATATTATTGTTTTTAATCCATTTCATAGGAGTATGGTAGGAGACTAAAGACTTTGTTGTTGCTGTTAATCCTCACCTGAGGATACTTTTTCTATCAATTTATTTTATTTTATTTTTTTTAGAGAGAGTAGGAGGGAGGGAGGGAGGGAGGGAGGGAGGGAGGGAGGGGAGGGAGAGAGAGAGAGAGAGAGAGAGAGAGAGAGAGAGAGAGAGAGATGTGAGAGCAGTCCTTTATCAGATATGTCCTTTGCAAATATTTTTTTCCAGAGACTGAAGTTTTCTTTGAATTCAACTGGATTTTTTTAAAAAACTTCTAGTTTTGAAATAATTTCAAACTGTCAGAAGAATTGTGAAAATAGTACAATAACTCCCATATATCCTTCACCCAGACTCACCAACTGTTAGCAATTGTTAACATTTTGTGTTGTCACCTTCTGTCTCTAGATACACACACGTTTCCCCCAAACCATTTGGGAATATGTTGCATCATTACCCAAACATTTCAACATGTATTTCCTAAGGGGAAAAAGACATTCCCTTACACACCATAGTAGAGTTATCAGTTCAGGAAATAACACTGTTATTATCTAGTCCTCAGGCCAGATGCAAATTTCATGAAATGCTTCAACAATGTCCTTCCTAGCACTTTCCCTCTGATCCAGGGCCCACTCCAGGATCATGTCTTGAGTCTTCTTTAGTTGGGGACGGAGCCCGGTTTCTCGTTGTCTGGTATGACACTGACACTTTAGATGAGTCTGGTTTTCAATCTGAGTTTGGTATTTCCTCTGTCAGGTTCTGCCCTTTTTGACAGAAATACCACAGAAGTGGTGTCTTTCTCAGATCACCACATCAGGAGATCTTTATACTCCACTGAGAACGGCTTTTAACATGCATTTGGGGGGGGGGGGCGTGGAGATATGCTGGAAGGAGGATACTCACCTAAAAATAGAGTTGGGAGGATGTCAGGGGGTTTTACTTTCTCCTTTGACTTATGCGTAGAGTGGCCTTTGCCCAGCAAGCATTTAATCCAGTCACCCACCATCTCCAAACTCTGCCCTCTTACCCGCTTCAAACTAGACCGTGGCCTTCGATGCTCCCGGGAAAGGAGGTCACAGTCAAAAGGTAAAGAATATTACACAATGGAATCTTTGTCTTCTGAATTTGTAATATCCCAGGTCCTCCCACCAAAGGGATTATCTAGGGTCATTTTTTTACTGAATGCAATTTTCACTTCCTACTCATGAGGTCCAATGACACTGTATTTTCAGAGTTTTTATAAGGTCAACTCATACGATTTGTGAGTGATAAGAAAAAAAATGATATTAAAAAAGGTGAAACGTCATCTGCTTCCATGAATTGACATTTTGAACTGCCCCGGGGGGGGGGGGGGGCTCTTTTTGTTGTTGTTGTTTTGTTTTGTTTTTTTGCTCTCTCACCAAGACTGACAGCTGTCAGAGAGGGGCAGGGGGTGGGGGGACTTTTATGTCACTGTAGACATCATGGAAATTCTCAGTGTGGCATCTTCAGAAGGAGGAGGAGCTTGGAGGCCGGCACCTCAAAGGGGAAAATACCTTCAAATCAGTCAACAGGCTGATGTTTCTTCCTCCTAAATGCCTCTCATCTCTCCATCCTCATGCCCCTGAGGGTTCGGCTCTCACCTGGATTGTGGCCTTCCCCACAGACTTCTTGGTCTCCCTGTCTTCAGGCTGTCCTGTGGCTGAATAATCTTCCCAGGACCTGTTCTGTTTCCTTCTCATGGCTCCCCACTGTCCCACTGACTCCCAGGTAAATAGGTTCCCTGAAACACTGACAACATTCACGTGTCCCACCCTCGGGTCCCACCCTGCTGCTGCCCCTACCGGTATCCCACACCCTAGCCAACCGTGGGTGCCCACCCACCCCCGCATTGCCCTTTCTGGCCTAGGTGCCTTTGTCCATGCCGCTCTCCTCCCTGGAAGGCCTTCCCCTGATAGCTCTGCCTGTCCAAACCTGGCCGCCCTTCAAAGGCAAGCATCCAAGTTACCTCTTTTAAGAAGTCTTCTGCAAACCTTTGCTGAGTGGCTCCTATGGGCTAGGTGCTGTGCCGGGCCCTGAAGAGACAACAATGAGAGTGACACGGGCCTTGTCTCCAAGGGGTTCACAGTCCATCAGGGAGTGAAGAAATATACACACGTAAGCAAGGACACAAAGGTTGAATTAGAAGGGAAGGTTAGAAAAATGATATTGGCAGCAACAATTTTAAAAAGTTGCTTCTGTAGGTGGTGTATTAGTTTTGCTAGGACTGCCAGAACAAAAGACCACAAACTGAGGCAGAGGTGGGGAGCTTAAAAATACAGAGATATATTGTCTTAGTTCTGGGGGCTGGATGGTCAAGGTCAAGGTGTCGGGATGGCTGTCCTCCCTCCGAAGGTGTAAGACAGTGGTTGACAAACCGCGGCTCGCAAGCCACATGTGGCTCTTTGGCCCCTTGAGCGTGGCTCTTCCACAAAATACCATGTGCGGGCGCGCACATACAGTGCGATTGAAACTTCGTGGCCCATGCGCAGGAGTCGGTTTTCGGCCTGGGCGAGTCTATTTTGAAGAAGTGGCGTTAGAAGAAGTGGGGGGTGTTGGTCAGTTGGGTGACAGGAGACGCGGCGAGGGGGAGGTACGTTGTTTTGAGGTACGTTCGCTGAGGTCTCCCATCCACACTCGTCTATCTGAAACAAGTATACAAGACGATTGTGGATGGGAGAGTTGGGAGGGGTCGACCTCAGCGAACGTACCTCAATCAGATTGAGGACGTTTTTAGCAAAGGCCAGCTGAGAAGTACCCTAATTAAGTTAATAACAATGTACCCACCTATATAGTTTAAGTTTAAAAAATTTGGCTCTCAAAAGAAATTTCAATCATTGTACTGTTGATATTTGGCTCTGTTGACTCATGAGTTTGCCGACCACTGGTGTAAGTTAAGGGTCTGTTCTTGGCCTCTCCCCTAGCTCCAGGGGTTCCCCGGCTTGTGCAGCACAATTCTAGTCTTCACAGGGAGTTGTTCCTGTGCATATGTCTTTGTGCCCAAATTGCCCCTTTTTATCAGGGCACCAGTCATGTTGGCTTAGGGGTCCCACCCTACTTCAGTATGATCTCCTCTTAACTAATTAACATCTGCCACCAAATAAGGTCATACTCTGAGGTGCTGGTGGTTTGGACTTCAACATATGAATTTTTTTTTGGCAGGGGCAGGAGAGGTACAAAATTCAACCGATAGCAGGTGAGTAGAGGCCAGAACCCAAAGGACACGGATGAGCATGGAAGGCTAGAACTGGAGGCACAGGCTCAAGCTACAGTCACCCATGGGAGGAAGGCAGCTGTGAGGTCAGAAGAGGGATCTGGGGGAAACGTAGAAGTGGCTCACGGGATTTAAAACGATAAGCTATCTCTGTGTGGCATGCACTGTCAAATCTTCCATGTTCCCACGAAAGCTACCTCTGCTCTATACAGTGGAGTGGGGGAGGGGGTTGCAGCTGTGCTGGCTCAAAGCCAGGACAAGGTCAAACCAGCACTGCCCCCAGGAGGCCAGAGCTCCTGGGTCACATGGGCTAACCCACAGCATGGAGGAGATGGGGCAATCCTGCCCGAGGGAGCAGAGCGAGGAGGAGACTGGGGCAGCAGCTTTGTGAGGGAAGAAAGAAGCAGACATAACGTTGCATTTGGCAGCAGACTTCCATATGTATTCATTTCTGAGGGCACATTTGATTCTCAGAAACATCTTGTATGGTAGAAATTAGTGTCCCTCTTTTACTGCTGAGTGTCACACGCTGCACCAAGGCCTGTGTCATGCTGATTTTGGAGGAACCCAAGCTAAGGCCCTAGCGGGAATGAGGAGGAACCCTTCCCAAGGAGGCCATTCTGAATGGACTCAGAGCCAAACATGAAGAAGCCAGCAAAACCGAATGGGTTATGGACCACTGACTAGGGTCTTGCTTTAGAGGTGAAGTTGGAGAGGGAGGCCTGGGCATATCTCAGAGGTTGGCGAGTTTGGGCTCTACTTAAGTACAGAAGAGACATGCGTGGATTTGTATTTCTGAAGGGCCACTTTGGCTGCTGAATGGAGGATGGATTGGCCGGAGCAACACGAGGGTCAGGGCGATCAATCAGGAGACCATTGTCGTAACTGAGTGTAGATTCGAGGCCCAGACGAGGGCAGTGGCGATGGCCTGGAGAGAAGATGACAGGGTCCAGGGCAGTTCAGAAAGTGGAACTGCAGGACTTGGTCAGAACCTGGATAAGTCAGGGTTTGGAGGCGGAGAGAGGTGAGGGGGAGACTGTCAGGGCTGACGCCAGGCTTCTGGTGTCTTTCCCTGATGGAGGGGACCTGGGGAAGAGTAAGGAGGAAGGGGACATGTTGGGCATCAGCTCTCGTGGTTCACAAAGGTCTCTGGAGCATGTGGAGGTCTGTGTGTGGTGCCCAGGAGGGCGGTTGGGCTTGAAGCAGAGGCATCTACCTAGTGACCTCAGCCATGTCCCTCCTTTCAGGGCCTGTCCCTGCTGCTGAACCAAGAGGGTTGCTCGGGGGGACCTCAGGGTCCTGCAGCAGAGGAAGAGCCTCTGCTGCTTCTCCTCCCCCGACTCCAGTACCTTCTTCACCCCCAGCTTGGAGGTGGAAGCAGACAAGCCGAGTCCAGACCTCTACTCTGCCAAGGCCTACCACCCCCCTTTCCAAGCAGGACACTGTGCTTCCACTAGACCCTGGGCCCAGCAGGTCAGGCCTGTTCCAGGAGGTGGGAGATTTGGAGGGACCCGGTCTCAGACTTTGGAAACCTCCCTCTCATTGTCTTCACAGCAGTACCAGCGCCCAAATAATTTAGGGGGCCCAGGGGAAAGCCGACTTTACTAAGTCACTGCCCTCCCTCTGGCAGGAGTGGATGAGGTGGGGGGACATCCCAGTGGATATGGAGAGCAAGGCAGCAAGATGGAGAAGGGTCCAGCTCAGTCCTGGCCAGGATTCCAGCAGGAAACAGAACCACTCAAGGTGATGGGCTGAATGAAAAGATGGGCATGGCGAAGGGAACCAACAGAAGGGGAGGAGCACGCCATTGGCAACAGCAGGACACAGTTACCTTCCTAGGTCTGCAGGGTCCCGAGGCAGCAATGGTGTGTTCCTTCCGGAGCCAGGCTGGCCCTTGGAGCCATAACATCATAATGTAGCGCCTGCCAGCACTATGGCCCCACAGGGAGGAGCAGGGGGACCAAATGCTTTGACCTCTCCCCTCTTGCTGGTCTCCCGCCACAGCCTCTTGTTGGCCGAACCTAACAGAAAGGTGATGCATCCACAGAAGGCAGCCTTCCAGGACACAGAGGGGACAGAGGACAGACCTGGGGCAGACAGAACAGCAGCTCCCTGTGGGATCTGGGTGCAAGTGCCAGCTACATTGCTTTCCAGATGTTCAGGGAGTTTTGTCACATCTTCATTTTCCTCATCTGTAGAGTGAAATAACAACAGGCTAGACGTCTAGCTACTCAATTTCCCTCCCATTGTCACTCCCATGTATTTTATTCAGCAGCAGGCAGCCCCACCCCATGTACACATAGGCATGCCCACAGCACCCCAATGTTCACATGGGATTCGATGCCTTTTGCAGCATCTTAGTGTGCAGTGCTTGTAGTCTGAGGACCTGGGTCAGCCCCATATCCTCCCTTTACGTATCTGAATCTTGATTTACTCACCTATTTAAAAAGTCACCGTAAAAAAAATGTTCATCTTTATCCTTTTTACCCACATCCTTCAGTACCCTTCCCCCATGTGCCCTGAGATGTCCCTTCAGGAAAGAGCTGGATGCACTAACGAGCATGTATAAGCAACTCCAAATTCTTGCAAGGCACTGGGAGGACAAACCATGAACGAGGCAGCGAGTTTACAGGGTATATCTTACTCATATCTGCATCACTGGTACCTCCTCCTCATGGACAGAGGATAAACGTAGAATGGCTAAACTCTCGCCCTGTGTGTCTGTGTTTGGGGTACTGAGACCAAGCCTGGCTCACAGAAGGGGCTCCCGTGTGTGTAATCTGTCCATAAAAGGATTACTGGATTCAGTGGGGCCCAAAGGCCATATCTGGATGTGAGGTTCATGACCCAGGGAAGCCCGAAACAGACCCCCGGGGCAGGATCTCCCACTTTGCATGTAAGAACTCAAGGCCTTGGCAGCAGCTGCAGCCAGCTGGCACCAGGTCCCGGCGAGAGTTATTGTTTGGCCCAAACAGGAAGCCGCCCGAGGGGAAGTGTGGCCTCGCCTCACTGAACCCCTGAAGAATGGCCCCCGAGAAGCATGGGGACGTGCAGGCGGGCACGGGTAGCGTTGCAGCTGCACCCAGCCTCAGGCCCGGCAGTGGACCTCAGTTGACCCCTGTGGCCTGGTGCAGCGAGGACAGGGCTGGGAGCCAGGAGACTGGGTTCTAGTCTTGTGTGACCTTGGGCATGTCACTGCCCTTCTCAGGGCATATCTCCTCATCTGTCAACTGATGGATGTGAGCTATGCTTTTGCAGCTGAATGGATCCCCATCTGGCTATCTCGTTGATCCCTCTGGCTGCCTGCTGCCTCATGTCATCCAATGCCAATGAGGCTCCTGGAATGACCGTTTCCCACCAAAAGAAGGGAAACCTGATGGCTCCATAGCTCCTCACAATCAGTAAATCTCCATCTCATTTCATTTGAACCCCCAACAGTTATATCAAGAGGTAAAGGTGGGGCCCTCTCGCCGCGTCACCAGGAGCCAGCCGCCCCGGCCTCTCCTCTCCCTGCCGAAGCCCAGGGAACAGAGTGGGAAGCGGGACCGTGTTCTGACACAAGCTGACGGCCCTCGATTACCACAATCCAGCCGGCTTCAACTGCAAAGATGAAACAGAATTTAGAAACTTTATTGTTTGGCTTGAAGACCAGAAAATCAGACCCTGCAAGATTGAAGACAGAGGTCATTTAAGAAACATCCACAGCAGTGGCTGGCCCAAGTTCTTGAAAAGCATGTCACAGATGTTAGCTGTCCTTTCAAGATTCAAGATCGACAAGAAGCAATTGACTGGCTTCTAGGTTTAGCCGTTGGACTTGAATATGGAGATGCCGCGGAAAAATACAAGGACTCAGTAATCTGATAATACAAAAAATGCTGACAATGCAGCTAAAAATGCAGAGCCACTGATCAATTTGGATGTCAATACTCCTGATTGTAAGGCTGGTGCAATGGCTTTGGCTAACCTTCTTCAGATTCAGCGTCATGATGATTGCCTGGTAATGCTTAAGGCGATTTGCATTTTGGTCCAGGAGCGCCTGACACAGGATGCAGTTGCTAAAGCGAATCAAGCAAAGGAGGGATTGCCTGTTGCTTTAGACAAGCATATGCTTGGTTTTGACACAGGAGATGCAGTTCTTAATGAAGCGGCTCAGATTCTGTGACTGCTGCAGATAGTAGAGCTCAGGGAGCTACAGACAAAAGTTACTGAAGCCATAGTAGCTGCTCAGGCAATTATTGCAGACCCAAAGGCAGACCACAGACTGGGGGAAGTTGGAAGATGAACCTGTTAGGATCTCAGCCTCTCACCTATTTAGTACAGTTGGGGACCATGCAGACCCTGGTATGTGTTTCGAAATCAAACATCACATTTTCAAGGGAAGAATCCCAGAAAATGGACTATGTTTTAGCGATTTACCATCATTGCTTTTTCTTTAATAAAGTTTGAGAAAACAGGGGGGAAAAAGATGTGAAGGTGGGATTCATGGTTCCATCTCACAGAGGAGGGCACAGAAGCTCTAAGTCAGGATTCGAACCCACACCCCTGGCCTTTATCCTGAAGCTCTTGGACAGCCTCATTTGATGAATGACTGAGTGAATGTTCAGGCTGCAGAGGGAGATGGCCATCCACCACTGCGAGGTGACTCTAGACCAGTGATGGCAAACCTATGACACGCGTGTCAGAGGTGACACGCAAACTCATTTTTTGGTTGATTTTTCTTTGTTAAATTGCATTTAAATATATAAAATAAATATCAAAAATATGTCTTTGTTTTACTATGGTTGCAAATATCAAAAAATTTCTATATGTGACACGGCACCAGAGTTAAGTTAGAGTTTTTCAAAATGCTGACACGCCGAGCTCAAAAGGTTCGCCATCACTGGCCTAGACAGAGGGCCGCCAGCAGGGCAGGCGCTGTGGAAACCCAGAGGAAACAGCAGGCCCCCTGTCTGAGGGAGGAGCTTGACTGGAGGCTGGCAGCCTGAGGCCTGCTCAGTTTGTCTGCTGTGTTTTTATTTTTCTCAAATGAGGCTCTGCCACTTACCTACTGTGTGACCCAAGCAGGCCACTCCACTCTATGCCTCAGTGACCTCAGTGGTCATTGAGAGATGACAGCTGTCCCGCTGACCCTGGGCTGGGTGGGGATCCAAAGAGCTGATGGGAGATGGAGGCTCATGGTCATGTGGATGTGCTGGTTGTTCACCTCTTCCTTCCTCAGAGGACCCCAATTCTGCTCATCCTCCCTATCTATCCCCAGGTTTCACACAGGATCTTAGTGAGTCAGCACATGGCAGCCCCTCAGAGGCTGTTACTGGTTGGAAACACTCAAGTCATCCTAAGTGAACCAAAGATAAAGGCTTACAGTCTGGGGCTGGAAGAGAAGTCCTCTCTTGCACTCTCCCGCCAGTTGCTCACATGGAAGCCTGTAGCTCCCATTGCCACTGACTGGCAGCCGACTTTCATCCCTGAGGGGAGAGACAGCCATCATGGGGCCACAAGGGAACCAGCTGAAGACAAGAGAGAAGTAGAAAAGTCTGTGATCCTGATGACAGCAGGACCTGATGGAGGTGCTGGAGACACACCCTCTGGACAGGCGGTTCCTTGTTTTATTTAGACTTGGAGCCAGGGTGTTCTCTTACTTGCAGCCAAAGGTATCTTCAGGGCCCCTTCTCATCTTGCAGTGTCTGATGCGCAGAGGGGGGATGGGGTGCCCTCCCCACGTTGGCCCACTCTTGATATTCAAGCTGGGAGGACAGTTGCGAAACCTCTGGGCACCAGGCCAGAGCTGATGACTTGTTCACAGCTTTTTGGAAGCTCTGCATTCTTTCCTGTGTTTCTCGAACCAGACAATTCCTCCCTTTCCACAACTGGTCTCTGGCCTGGGCCCAGGCCACCCCACTGACATTAATGCTGCAAGATGGATGGGGAAGGGAGGCAGGGAGCCTGGACTTTTGAGGCCCCAGCCCCAGATGCATTCTTTGCTCAGCCTGTTTTTTTCCCCTTCCCTCCCCACACGGACCTTAGCCACTTTGCAGTCTTAAGATTACAGGTTTCAGAACATAAGGGCCCTTGAAGATGATCTAGTACAACCTCCTTGGTGTACAAAATGGAAACTGAGGCCCAGTGTAGGCCAAAGGCTTGCCCTGAGTCACCTGGAGCTGGGACTGGAACCCAGGTACCTTGACTCCCAGTCCAGGACTCTTTCCCATATACGACAAGAAGGTCATAAATTGACATGACTTTTTCTGTGCTGATACTTGGTGTCTCTTGTCTTGATCCTCCTTTTCCATCCCTATGGCCGCTGCTCTGATTTGGGCTTCATGGTCTCTTGCATGGTCTCTTGCATGGTCTCATCCCTATGGCCTCATTCTAAAAAACTGTCCAATTCCCATCTGCAATCCTGCTCCCGACACAGCAGCTGGAAGGCTTGTCCTTAATACCGACCCGATTCTGTCTCACCTGCTTCACCACCTATAGGACAAGATCCAGGGTCCATAACCTCGCTTAAGGGCCCCTCATGATTGGCCACTGCCCCACATCAGCTGTCACATAAGACCTATATTCCTTACTACTAACACAATTGATGCCTCCTCCCATCAGCTTTCCCAGGTCCCTCCTTCTGTGAATGGCACTGTGTCTGAGTTTATCATGGAACCTTTCTTAGGATGGGAGGGTCTGACCCCAGCTGTCTGCTTCACTGGATGATGAGGGCTTCCAAAGCAGAGGTAATATCCACTGAGCATCACTGCCTGCCAGCACCCTTCACCAGGTGTGACCTTGCTCCTGTGCCATTTCCTCTGGTTGGTTCCAGGTTGTCTGTCCATAGCCCTGTGAAGGCAAAGACCACAGGGGCAAATGATAGGAGAGTCTGATTCTTCATGGGTTCCATCCCACCCAACTGAGTCCACCTGCCGATCTGACTTGGGTGTGAATGTATCTCTACTCAAGATAACAGACACTGAGAACCAGGCCAGGCCTGGAGCTTCGGGAATAAGAAGAAATATGAACAATAAAATGTCAATAAGTACATAGCTATCAACAATTGAATCTAAAAATCAAAATAAACGAATAAGGAATCTAACGAGCAAATAAACTGATGAATAAAGTAGACCCAGAGGCATGGATACATGGAACAGACTGACAAATCTCAGAGGGAAGGGGAGGTGGTGAGGAGAGATTAACTAAAGAACTTGTGCATATATGCATTACCCATGGACACAAACAATAGGGTGGTGACGGTCTGTGGATGGGGTGGGAACTGAGTGAAGGGGCATAATGGGGGGGGGGGGGGCGAGGAAGAGAGGACATCTCAACAATAAAGATTTCTTTAAAAAAAGAAACCCAAACCATAAAATCTATACTAAGCATTAAAAAAAGAAAAAGTCTACTATGAACTTGTTTATTTTATAGTTGGAGAAAATTAGACAACAGTGAGAAAGGAGAACAATTCTAGTTCCAACTCTGTTGACAACTGGACATGTGGCCTTGAACAAGTCAGCCGTCCTTTCCAAGACTCACTTGCTTGTTCATCTGTTCCTTCCTTTGTTCTAGAATCTTTCCTAAGGACCTCATCTGTGCCAGCTGAGGACTATGGATCCAAAAGTTAATCGGAACCTAAAGAAATAAAAAGATGTTCAAACTTGTTTGTAACCAGAGAAAAACCAATGAAAACGGAGCCACAATACCATATCTCATCCATCAGTTTGGCAGAAAACCCAAAATTTTACAATGCACTCTATTGGCAAGACTGTGGGAAAACAGGCCCTCTTGTACATTGTTTGATGGGAATACAACATTGTGGAGGGGAATTTGGTAAATTCTAGAAGATTACCAAATATGTGTTTACCCTTTGATTCAGCAATCCCACTTCTAGGAATCTGAGCTGCAAAATAAGACAAGATGTATGCATAAAGCTATTCACAGAAGCACCATCTGTAATAGTAAAAAAAACCAAACTAGAAACCACGCAAATGTCCGTCAATGGGAAGTAGTTGCCCACACAAGGGATGACTTTACAGATAAAAAAGAGAAGGAAAAGTATATCTAGATGCTGTGATGACATCATTTCCAGGCTACAATGTTATAGAAAAAAAGCAAAGTGGGATAAAAAATATATATAGTCCACTCTCATTTACTAAAGAAAGGGAATACATATTTTCTTTAAAGAAGTCAGTTAAAATATACAAAATAAAACTTTAAAATTGTTACCTATTGGAGAAGGGAGGAAATAGGGTAAAGGGAATGGGGGTAGAAGCTAGACTTCTGTGAATATACCTCATTTTGTAGATTAACTTTAGAACCAGGAAAATGCTTTACATAAAAATAAAACAAAGCTAAACCTAAATAAAAGTCAGAAGCAATCCCCAAAAAATCAAAAGCAAAATTGAATAGTTCAATCTGTTTATTGACTTCACAGCTTCACCATGCCAAGTGGAGTTATTTGGAGTGACTTAGAGACCTGGTGACTGGACTGCACAGCACTCACAGGATATAAATTCTAAAGACAAAAACCTGCAAATAAACTGTAAAGTGTTTTCAGTCATCATACGTGTTTAGTAACACTACTAGTATTGTTATTCTGAGATTTAAAGAAAACAGGAGGAAACAAAGCAGTCATCATGTTAACATTGTTAGGAAGCAAGATTTTCAGTATTAGAGAAAAGAGATACAAATATAAAATCAAAGAACTTAAGTAAAATCCCGATATCTTAGCTTTTACTTAAAATATCAGTATGAATTCCTAATATATATGTACATATGTATTTTTTTAAAGAAAGCATTTCCTAGCTCTGTACATTGAAAAGCCTAAATGCTTTTCAAATAGCACTGAGCACCCCTAGCATTCAGTTTTGTGGCATCTAAATACCTCCTTGGAGGAATAGCTGATTCCAGCTATAAATGAAGAAGGAGTGATAAAATTAAAATATTATTGTGTTGAAAATCTCCAACAAAATAGTGGATCTAGGTAATGGTTTTCAAAGGCTTCTAAAAGTGCAAAAATCAGACAACTAAGCCTTAGGGGCCTTTTGAGGCAAGTACACACACCTCTTATAAAGTATTCTTGCCAAAACTTTGAATCTGAATTTAATCAGATCTAACTACTAATTTCTAGGAAAAGCAAGGGGCCAAAGACTATGTCAAACAACACCTTGGGGGACACAGTAGGAGAAGCCCATTTTGTGGAATAATATAGGGGACAAATAATCTGGTTTATTTGATGAATAAGTGGGATAAAAAGAGGAGAAACTTATAGAATGAAAGAGACATAAAAGAGCTAACAACCAAGTGAAATGTATGGATCTTGTTTGGATCTTCATTTTGAACAAACCAACTTTAAAAAGACCACCTATGAGGTAATTATGGAGAAATTTCAACATTACTGGATATTTGATGATAAAAATATTATTAAAATATAAGTATGATAATGGTATCCCAGTCATGCCTTTATCTTTTAGAAATACATATAACAATATTTATGGATAAAATGATTTGATGTTTTGGAGTTTCTCCAAATAACCCAGCGAGGGAGAAGCTGGGGGATGTAAATGAAACAAGAGTGGCTTCAGTCGGTGAAGGTTGAAGCTGGGGGAGGAATATGCAGGGTTCTTTGCACTGTCCTGTTTTGTTGTTTTGTTTTTTTGTATGCTTGAAAATTTCCACAATAGAATGTTGTTGTTGCTCTCAAGGAGGTGGGAAGGAGGACTTAGACATATCAACCAAAGAGACCAGTTCCCTCTGAGGTAGTGAGGGGGGCCTTGGTTGGGAGTGAATTCAGATAGGAATGTACATGTAGAGGTAGGAGTTTCCAGTAGAGGGAAGAGCAAGTGCAAGGAAGTTCCACATCTGGGGAAAATCAAGGCAAAATCTCTTCCTTGAGTGAACGGAGGGGAATATCAAGGTGGTGGCTGAGAATAAGATGGGGAGTATCTTTGAGGGCCTCGAATGCCCAACCAGGAGCCCCTAAAGGCTCTGTGTTTTAGCAATGCCACCCAGTCAGCTGGGCAGATTGGAGGAAGCGATCTGGATGGGTGTGAGGAGACCTCAGCAGAACTTGGGCAGGGGTTCTAGAGAGAGACGAGGAGGCCAGAGCTGGGGCGTGCCTGGGGTGAGACTGAAGGAGAGGGGCAGCTGTAGTGTGGAAGTGCTGGTGAGACAGGCAACCGTGCTGGGGTCAGTTTCTGAGCAGTTTGGTGGAGGTTGGTGCCATTATTAAGACAGGGTTAGAGGAGCAAGTTACACCCCTTCATGTAGAGCCCTGGCTGGGAGGTAGGGGCCTGGGTTCTGCCCCTGCTCTGCTGTCTGGCTGTGGACCCCAGGGCATGTCTTTGCCTCTTTCTGACCGATGGGTAGGAGCCCCAGAGCGAAGGGTAGGAGCCCCAGATCAGAAGTCCCCCAAATCTATCACCGGACGGATTTGCGCCCAGCCCATGTACGCATCCTTTTTGCCTTCAAAATCACGAGTTCTCATCTGGCCTCGCTGACAATCCAGTTGTGTGATGTCAATGGCATTTCCCTTCAGAAAAAGGAAATGAGGTTAGCAAGCGTGTTACCAGGAAAGGAAAGTTAGCTGGGCCCCACCCTCTGCAGCCCCATGCTCCCCCCTCAGAGCAGGCAGGGCCCCTCTGCCTGAGCCTGGGAACAGGACCCAGAAATGTCACAGTTCAGAGAGAGACACCAACACAATATGGGTGAGTGTTCACTGCTACAACTTTGATTTCTGAGCAGGGCTGCCCCAACAGAGGCAGCGCCCTCTCCAATGCCCATGGCCCAGCCCCTGGCCACACTTGGAGACTGAGCTCACGGGAAGTTCCAGGGGGGCTCATTAAATGTCAGCAAGGCCCTGAACATGAGCTCTTTGTCCGTGAGGAATCTGAGGCCCAGCAAGGAGAAGGGACAAGGACAAGACCACAAGTCAGGTACAGGTCACATTGCACCTGGGGTCAACAGTCCAGAAAGCCTGTCATGCGGCAGGACTCCCAGAATGCCCTGTTCCTGATGGATGTCCCCAGAAAGTCTTTCTCCAGTTAAAAATAGTAAGTGCCTTTATTAAACTAAACCACCCCAAACCCTTAGCTTTTGACAATCCGAAATTCCTTAAAATGCTGTTATGAAGACAAAATGGAAACAAATTCCAATCCATTCGATAAAATTGCGGTATATTTTTGAACTGAAAGAAAAAATTAACAGCAAATTGATACATTTTGTATGTTTGGCATATCGGTCATTTGAAGATTGATCACTTGGCAAATTGGCCATCAAGTGAATATATTTTTAGAAATTTGAGTAAGAGCCTCTCACTGGTCCACCCTTCATCCCTCCTCCTGACTATGAGTTCCGTGGGCAGGACCAGGTCCAGCTGCCCTCTTTGCCCCTAACCATGGCCCAGTGCATGGCACACAGTGGGATCGGGCGTTGGTAGTCAATTGTGTAGTAAACTGATGTTAGACCTGAATGTCCTCAAGGGTTGGAGGTAACAGGGTGGAAAAACCCCTCACCTTTGCTCTTATTGCAAAAGTCAATTTGGGTCATACTTTCCACTGTCCCCCCTGCAGGGAGGGCTTCGTCTGGTTCACCCTCCCACACACCCAGGGGCTGGGGGTTTTCAGGTGAAGCGGAACTAGGTGTCTGTGCCTCTGTACCTTTGCAGGATTGTTCAGCAACAATGGAGCCGGAAAAGGCAGTGTGTACTGGCAATGTACAGCATTGCTGAGCTTGTGTGTGTGCATGCAACGGTGCGCGTTTGTGTGTATGTGTGTGTGCATGCACAGGTGTGTGCACAAGTTTCCACATGCAAGTGTGGACAGCTGTGATGTGCAGTTCTGTTATAAATATGCAGATACCTATGGATTGTGTTTATGTATGGAAATGTGTAATGAAGTATATGTGCATATCCATGTTTATATAGGCATGTGTGTATACGTCCATTTGTGTACAAGCTTTCACAATGCAAGTACATTGACTATATGTCCCTGTTTATCTATGGAAGTGTATATATTTGGGTAAGTGTAAATATGCGTTTATTTAGGCTTCTTGCATCAATACATGTTGTGCATTTGTGCTAATCCATGAGTGTATAGAATATGTGTGCATGTTGGTGTAAGGTGTGTGTGTGCTCTGTAGATGCATCTTAATGTAAGAATATGGTATGAGATGTATGTAAGGTGCCTGTAGACACATGTGCATGGAGATCTGCAAATGTGTGCATATGAGTCTGTGTGTGAAGCATGTATGTGCACATATGAAGTATGTGTGGTGTGGATGATGCACATGGTTGCAGGTGTGCACACGTGAGCACATCCTTCTTGCCCTTTATTTTTCTCTTGGGGATGACAGGGCTTCTGAGTCCTACAGTGGCTGGTGGTTCTTCCAGGAACATGGTTTCCTGGACCTGAAAGGTAAGAACATCAGAAGCCCGTGTGAGTGAGGAAGCGGGGTGGCCTGAGGCTTGGGCTCCTCTGAGAATTGTGTGGACACCCCAAGTCCACTGCTGTGGACCAGGCTGGTGGAGGGGTTGGGACATCAGGGGCCTCTGGCCACACTGTGCGCCCTGCGGAATGTCACTGCCACCTCCAGTCTTCAGTCCACGCCTCATTGGTTTCCAAACTTTTTTTTTTTGGTAGTGGAGCCAAAATAAAATCTTAGGGGTCCTTCCCATGGAAAGCAGATGAATAAGTGGGAAACACTGCGGCGAAGGCTGGGGTTGGGGCGGGGCAGGAGGGTCTCCATGGAATCTTTTCTAAGCTCTGAGTCTACGCTGCTGCTGGGCCTTTTCAGTTTGCATTCTAGTTTGTAGTTTGAAAAACATACCCACATCCATAATCTCAGCTAATTCTCACTAACTTCTTCCAGTCTGTTTGGAAAAGCTGGAAGCAGAACAGAGAAAAGGACTGGTCCCGGCTCCACTCCTGCCCCCTCTTCTGTGTGAGCAACTTCTGCCCCATCAGCTCCTCTCACGGCCTCTCCATGTGAGGTCACATGAGTCAACACCTGGAGGTGTTCCATTCGAAGCTGGCTCACTGGGAGCAGCCCCAAACGCGGGCTGTTGTGCTTACGATGATCCCCGTTATGCAGGTGCAGAAATTGAGACCAGGAGAGGTTTTCTGGATTTGTGTGAAGTCAATCTGGAGATGCTGGGAAAGACTGGGCCCATCCTGACCTCAGATGCCCACCCTCTGTCATTGGAAGCACTTTTTTACTCTTCCAGGCTCGGCCATCCCGTGGTAAACCCCACATGTGGTTCTGTGGTTGCCCACACAAGCCTAAAAATAGCCAATAGGAGGCCGGGGCTCCCCCTTGGTGAGTGGCAAAAGGCCCAGGGACTTGCTCTGCCTCACAGATGAGCAAATCCTGTCTAGCGAAGACTGGTGTTCTGGGTACCAAGTGTGACGAGCTAGAGGCCGTGCCAACCTTGTAACAGAGATTATTTTATTTCCTTGGCTTGCTTTTTAAAGTCTGTGATGTCCCATTAGACAGACATGAAAATCAAGGTTTAGATGAATGAAGTGGCCTGCCTCAGGTCAAGGAGCTTCAGTCAGAACCCAAATTGTTCTGATCCAAGGTCCATGTTGTTCATCCCTCACCCCTTCCTTAGCTTGACCCTGGGGACAGCTGGTGCAGAGGTAAGAGCAGGACCTTTAGAACCACATGGGCTTCCGATCCTGCCTCTCTGGTGACTCCTTGTGGCCTTGGTAAGCCCTTACGTCTCTCTCTCTCTCGGTTTCCTCACCCACGTCACAGGGGCCTTGGGGCCCATTATGTAGGATCATGGTGGGGCCTGACTGAAACAAGGCACGGAGGTGTCCAGGGTAGGGCCTGGCATGTAAGAGGGCTCAGTAAATGGCCATTCACTGCCTCCCCCCTCCCACCCCTTAGTACCACACTTCCAAAGTTGGGGTGAGAGGGGCAGTGTTGGTTGAGCCTCTGGAAGTGTCTTGCCAGGTCATGGAAGTGGAACTACTGATGAGAGGTCAGGAGAGAGGGTCCCTGTGATAGGGCATATTTTCAAAACATGGCCTCAGGGGTATTTTCGGGTCCCCATACTGAAACCTTGTCATTCTTCACCAAGAGATGAGTCTATCGCTCCTACCTGTGAAATTGCGCAGAACTTTGTGACTGCTTCAATGAACAGAATGCGGCCGACGTGACGTTACGTAACTTCCCAGGCTAGATCTATGAAGGTAATACAGCTTCCACCTGCCTACCTGTCTCTCTGTCTCTGTCTCTCTCTGGAATCCAGCAGCCATATTGTGAGGAAGCCCAAACCATAAGAAGAGGCCACAGTAGGTGCTTTGGCCAACAACCCTAGTGAAAGTCTCAGCCAACAGTCAGCTTTGACCTCTGGACATATGCATGGACAGCTCTTTAAATAATTTTAGTTCCCAAACTGCAAACCACCCCAGGTAATGTCAAGTGGAAGAGAATAAACTATCCCAAATGAAGATTTGAGAACAAAACAAATGTCTTTAAGCTCTGAGCTTGTGGTACATAATTCTAGGTCACAGGAACAGCCCTCCTTCCCCCCAGCCCTCTGAGTCACCCAGCCAGGTAGGGAGAAGCTCCTCCCTGTGTCCCCCTCCCACTCCCTCTGTCCCTGCTGAGCCTTCCACGCCAAGCTGCACAGCCCTGGTTCAAGGCCCAGCTCTGTCGCTTCTCAGTGCCCTCTGCGCCAAACAGGAGTTCTGACAGTGCCTCTCAGGAGTCTGGGGATTCATGAAATAAAGTGCCTGGCACATAGTGAGTGCCTCCGAGGTGGATGCCGGCAGGTGAAACTGGAGAGAAGGGAAGAGGTCAAAGATGTGGCCCAGCCTCTGACTTAGTCAAGGGGGAGAGGAGGCCTGGGTTTCAGGGAGCCTGGGGAGCGATGGGTCTGGTGGACACTGAGTGTGAGAAGCCCAGCTCTGTGCAGGCCAGGAGGGTCCCCAGATGGCTCTCAAAACGACCTGAGACATGGGAGTAAGAGGAGCGGGACTGGACAGGCCCTGGCAGGATCCAGCGACAGGTGAATGCGGAGGGGGCAGAGAGGAGGAATGGAGAGCACCGCAGGCAGGAGCTAGAGGTGAGGGGGAGAGGGAACCACACCAGAGCCAGGTGGGCTCGGCCACACCTGAGCATGGATTCTCAGAAACCCAGGCCGCCCTCCCTGTTCAGACAGGGCCAGCCCAGCTCTATCTAGGGAGATAAAGCCCCAGCAGAGGCTCCCAGACCAGAGACGTCCTTATCAGCTGCTGCTGCCTGGAGTACTTGGGAATGTAAACGCGCCTGATGCGCCAGACACAGGGTGACATAAAGCAGACGTGCAGGGGTCAGCTTCTCCCCTTCCCCCATTCTCTCCCTGCAGCACGAAAGTGGGTAACGCGCGCGGGACACCAGCTTCACACGGCAGGACACCACTGGCCTCGGTGTCCTCTGCGCTAACGCCTGGATGGGGGTTTTTTCCCTTCAAGTCACACTTGGATTTGGAGGGGCCTCAAGGAGCCCTTTCTATTAAGGTCTTATTGGCCAACAGGCCCCAGGTGAGCCCAGCACGGAGAAGCAGGGCCTGCAGCCTGATGTGCCTGTGTGGCCTTGAACAAGTCCCTCCACATGACCAACAGGCTCTCCTCACTCCAGGGATGTGCACTGAAATCCCTGCTGGGCCAGGCACAGGGCTAAATAGGGACCCTGAAAACACAGCCCTCTAGCCCGGCTGGATTGTCTCAGTAGTTGAGCATCGACCTATATGAACCAGGAGGTCACGGTTCGATTCCCAGTCAGGGCACATGCCTGGATTGCAGCAGGCTCAATCCCCAGTGTAGAGCATGCAGGAGGCAGTTGATCAATGATTCTCTCTCATCATTGATGTTTCTGTCTCTCTCTCCCTCTCCCTTCCTCTCTGAAATCAATAAAAAAATATATATTGAGGGAAAAAGACAGCCCTCTGGAGTTCTCTTTCTGGTGGGCAAGATGGACAAACAGGTAACCATCATAATAATAAAAGCTTAATATACTAATTAGACTGGACGACCTTCCAGACGAAGCCAGGGCTGCGAGGGAAGCCCGGGTCCCAGGTGCCAGAGGGAAGCCAGTCTGGCAGCTGGGGGAAGGAAGGCCTACTCTTGCACAAATTTTGTGCGTCGGGCCTCTAGTCTAATAATAACCACAAGCACTTATTATACACCAGGCACGGTTCTGAGTGATGTGCACATGTAAACTCATTCAGTCCCACACAGCCCGTGGTATAACGTTGATAATATTTCCCCTTCACAGAGGAGGAAGCTGAGGCACAGGGAGGGGACGCACAAGTTCCCAGAGCTGGGATTCAAGACCGAGAGGCCTGATTCCCTGGGGATGTGAGGAGAGCTGTGATGAGAGCTCTAGTCATGACCAGACAGTCTCTCCTGGCTGAGCGAGAGTGAGCTGGGACGGGACAAGGGAGAGAAAGGTGTTAGAGCTCAAGGCTGTCCCTGCTGCCTTCTTCCTCACACCCTTCCCCACCCTTCTCAGCCCCTGCCTGCCCAGCTGTGCCGGGGCCTGTGGCTTGGAGCTCCCAGTCTTTCTGTGGCCCCTTCACAATGACATGCACCTGGGATCCAGAGGTGTCAACATCAGGCAGTGAGAGCAGGGAAAGAACATGGGTTTGGGGGTCAGATGGATGGAGTTTAAATCCTGGCTCTGCTCCAATGTGGTGGAGCGATGCTCAGCAGTGCCTCATGTCCCCATCTGTAAAACAAGGCGTGTCCTACATGACAAGCCATGAGTTCGGCTGACATTCCAGACTGTGTGAACACCAGTAACTGTGACTGCACCACCAGAGATGCCAGCAAGGGGCATGGGTAGCCATGATAGGGAGATGCAGCCATCTGTGGGCCCGGAGAAGGAGGCATTGAACTGACACCTGAAATAAATTCCTTCCTTTCCCCATCATCTCTGACTTCCTTTCACACTTTTCCCTGAGCCCAAGATCTGGTCCATGGGCTAAGGGGCTCCCAAGCTGGGCAGGAGGCTGTATGTTCAGTGTCACAGGGGTTCAGATCAAGGTTTGACAGGGTACAGGAGGGGACACCTTGTAGGAAAATCTTTAAGGGATGTGATCCTTGAAGAATGGGTAGGTATTTGCCAGGCAGACCAGAGGGAGAAGGAGAGCCCTGGGCAGAGGGGGCTGGGATTGAAGCTCGGAGGCTGGAGTCCAGAAATCTGCCTCCTGTGGGGCTGGCTGGAACACGGGGCTCACAGCAGAAGCATGAAGAAGGGTCTTGAGCAGCAGGCTGAACAGCTTGGGCTTTCCCTTGAGGGTGCTATGGAGCCTGGAAGGGTGTGAGGACAGGAAGGGTGTGATCAGAACTCTGTGATCAAAATGTGTCTCTGGCTGCTGTGGGGAGATTGGACTGCAGTGGGGAGTTGGGTGAGAGGCTGAGAGGCCGCTGGGGTCGCAAGTCTGGAAATGCAGGTAAGAGAAAAGGAGGCCTGAAACCAGTCAGGGGCAGTGGGTGGGGAGGGTCTGTTTCAGAGCCGAAGGGATGGCCTTGGGACACGAGTGATTGCCAGGGGAAGAGGGAGGCAGGTGGCCTCAGGGGTCTGGCTCTCTTGGGCACAATGTCCATGATGGTGTCCATTACTGACAGAAACTAGAAGGTGAGGAGTAGTACTCAGGCCCAGTGACGGTTCTGTTTGGGACACACAAAGCATGGTTCTATGGTGCCACATCCTGGGCTCAGCTCTGACCATGGGAACACAGCCTCCAGGCATCCAAGTGGGAGGCAGCGGTGGGGAGAGGGTAGGAAAGGCGTAGTGAAGACACCAAGGAGTCCTCCTCTAAGGTGTCAGGAGAAGAGGCCACAGAGGTGGGGGCAACAGAAGCCTGGTGAGCAGCAGGGGTCCCTGGGCCCATCCCGGTCTGTAGGCCGGCCTGTCCCTACACCTGTTGGTGATTTGGTTGGGAGCGGCAGGAACAGCGCCAGGAGCTGGAACAGAAGGGTCAGACCGAATCTGGGTTCAGCAACCTCACTATTTGAGTTCTGGGTAGGGAAGAATTCAGAGCCAAGACTCAAACTATCAGAGAACATTTGTTTGGGAAATCATGGAGGTAGAAGTAATTTGTAGAAGAAATGGGCTTAGGAAACAAGTGACAGACATAAAGGAAGGGCCCTCAGTGAGGAAGGTGATGGTAATGCACCTGGGGGGAGGGGCAGCAGAAGAGGACGGCACAGGTGTCCTCCCGGGAGGGCGAGCGCCCTGGGTCCTCCCTCCCCAGGGTTTAAGGGTGCAGAGTTTAGGGGAGCTCCACAGGGAAGATCTCAATAGAACATCCAGCAGCTTTCCAGGTGTGTCCTTTCAGGGTCAGGTCTCCACTGGTTGATTGGTCAGCACCAAGGCAGGGGGTCATTATTCAGTGCAGCTGGTCCTGAGGTCAGCCGTGGCCTCGCTGGTCTGGTTTTGCTGCTTTTCTGGGCCTGAAGCCGAGGCTTTAGGGAGGAAAGGTTAGGGGGTCCAAACCGCAAGACCAGTGATATGCTAGGGGAGGCAAGACATCCTTTGCTCCTCCCTGAGGATGAGGTCCCACCCTACAGTTGTCCTTTGCCTGCACCCAGGGATTTCCACGCTGGTGACCTGCTGTACCTGGCCCATTGTCCTTACTCTGCTCATGTCTGCCTAACTGCCTACCACACCTTGAGCTCCATGGGCTTCTGTCCTGTGTACACCGTGTGGGGGGTTGGACCAGAAGACCTCCAAGCTTCTTCCTCCTCTTTCTGACTTTTCCTGGATTTTTCATTTTCCTCTTCCCCTTATTGTCCATACGGCCTTCTGTCAGGCTTCCTCCACTCTCGGCCTTAGCCACCCCCACAGATCCAGAGCCTGTGTCAGACAAGAATGATCTCTAAGGTTGCACAGAAGGTCTCAATGTTTATCCAAAGAGAAGCAAACAGATCCAGCTACCAAGGCCCCAGACTTTGCTCCTCTCTAAGGAATCTACTCTCAGCCCTGCCTCACCGGCCCCTCTGCCCTCGATTAGTCAGCTCCGAAGCTAAGGACACAGCCGTCTGTTCCAGCTCTCCCACTCCCTGACCCCCCCCGAGGACCGTGGAGCCGGGAGGAGCCGCCTGCAGGCCCGAGGATTTCCTTCCAATCTCAGGATTAGAGCCAGCTCCTCAGTAAAACCTCATCATCCCCAGAGCGGGGGTGTGGCGGCCCTCAACAGACCCTGGAATTCAGAAAGAAGGCAGCTGGTGGCAGAGAGATAATGACCTTCGTCTGGGTTTTTTAGTTTTCTTTACAAATCGCTGGATGCTATCACATGGACCCCCCTATCCTCCCCCCTCCGCCCCCCACACACACCCTGGCCCTGTGAGGACGGTAGAACAGGGAGAGCCATTGCTGTACAGACACAGAAATCCAGGCTCTGAGAGGGAGGAAATAACTGGCCCAGAGTCACACAGCGAGGGACAAAGCTGGGACTTTGACCTTGACTCTGCCACAGAGACTTCTGACTCTTGACCATTCCCCCAGTTTCTCCAGAAGTCACATGCTGTCTGAGGATCTCCCCAGGCAGATGAGAGAGACCAAGAAGACGGGCAGGACAGGACGGCGTGGGCCTGGTGAGCCTCATGCCATCACCTGCATCAGGCGAGAGCTTCACCCTGCTCTGCCTTCACGTGGATTTGAGGCCCTGCTATGGCCCTTAAGTCGCTGGGTGTCCTGGCCTCATTGACCCTCCAGCCTCTTCTCTGGTCTCTTCCTTTTTTTTGTTCTATAAGTTCCTGCTACAAGGTGTGTTCCTTAAACACACCAGGGTCCCAGCCACAGGGCCTTTGCATGGCAGTTCCCTTAGCTTAGGAGGCATGCTCCAATCCCCAGCCCCTTCCATGTTCACAGGTAATGCCTCTCCATCCTTCCGTCTTTTAAACATAACAGACTTATTAAGGTATAATTCATATATCATACAATACACCTGTTTAAAGTATATAATTCAATGGTTTCAGTGCATCTACAGATTGGGGTAACTATCACACAATCATTAGAACATTTGCAAAACCTGTACTCATCAGCAGTCACTGCCCGGCCCCCAATTTGGCAATCACTAATAGAATTTCTGTTTCTATGGATTTGCCTACTCTGGACATTTCATGTAAATAGAATCATACAATATGTGGTCTTTTGTGACTGGCTTCTTTCACTTAGCATGATGCTTTCAAAGTTCATCCATGTTGTAGCCTGTATATATGTACTTCCTTCCTTTTCATTGCCGAGCAATATGCCATCGCATGGACGATACCACATTTTATTTATCCATCTATCAATTGATGGACATTTGGATTGTGTTCACTTTTTAGCTAGTATGAATAATGCTTCTGTGAACATTCGTGTACAAATTTTTGTGTGCGCATATGTTTTCGTTTCTCTTGAATATATTTATCTCTAGGAGTGCGATTACGGGTGATATGGTATCTCTATGTTAAGCCTTTTCAGGGACTGCCAGACTGTTTTCCGCAGAGGCTGCCTCATTTTCATAGCGACCAGCAGTGTTTCAGGGTTCTAATCTCTCCACATCCTCATCAGTGCTTTTTGCTTTTTCTTAATAGCCATTGCCGTGAGTATAAAGTGGTCTCTCACTGTAGCTTTGAGTTGCATTTCTCTGATGGTTAAAATGTCAGAATATCTTTTTGTGGACTTATTGGCCATTTGTACACCTTCTTTGGAGAAATGCCTGTTTTAAAATTGGGTTATTTATCTTTATATTATTGATTCATAAGAATTCTTTTTATATCCTAGATACAAGTCCCTCATCAGATATATGATTTGAAATTTTTTCCCATTCTTCATCGTTACTTGAAGCATAAAAGTTTTTAATCTTGATGATATCTGATATTTCTAATTTTCTTTTTGTTGCTAATGCTTTTGGTGTCATTTCCAAGACATCATTGCTTAATCCAAGGTCAAAAACATATACAGCTATGTTTTCCTCTAAGAGTTGTATAACTTTATTTTTTTATATTGAGGTCTTTGATCAATTTGAAGTTAATTTTTTGTTTAGAGTGTGAGGTAAGTGGTCAACTTCATTCTTTTTAAAAATATATATATTTCTTTATTGATTTCAGAGAGGAAGGGAGAGGGAGAAAGAGAGAAACATCAATGATTGGCTGCCTCCAGCATGTCCCCCACTAGGGATTGAGCCCGCAACCCAGCCATGTGCCCTTGACCAGAATCAAACCTGGGACCCTTCAGTCCACAGGCCAATGCTCTATCTTCTGAGCCAAACCAGCCAGGGCCACTTCATTCTTCTGCATGTGGATATCTGTGCCACGCCGGCACGGCCAAGGGTGATCCCGAGTGGGGGGGTGAAAGGATTAAGGAAAGACAGACAAGAGAATAATAGCTGGGTCTTGGTGGGACGCTGCCTCCCTGATGAGGAGACGACAACGCCCACAAGCCGTGTCTTTATTTTATAGCAGATGCCACGAGGCAAAGTAGGGGCGTGATCAGGTTGTTTACAGCATTCTCATGAGTTTCACCTCACTCAACTACATGCACCTGAACTCGAGCACAAGGCACGTGGGGCTACGTGTTTGGACCACAGGTTCAAGCTCACTACCACAGCCGTTGTCTATAATTGTGCTGGGAGGGCCCTGTCCTCCAGCTGGGACTTTCACGTGGCAATGAGAGGACCCTGTCCTTTCATTAGTCCGAGGCTTGATCCTAGCCAAAACACCGTAACCGCACCCCACAGATATCCAATTGTCCCAGCACCATTGGTTGAGAAGACTACCCTTTCTCTAATGGAGTGTCCGTGGCACCATTGTCAAAACTGATCGCCTGTAAACGCCATTCGTCCACCTCAACTCACGCATCACTTCCTCGGGGAAGCCTTTGCAGACCCCCTCCTTACTGTATGTATGTAAAAAAAACTATGTTCATCTGTACGATGTAGTAGTCATGAGCTCATGAGGTACAAATCTCAGCTCTGCCACATCCTAGCTGCCTGGCTTATGATTTCGCTTCTCTGTACCTCAACCTCCTCATCTACACGTCGGGGATTTACTTACCTCACAGGTCTGTCACCAGAGTTGATAATGTGTGAAGTAGATGGCAGGTGGCAATAAGGCCGAATGTACGAGATCTTATAAACCAGTGTCACCTCCTTACACTTAAGCTCCATGAAGACAGGAAGCCTGTCTATTTTGTTTTTCACGGAATCCTCAGGCCTGGCTCAGGGAGGGCATTCGACACCCGCTTGTTGAAATAATTAGTAGTGAGGGCGCACGTGCATGAATGAATGAGCCTGGTAAACAGGGTGCTAGTCCCACCCTCACACTGTCTGACTGTACGACTTTTCCAGACTCTAAAGCCAGACCATCGGATGTATGAGTGCTTTACTTCCTTTCTCTATTGGGATGCACAACACTCTCTTCATTTGAAATCAGAGGAACCTAATAGATGAGGCAGATGAAGAGGGCTGCTGTGAGAGAAGGCAGGGCCAAGAGCCCCCCTCGCCTGAGCACCCCAAAGGCCCCTCCAGAGCCTCCGGGACACAATGTGAAAATCACCATCTGGGATGGGATCCTACGTGCTCCCCCCGGCTGGGCTCTGAGGAGCCTGTGATTCAGAGGCAGCTGACGTCTGAGCCTCTTAATTCAGCCCAAATGCTGGAGGTCTGGGTCTTGTGGCCTGGGAGAGGGGGAGGCTGCATTCCAAAGGGGAAAGCTCTTTCTTCCTTCTACCCCGGGAGGGACAAGATGAACCCCGAAGTTGCCCAAGCAAATAAGTGGCAGAGCAAAAGTTCAAACCCCGGGCTCCTGACTTGAGTCGGGACTAGCTCTTCAATAGCTGCTTCCAAGCCACTATGATGGGGCAGGCCCCGACCAGCAGGCGCTGGGGGTCAGCCCACCTCTGTGGCCTCTGGGAGGAGGGAAAGCCCAGGGAGGGGCCCTCCAGGGCAGGCCCCTGGCGAGAGACCTAATTCGCCCCCCAGGCAGAGGTCCGGACCACAGTTGGAAGGGCTACCCTGGGAAAGGAGGGGAGAGGGGGCCCCCAGTTGGCAGGTTAGGAACATGAACTTCGGGCCAGACAAATCCGTCGGAGGTACCATGAACCTCTCTGGGCCTCAGGGTCCCCCCACCTCATGACAGAGGACAGTAACACCCGCATAGCTGGGTGGTTGTGAGGGTGAAGTGAGGCGGACGCGGCCCTCTTAGCCTGGTGTGAACGTGGTTAGTATTACTGTCCTCAGTGCTGGGGAACTGTCAGCTGGGCCCACAGGAGTTGCTGAGCGTCTCTGTGATTAGATAGATCAGGCTCATAAAGACCCAGACCTCCAGCATTTGGGCTGAATGAAGACACTGGCTTCACATCCCCCCCACCCCCCTCCCCATCTTTGGGTTCGCTGCGAGTGTTTTGTTCTAGGAACTATATTAGAGGGAAAAGGGCTGGGGAGAGTCACTGGTTAACTGGAGAGTCACTTTGGGTTAATTCAGATTTCCTTCGTCTAGTAAAGACCAAGCGAGTAGACGAGGGGAGGGGAGGGGGGGCTGGGGCTGCCGTGTCGCCTTGCTTTGACTCCTACATGCAAATTATCCAGGGCAAGTCACTCAACGCTGACGAGCCCGTTTCCTCATCTGCAAAACAGAGGAAAGGGAGCAGCTGGGTGTGAAGGCCCAGCCACTGCTCCAGCTGCTGAGGTGGAGCTCCCGTGTGGGGCCTTTAAAGTGAGGTCTACAAGGTGCTGACAAAAGACCCCTTCCAGCGGAGGAACCTGGGAGCACTTCCTGGAGGCAGCGGCTGGGCCCAGAAGAATGAAGGCAGTCCAGGTAGAGAGAGCATCTTGAGCAAGACGATGGCAGTGGGAAACCATCAGGCCCACAAATAATGATGGTGAGATTCACGGCGGGAAGACCAGGGAGGTGAGGAGGGGGATGAGGGTGTGGCGGGCAGCTCAGGTGACCGGCTCGGGGACACCTGCAGAGGCAGGATTCCAGCCGGGCCCGGCCAGCCCTTCTGGCATCCTGGCTGCTTCTGGGAAGAGCTCTGGATCTATTCTCAGAGCTCCCGAGGGACGGGAGGGCCGAGTGACTCAGGTCTGCTCTGCTGTTGACACAGCTTCCTGACCCGCATGTTGAGGGGCAGGTTCCCAGAGCACGTGGCCTCCCACACGCCACCCTCGCAGCCCCGAGTGACCCACAGAAGGGCCAAGGGAAGTGGGTCTGACCCACGCCTGAATTATTCATCCAACGGCCCGAAGAAAGCCAACAGGAGACACCCACGTCAACAATAAAAATAACAATTCCTTAAATGTGACCAGAAGCATGGGCGCCGACGGCCGAGGCACGCCTCCCTGTGAGGTCACGCTCACCGCCCTCCTTCCATCGATGAGGAAACTGAGACTCAGGAGGGAAGTGGCTCCACGGAGGCCAGTCATTAGGATCCTAGGCTCCGACGTGGGGGCGGGGGCATTTGTGTGTGCTGTGAGGGGTGGGGCGTGAGCACAGCAGGAAAGCAACCACTGCCTGGGCACTTTACCCTAGTTCCTGGGAGGGAGGGGTGGTGGCTGGGCCGGGGCCTCTCTGTGCCTTCAACACAGACCCCATAGTTGGAGCGGCAAACTGCAACAGGGTGCACAGTGATGTGGCAGGCAGACCTGGGTGACACGGGCAAAGCTCCGTGGGATGAATTGGGGGCTTGCAGGGGCCGGTGAGGGAGGTGGGCTCTGAGGAGGGAGAGGGGGCAGGTCTCCTGGGCAACCTGCTGACGTACCGTGGGGAGACGGAGGCCTAGGGAAAGGCTATGCTGGAACATTGATATTGCACGCCAGTCTGAAGGGAGTTGCCTTTTCCCTGTGGCTCTGAAGTGGTCCCCACGTGGAATCCTGAAATGTGGGGACCCCGGGCAAATGGCTGGCACAAGCACAGTAACCTCCCAAGGGGGCTGCTGCAAGGGGTTATGGGGCACAGCTATAGTGTTTTGTTCAGGTTCAAGCCTTGGACTGAGTAGAGGGCACAGTCCTCTCATGGCCACGTGCAAGTCCCAGCTTGGATGGCAGAGCCCTCCCAGCACAGTTATAGCCAACAGCTATAGTTGTAAGCTTGAACCTGTGATCTGAACACATGGCCTCACGTGCCTGAGTGATAGAGTTCAGGTGCATGTAATTGAGTGGGACTGAAACCCAAGAGAATGCTGTGAACATCTTGATCACGCCCCTACTTTGCCTCGTGGCATCTGCTATAAAATAAAGACACGGCTTGTGGGCGCTGGCGCTGTCCATCAGAGGGGCAGCGTCCCACCGAGACCCAGCTTTCATTCTCTTGTCTAACTTTTCTAAGCCTTTCATCACCCCCACTCAGGGTCACTGAACCAGGCTGGGCTGGCATGACACATATGGCGCCTGGGGCTGAGTATGCCATGGCCGTGCTGGCTCCCCACATATGGCGCCCGACCAGGGACTGAGTTCTAGGACCAGGGACTGAGTTATGAGGAACAGGGCCCGAGTTCGGGGGGAAATTAAAAGTGGTCAGGTGAAAGGAGGCCCCAAGGCGCGTGTGCAGAAAGTAAGGCTAAAAGCAAAAGTAAGGCAGGGAGCCGAAGTGTGGTCATATTCGCTCGGTGTAAAACTTGGGAAATTCAGGATCCCAGGAAGGGGACCAATCGGTAAGAAATAAGCTGTAGCAGCAGTAGACGTTAGGAAGTAAGCGGCAGGAAATAAGCAGTAGAAAATAAGAAGTAACTAGGAGGTACAGAATAAGGTAGGAATCTCCTAGGTTTTGTTTAAGCCACTGTAAAGTAAAAAATGGCTGTGGTTACGTTGTTTAAGGAAGTAACTTTTATTTCTGACCTAGATTGTAAGTTCTTGCGGCAGTTGCATTGTTTCTGGGCTTTGGTTATCTTTGCTTGTGCGACCTGATAGTTCTCTGGGACTTTGGGTCTGTGTGAGACGCCAGACTCAGAGTTGGAGGTCTTCAGCTCTGCAGGACCGAGGGCTGCTCGTTTCCATGCAGCAGCGGCTCAGGCAGGGGTGGGAAACCTTTTTGTGAGTGTCTGCCTGTTGCGGCCAAAGGTAAACTGAGTTGGGGGGTGAAAGGATTGAGGAAAAGGCAGATAAGAGAATGAAAGCTGGGTCTCGGTGAGACGCTGCTCCCTGATGAGGAGACAGCGCCAGCGCCCACAAGCCGTGTCTTTATTTTATAGCAGATGCCACAAGGCAAAGTAGGGGCGTGATCAAGTTGTTTACAGCATTCTCGTGAGTTTCAACCCTACTCAACTACATGCACCTGAACTTTGGCACAAGGCACGTGGGGCCACGTGTTTGGACCATAGGTTCAAACTTACTACCACAGCCGTTGTCTATAATTGTGCTGGGAGGGCCCTGCCCTCCAGCTGGGACTTGCACGTGGCAATGAGAGGACCCTGTCCTTTCATTAGTCCGAAGCCTGAACCTGGCCAAAACACCGTAACCACGCCCCACATCTGCCAAAACCAACAAAATCTCTGACTCAAAATTCTTCGTGCCAACCCTAATTTTTTGAGAACATGTTACGCTTACTTGATATCTCTTAAGGTGTACATATGTGAAGAACCTTGAAGAAATAATAAAATTCTTTCAAGCGACAAAAACACAGTATATGATGATGAAAAATACATTTATTTTTTAAGGTATACATGTTATGTAAAATTATTTATTTATCTAAGATGCACCTACACTGAATTTATCTGAAAAATAAAAAAGTCGATATTAAGAAAGAAATTGTAAATGGAAGATTATAAGAGAGGGTTTCGCGTGCCAGCAAAAGTTACTGACGTGCCATGTGTGGCACACGTGCCAGGGGTTGCCCACCCCTGGGCTAAGGAAAGAAGCCGAGAAGGGACCAGACTTCCAACGGCGTGGACGGGGCTGATCTGACTGGGACTGATGCCGACTCAGTGCCAAGGCCAACCATCCAAACAGCCTGATCCAGGGGACTCGTTTTGCATTGGCAACATCTTTGCACCGGCAGCATTTTACTACGCAAGTGATCGAGGTATCAACATGGAGTCAGCTGAAGAAGATGGCAACTGAGGCCAAGCAGATGTTAGAAAAACAAGTGGATCCCTGACCGGCTTGGCTCGGCGGATAGAGCATCAGCCTGCGGACTCAAGGGTCCCAGGTTCGATTCCGGTCAAGGGCATGTACCTTGGTTGCGGGCACATCCCCAATAGGGGGCTTGCAAGAGGCAGCTGATCGATGTTTCTAATTCTCTATCCCTCTCCTTTCCTCTCTGTAAAAAATTCAATGAAATATATTTAAAAAAAAAAAAGAAAAACAAGTGGAAGCTATGCTAGCGTTGGTGAACTGCCAGTTTTCTGTAAAATTTTGTGGGACTAAATCTAAGGACTCTGAGTAAGAGATCCTGAAAACGTTAACATGTTTGTAGTTTGGTTTTGCATTGGTATTGCTTTGTTATTAGCCAGAGTTTTGTTCTTTCTGTGCTTATGGTTTTGTTAATAGCCAGAAGTTTGTTTTGGTATTTTGATTATGCTGTTTAGTTTTTGATCATGTAAATAGGCGTGTTTAAAAACAAAAGAAAAGGGGGACATATGGGGCACAGCTACAGTGTTCTGTTCAGGTTCAAGCCTTGGACTGAGGGCACAATCCTCTCATTGCCACGTGCAAGTCCCAGCTTGGATGGCAGAGCCCTCCCAGCACAATTATAGCCAGCAGCTGTAGTTGTAAGTTTGAGCCTGTGGTCCGAACATGTGGCCCCATGTGCCTGAGTGATAGACTTCAGGTGCATGTAGTTGAGTGGGACTGAAATCCACGAGAATGCAGTAAACATCTTGATCACGCCCTTACTTTGCCTCTTGGCATCTGCTATAAAATAAAGACACGGCTTGTGGGCACTGGCGCTGTCCATCAGAGGGGCAGCGTCCCACCAAGACCCAGCTTTCATTCTCTTGTCTGTCTTTTCTAAGCCTTTCACCACCCCCACTCAGGGTCACTGAACCAGGCTGAGCTGGCATGAGTATGCCATGGCCGTGCCAGCTCCCCACAAGGGGTGAGGTCTCTTCAGTAGACAGTGTGCTAGCTGTTCTGGTGGCATCTCTGATATCCCATCTCAGATGATATACAGGGACCCTCCACCCCGATCAAGGTAGGGCCTGCTTGGCCTGCTAGCTGAATACAGTTTGTTAATGGACAGTAGATTGATTTTTGAGCCCTGATCCCTGCTGGACCAGCTACTCTTACCCTGGCCTGACAGCCGGGGCCAAACCAGACAATGGTCAGTCCTTGGACCACATCTAGGCGTGTCCAGATTTGACCTGCCAGGCCTTCCAGGGCTAGAGACCTTCCTGCATGGCTCTGACTAACAGGCTACTGGCTCTGTGTAGCATCACAACAGAGCTTGTTGCCAGGGCAACCTCCAGACCTGGTGGTCTGGGATCTAGTGCTTTGGCCTCTCCCCACTGGCTTCTGGCACAGACACTTACGGAGCAGCCCTCCCTGGCTCAGGGAGGCTGTGACGGAGAGTAAGGCAGGAGGAGGCCCTGTCTGGGCCTTTGAGCTGCTCAGCCTGGGAGAGAGCAGAGGAAGTAGATTCCTTGGCTTTGTTCTCTCCCTGGGTCCTGGTCTCCTGGCTTCTCCAGCAGGGACCCTACATGGCCACCTCATCACATGGACCAGGGCCCCAGGCAGCAGCATGGGTACCTCCCGAGCTTTGCTCACCTCCTCTCCCATCCATCACCACAGCCTGAGCCTCTGCCCTCTCCCAAGCCTCTGGCTTTCTCCCCTCCCCAGTCCCCCCTGCCCTCAGCCCCAGGCCAGCTCGGGCTCCCTCCTGAGCCCAGTCTGGATCACAGCCCAGGCTCCCCTCTAGAAACCTCCAGTCTCCAGTTTCCAAAGTGGCCTCACATGGATCCAGCCCCTCCCTCGGAAATCCCTCCCTGGACTCCTCATCACTGTCAGTCACGAATGAATCTCGCCTTCCCTCCAGTAAAAGCAAAGTTCACGCAATCGAACCAATATATGAATTTATTTATAAATTATATACATCTGCCATCATACAAGTATTTTGGATAAATTATAAAATATATACCAAAAAATAGAACCTGAAAAAAGAATGAAAGGGTAAATATTATATTTAAAGGTTTGTTTTCATTTTATTAAATGTCCTAAAAAAGTTTCTTTCTCTAACTACATTATTACTAAAAATTGTGATTATGTCTTATTTTTAAATAAAATTTTGTTTTAGTGATGCGGTACACTTATTTGAGAATCTGGTACTAATTTCTATTTACCTTTTCACCTGATTTAATGTCTGCTGTAGTTGGAAAATATACCTCACAAGCCCTGGCCAGGTAGCTCAAGCTACCAATGAATGCACAAATAAGTGAAACAACAAATCTCTCTCTCTCTCTCCCCCTTCCTCCCTCCCTCAAATCAACAAAGTTGTTTTTTTTTTAAGAACAATAAATCTCACAAAGAACCCAAGCACCCCATGGAAGAAGCGTGTTCCTGGCTGCACTCACTAAATCACACAGGGCGATTTCCAGCCCTGTGCAGAGGTTTTTGTTGAAATTTGGTTTAACTGATCTCAATCTGTTGTTATTGGAAACTAATCAGAAAGTGTTATTTTAAAAATAATTTTGACAGACGAGTTCAAAACCCACTTAAGCAAACTCTTTACAGACATGTGCCTCATAACGATGTTCCAGTTAACAACAGACAACCTGTGCGAAGGTGGTCCCGTAGATCATATTGGAGCTGAAAAATCCCTATTGCCCAGTGATGTCGGAGTCACATGTCATAGTGTACATATTACATGTTTGGGGGGGAGCTGGTGTGAACAAACTTACTGTGCTGCCCGTCATATAAAAGTACAGCACATGCGATTCTGTACAGCATATAAGACTTGATGATGATGATAAACAACAATGTCACTGGTTTGTGTATTTACTATACTTTTATCATTTTAGAGTCTACTCTTTCTACTTGTAAAAAAAAAAAGTTTGCTGTAAAACAGTATGCCCTTGCCCTAGCCAGTTTTGCTTAGTGGTTAGAGCATCGGCCTGCAGACTGAAGGGTCCTGGGTTTGATTCTGGTCAAGGGCACATGCTTCGGTTGCAGGCTCCTCCCCGGACCGGGCCCTGGTCAGGGCACGTGCAGGAGGCAACCAATCAATGTGTTTTTCTCACATCAATATTTCTCCCTGCTTTACCTCTCTCTTCCACTGTCTCTAAAAATCAATGAAAAAATATCCTCGGGTGAGGATTAAAAAAAAAAAAGACACAGTAGCCCTGTTATGCCAGCAGCAGTCTCACACATGCCATGTTTACCACGTTTCTTGATTGCACCATTTTCTCTTGTACTTGATTTAATCTCATGTTGTTTTGTAGAGCAGCATGCTGTACAGACCTGTGGCCTGGGGGCAATGGCCACACCTCAGGCCTAGGTGTGGAGCAGTCTACACCATGTAGGCCTGTGTAAGTGCACTCTGTGATGCTCACCCAACAATGAAGCCCCTAATGATGCATTTTTCAGAACTAATCCTTGACGTTAAGTAGAGCATGTCTGTACATAGATTTTTTAAAAAGGTTATAAAATTTGATTAAATGTGCAGATGTAACAGGTTGTTCTAACATTCACTTCAGAGATAAAATAATTCCAAACCATCCTTCTGCAAAGTACAGTCTCTATCACATGAGTTCCTTTCCAAGGTGGTTACTTTTTTTTATATACATTTTTATTGAATTCCAAGAGGAAGGGACAGGGCGAGATAGAAACATCAATGATGAGAAGAATCATCGATCGGCTGCGTCCTGCACACCGCTTACTGGGAATTGAGCCCAAAACCCAGGCATGTGCCCTGACCGGGAATTGAACTGTGACCTCCTGGTCGATGCTCAACCACTGAACCACAAAAGCCGGCCAAAGTGGTTACTTCCTTACTCAAGTTTAAAACAACACCTTTACCCACACGACCTTTTTTATCACCTGCTAGATAGTTATCCTGGTCACAGAAAGAGCCGGCATGTTTGGGTCATTTGTTTTTTCATAAAAGAAAAAGGTAAAATATCTTTAAGGTGGTAACTCTTTTAAGTATTGAGCTATCATCAGCAAATTTCTACATGGTACAAAAAAAAATTATGTGCCCCTACCTCTATCCATAGTAAGTTTTGTAAAGATGCTCCATTTGAAGACTTTGTTTTTATAGAATGAAGTGCCTGGATGAACCCTGTGGCAGGCTAACCGAAGGCCTCACGGGGGGCGGGGGAAGGGGCAGCAGTGGGGGGGGGGTGGTGACTGTTGTCAACCAAGCCCACAGGGAGGAGCCCACGATGCTTCCTCAGGAGGCCTGGGATGTGGGACACAGGACCTACCATGGTGTGGACAAGGTGAGGGCACTGATGTCAGTCTATTTATTAAATACTAGTAGAGCTTAAGTTTTTCTTCCTTCCTTAAAAAAGATAAATCTAAATAAAAGTTCTAGAATGTTTTTTCTCCATGAACGGATCCCTTGTGCACCCCATTTTGGACACTTCTGGACTGTTCGACAGGGTCGTCGGCCATGCTCACAGCCCCTCAGGATCAGTTCCTCCCACCTGCTTGGCTCCCACATAAAACCAGATCCACTGTTCCTGAGTACATCACACATTTTTGTGTCTTTCCAATGCAAGTCTTTTTGCCTGCTATTCCCGTCTCTAGTGAACTGGCTTAAAAACCTATCATGTCTTCAAAAGCCAACCCCCAGGCCACCCCTCCATAAAGTCTGTTCTTATTCTCTGGGCAGAGTCATTCATTCAGCTACTCATCACATTCATTTAGTGAGCATCTACTATGTGCCAGGCACTGAGGTAGGAATTGCTGGGAAGACAGCAGTGAACCAAACAGACAAGAATCCCTCCTTCCGGACGCTCACATTCTAGTGGGAAAGAGGTTGATGTTCCAGGGTCAGTCCTTATTTCATTTACCCACAAGGCGGTTGGCCATTTACACGTGTGTCTGCCCACGAAAGCATTTGCTCCCAAGAGCAGGGTTTCTGAGCCTGAGCTCCAAGCACAAGTCCCAGCCCAGAACAGGGGCCCAGTGGATAATGGTTGGAATGAAAGGGTAATTATACAGGGGGGTAACCCTTGTCACTACCCCAGCCGTGGGCAAAGATTTGACACCAAATCCAGACGGAGGTCTTTCAAGCGCCTGAGTTCGCCACAGGCTGGCCGGTCACTCTGAGCTCATTCTCACAAACACCACTCCTGCCAGCCTCATCCCTGCTCCTTGAGAAGGAACTGCACGGCCCCCTGCGGCTGGCAGGAACCACTTCCACCTCCTAGCGTCCCTATATTTAGCCGTCCGTCCGCTGTGACCCTGCAGCCCTCTCTTCTCCATGGCCAGAGGGAATTGCCCAGGCTTCTTTGATGGCCTGTTTTCCCAGGCCCTGCGCCTGCTTCCCAGACCCTTGGCCTCTCGGCAGGGGGTGGGGCCCCAAGCCCAGGCCCATCTCAACTGGCAGGTTCTGAGAATCTTAAAATAGCACCAGCACTTGGCAAGGAGAGACAACCACCTGTAGGGACAGTGCTGGGAGTGGGGGGGAGGGGAGGTTGCTGGGGGGGGGGGGGGGAGATAGAGGAAAGGTTGCCTGGACAGAAATCTCCCAGGTAGTACACTCTGTGTTCCCTGATCCCCCCCAAGCTTGAAGTCCTTGGCCCCTAATGCTCCCAGTGCTCACAGGCTAACTGATTGCCAAACAAGGTCTTGAGCCTCCGCTCCAACCACTCCCCACCCTTACGCAATCTGGACGCGAGCCACACCCTTCCACATGGGTCCCAAATGAACTTCCCACCTCTGAGCCTCTGAAGCTGGGCTTAACCCAGCTCCCCTCTGGCCCCCACTCCCAAGGAACGCCTGCCTTACGTGTTGAAATCCGGTAAATCTATAGAGAGTTCAGATGCCACGTGGGCCCTGAGGCCCTCCATGCCATGGGCTCAGGGGAGTGCTCTGCCCCCAGACCCCCCCCTCTCCCCCTCCTTGGCCTGCCCACCTGTAACTGCACGGTTTAAAACCTCCAGGCTGAAGGTGGCAGGGTGCAGGTTCTGGCCTCAGCTTGCTGTGTGACTGTTGCTCCCCTGTCTGCCCTGTTTCCCTGCCTGTGAAATGGAGAAGTGGATGATGGACCCTCCTGGCATTCTGAGCCTGTGATTCACCCTCATTTTGGTAGAGAGAACTGGCTCTGACCCTCAGCTACTGGAGGTTTGGTCCTCTCCTCTTCCCCCTTGCTCTCCACAAAGCCGGGGGCAGGTGTGGGCTCCCCAGGGGGTTCTCTGGCTGCTGGTAGGGGGACAGGCGCGATGGTGAGGCCGGCTTCCAACCCAGCGAGGCAGCCTCCCATGCGAGGAGGCCGCTCTCTCACCATCCATCTGGTTCAGGTTTCTCTGTTTTGTCTCAGCTGGAGCACTCGGCCCACAGTCTTGCCAACTGGAAGGAAACATCCCAACCACAGCATTTCCATGTTGTTGACTTCAGCAGGGCCCAGGCCCAAGGGCTCTGCACAGGCCACCGGGATCTCGGCAGGACGGGAGGGAATTCCAGCAGAGGGGCTCTGGGACTTGGAGAGGGGGTCACTTCTCACTGAGGTTCCAGGGAGGCAACAAGGAACCCAGAGGCTGTTCAGTGTCCCCAGGCCTTGAACCCCAGTGAATTCTCAGGTGCGCCCTCTCTCCTTTCAGTAGAGACTAGAGGCGACTTCCAGGAACTTGACCATTTAAACAGAACTGTGAGAGGCCGTCTAAACCACAGTCCTTCAGGGCAAGGATAGCAATTATTCAGTGGTAACTTAGTCAGCAAGTGTCCTCTGTGTGCCAGGCACTGTTCTAGGCACCAGGGAGCAACAGTGAGGAAAACTGACACAGTCCCTGCCCTCATGGAACTGACATTCCAGCAGAAAGAAGTCGACAAATAAATAAAACATTCCAGGTAGTCCTAAGTGCTATGAAGGAAAATAGAGTGAGACGAGGAAAAGACAGGGAAACTGGAACAGAGTCTATTTTTAAAAAGCCAGTCTGAAAGGCCTGTCTCTGGAGATCCATGGGAATATCTGGAGGAGGAACAGGCCAGAGAGAGGAAACAGCTGGAGCAAAGGCCCTGGGGCAGGATTGCGCCAGGAGCGACACGGAAACAGCCAAAAATGACAGTGAGGCTGCAGCAGCGTGAGCAGGGGGAGAAAAGAAAGAGATAAAACAAGAGGGTACCAGGGCTGAGGAGTGTCTTAATTTTGTTGATTATAATCCATGGTAAGAAATAAATTTGAGCCGAAACCGGTTTGGCTCAGTGGATAGAGCGTCGGCCTGCGGACTGAAAGGTCCCAGGTTCGATTCCGGTCAAGGGCATGTACCTGGGCTGCGGGCACTTCCCCAGTGGGGAGTGTGCAGGAGGCAGCTGATCGATGTTTCTCTCTCATAGATGTTTCTAACTCTCTATCTCTCTCCCTTCCTCTCTGTAAAAAATCAATAAAATATATTTTAAAAAAATAAATAAATTTGATATTGCAATTCAGTACAAACATACATATACAAAAAAAACACAAAACACCAAAGTAATCATTTCATGAAAGATACCTAGTTACAATGGGTATACACTCTATTTTATTTTATGTAAATAAAATAATGCTGGTCATGATCCTTAAATTGATTTCCTGACCTAGGAAAGGGTCATGGCCCACAGTTTGCAAAACACGGACATGGGCCTTACAGACCATTGTAAAGAGTGAGCTGGGAGTCATGGGGAAAGTTTGTGCAGAGGAGTGCTGTGGTCCATTTGCATTTTTGTTCCATTTCTTTTAACATTAATACCTAATTTACACCCTTTCTAGAGTACCCCTGTCCAGTAAAAGACCCCTTTCTAGAGTACCGTTCTGAAAGGGGTCACACAGGCTGCTGAGTTGAGTCGAGGGGGCAGAGGTGGCCTCAGTGGGGGTCAGCTGGAGGCTGTTGAAATGGCCCCGGTGAGAGATGGTGGTGGCCCAGAGCAGGGTTGTGGTTCAGACCAGAGTGCATTTCTGAAGGGTGAGCTGGTCGGACTTGCTGACATTTGGATGTGGGGTGTGAGGAAAAGTGAGGACCAAAGAATGACTGTGAGGTTCCTGGTTTGGGCAATGAGCAGTGGGAGACAGAAGAGAATAGAGTTTGGAGAGAAAATCACGAGTTGTGGTTCAGACAAGCTAAGTGTGAAAGTCGAGGGGCTAACCCGTTGGGGACGGTGAGGAGTCCCAGAGAGAGGTCCGGCCTGGAGATTTGCACGTGGGCGTCCGTGGTATCTGGCGACATTGAGAGCCTTGGCTGCCTGAGGTGGCCAAGGGCGTTGGTGGGTGGAGAGAGCCCTGCAGCAAGGCCACGTGGAGGGGGTGGGTGGTAATGGTCAGTAGTTCTCAGCAGGAGAGGGGAAATGAGCCCCTAGTGGGGTGGGCGGAGACACAGGGGCCAGTGAACAAAATGCCTCTATGAGGGTGAGACCAGCTGTGCTCAGCTGAACAAGATGAGGGAAGAAAATTGATCTTTGTAGCGGGCTTAGACTTATACAGGAGACACTGGGGGCATAGTAGGTTTCTGAGCAGCAAGTGGCTTGAGTTGTGCTATACTTGAGAAAGATTAATAATAATTACTATTTATTATCATATTATACTAAAGGCCCGATGCACGAAATTTGTGCAAGAGTAGGCCTTCCTTCCCCCGGCTGCCGGCACAGGCTTCCCTCTGGCACCCGGGACCTGGGCTTCCCTAGCAGCCCTGGCTTTGTCCGGAAGGTCATCTGGAAGGACGTCTGGTCTAATTAGCATATTACGCTTTTATTTTTATAGGTTACTTATTATTTACCATTGATTGAACCTTTGCTCTGGCCAGGCCCTGTGCTAGTACATTATATGCATTAACTCATTAATTTTCCCATCAACCCTTTGTGACAGGTACTACTATTATTTCTGAGGTTCGGTGACTTGCCCAAGGTCACACAGCAGGAGAGGTGGAGCTGGGCCTAGGGGAATATTGCCTGTGACCTGTGAAGTTAGCAGCAGGACCACTTGATTCTGGTAGCTCTGCTCCTCTGCCTTTGGCTGCTCCTGGTGTCATGCCCTGGGCACCACCACCACCCTGTGCCTCCTGATCCAGTGGCCAGAGCAGCCCAAGAGGCTCCTGGGTGGGGTTTGGCAGGACTGTGGGCCTTTGCTCTTTGGCTGGCATGGCCTCCCCGGGGGGCCCTGCTCCCTTGCCCAAAGTGGTTAGTTTTTTGAGGAATCTGTCGCCATCTGGTCCCCATGTGCTGCCTGTGGGTCTGTCTGGGGCACTGGAGGATTCCATTCCAGCCCAGAGTAATTGTTACCAGAGGTGGGCAAGACCAGGGAGGGAGGCGAGGGGAAGGGCTGGAGCTTGGCCCACAGCAGCCAGCGGGGCCTCAGGTGACTTGGAGAGAGGGGGCGTGAGACAGAGGAAATCAGAGACAGAAGGTGACAGAGAGACCGGGAGACACTGAGACAGAGCCGGGGCAAGACAGAACGAGCTAAAGCAGACGTGACAGCGGGAGGCAGTCAGATGCAGTGACAGACAGAGAGCAAGGCCGGAGAGACAGGCATTGAGGGGTGGGCCCTGGGAGGGAGCAGAGAGCTGGGGAGACCAGGCAGAGAAAGGAGAGATGGCAAAGGAGAGCGAGAGGGAGCGAGGAGGAGGGGACGGAGAGGGACAGCCTCAACAGGCATAGAGCAAGGCTGAGAAAATGCCAGGCCAGAGGAGCTGGAGAGGCTGGCAGGACATGACGACTCGGGGCAGCTGGAGCTCCCGAGCCCAGATGGCACTGCGGCCAGTCCTGGGGCAGCCACGCCAGCCACGTTCACACCGGGAGACCCCCGCTCTTGCCCACTGACCTTTCAGAGCCCAGCCCCTGCCTTGCACAACCTACCCGAGGACCCCTCCCTCTTGCCTCCCTTCTGAACCGGGGCCTTAGAGCCCCGGCCCCCTCCTCCTCAGGGCCTTGTTCCCAAAACCACCTTCCCCAGGTTCCAGGAAACCATTTCTCTGGGTGGTCTTGGGAGTAGGAAGAGCACAGGACGTGAGCTTTGGTCCTGCCCCTGACTCTGTTCACCACACAGCCTCGTGCATCTTTCCTCCCTTCCTGAATCTGTGGAAAGGGCTGGGCTTGCCCCTCCAGCTCTGCATTCTGAGCCAGCAGCAAACTGGCTACACAGATGGCTGACTCAGGACACGGCCTCTTCTCCCACCCACTCGGTCACTCCCTCACTTCCTCTCCTTTTCCCTCTCCCTTTTCCTTTCCTCCCTTCCTTCCCTTCCTTCCTTCCTTCTCCCTCCCTCCCTTCCTCCCTTCCTTCCTTCCTCCCTTCCTTCCTCTCTCCCTTCCTTCCTCTCTCCCTTCCTTCCTCTCTCCCTTCCTTCCTTCCTTCCTTCCATCCTTCCCCTTCCTCCCTTCATTTCCCTTTTCTGTCTTACTCTTTTCTCTTTCCCTTTTAACTCCATTATGCCCTCCCTTCCTCTCTCCATTCCGTTCCCCCTCTCTCTCTTCCCTACTCACTGAGTGCCCCCTTTGTGCCAACCCTGGGTTTGGCACTGATGCCTAAGAGGTGGGTCCCACAGGGTCTCTGGATCTGGTCGGCTCAGCCTAGGACAAGGTACAGGTGTGGGGCAACCAGGGACAGATCAGAATGCAGGCCTAAATGCCCCTGCCCCAGGCCAGCTTGTATCTCTCTGCCCAACCCCTATGTCCATACAGCTCTGCTTTGGGCAGTTCAACTCTGGACACTGACCCCAGGACGAACAGAGGCTGACATATCACACATTTCCCATGTTAGAGTTCGGGACGGCCAGAGAGCCCAGAGAAGGACAGAGACTTACCCAAGGTAACACAAGCAATCATAGCCTGACTCACTTTCTATTTGGCATCTGTCCATCCTGGGGGCGGGGCTGGAGACTCTATACATCCCACATCTGGGGTGAGGGCAGCCTCAGCCAGACCTTTGAAGGCCAGGGAAAGTCTAGTGGTGGCTAGTCAGAGTGAGGTCACGGATGGGACCCACGTGTTCAGGCCTTATCTCCCCTCCAGCCCTCCCCACCCAGCCCCTGGAGGCTTGGGAGTGAGCCGGGGAGAGGACTGCGGTGTGTCAGTCCAGGCACTGAGCCCAGAACTGATGAATTCGGAAAAAAGGAGCGAAAGGGGCCCCCACCCTGGCCACCTTAGGTCTGTTGTCACAGGTGAGGGAGGGGGGAGCTCTGGAAGGATCGAGCCTTAGGCTAGAGTGGTACCAGCCTGATGCAGCTCCATGGCCTCAGGTAAGCCCAGACTGGTCCCAAACTGAGTCCTTCCGACTTGCCAAGCCAGCCCCACACTCCATAAGCCATTTCCTTGCGATCTGTCTCTCAATGTTCATCGCTCGTGGCTCTGCTTCTCTGATGGGCCCCTGACTGATGTACCATCCACCTGGGACTGTGTGCACTAGGCCTTGTTCCTCCTATTCCCTCCCAAACACTTTTTCATATTGGCTGCAGAATAGTCTCTCGCGTTGATGCATCATAATTTACTAAGCCAACCCCCCCTTGCTGGGTATTCAGGTTACTTCTAAACATCCATATCTATTTATATCTACATCTACATCCATATCTACATCTACATCCATATCTATCTATATCTATTTCTATATCTATCTATATTTTTGAAACTGTCATGAGTGTCATCACATAGTTTGAAAGTTTTTTCAAAGAGTTACTCTCCTGGGGCGGGGGGGGGCGGGGGGGGGGGGACTGAGGCTGACCCATGGACGGCCTCTCCCATAGCAGCCCAGCCTCAGCTTCTCTCCTCCCACTCTCTATCCAAGAGCTCCCCAGCAGCGGAGGACCTGTGCCCGAGATCCTGGGCCCCCAGGGGTGGAGGCTGGACAAACACCCCAGGGTCCTGCTTCCCGGCTTTAAAGGCCTGGAGTATGTTCTGTACACCAGCTCGGAGGGAGCCCACGGCGGTGACCTGCCCATCGAGGCACTCTCTCTTGGGTTCTCTCCCTCCGTTCCCTGGGGTCACCTCCTGAATGAGGCACCGGCCCCTCAGTCCGCGGCTCAGGGTCTGCTTCGGGAACCCCCTTGAGGACGGGAGTTGTGAACACTTTCTCTCAAAGGCCTGGCACCACCAGTGGGAAAGGGGCCACAATTGGCTTATTTCTTCTCAGGTTCCCTTGAGTCCACTTCCCCCAGAGACCGCCTCAGCCTTCACGATGCAGTGTGGTAGGCAGAACACAGGCTGTGGGGACAGGCAGCCACAGCACCAGCCAAGCAAGGCACTTTACCTCCAAAGCCTCAATTTCCTCATCGGGAGATGGCCAGCTGGGCTTCATACAGCCCAGACCTAAGGGACCTACATACAGTCCAGCCACCTCCTTCCCACCCCGGGCCCTGCCCCCTTGGCACCTGCCTCCTCTCTGTGGCTGGCTGCAGAGAGCTGTGTCCAAAAGCCACAACCCTCACGCTTCCCTGTCCTCTAACCACCCCACTCACGCCAAACCAGGGGCTGTGCTGGGGCCCGTGCACGGACGATGTCACAAATCCCCAACAACGCGGGGAGGCAGGTGCCGCGGTTATGCCCATTTCATAAATGCAGAAACTGAGGTGCAGACCAGAGGGGCTTGCCTGTGTGGCTAGTGCGAGGCAGAGCCTGGTTTCACGTCCAGATCGCTCTGGCTCTTAAGTGTCACATGACCCTGCTCTTCCCCCTCGGAGTCCTCTTGAGAGAAGAGGGGATTCCTTGGAGCTGAGTCAGGGCCTGGGGCCAGGAAAAGCCACATCCCTGGGGCCTGCGGGGACGGAGAAAGTGACACCATGGAAGTTCCCACGCAGCCTTGAGGTTCTAACCAGGGTGCTGCAGGCTTCGTGGGCTGCCCTTCCGCGATGACACAGGCCCCTCGTCTGGGGCAGCTCCCTGGGGGGCTGCGTGACATGTGGGGAACTGGGGAGAAGTGAGTGAATTCCCTCTGTGGGTCCAGAACCCGAGGTCATCTGGAGGCAGACATTCCTCAGAGGCTGAGGTGGACAGGAATCCAGGGCGAATTCCAAGGCTGCTTCTCCAGGGAGCCACCAGGAGGAACATGTCCTGGGAACGGCCTTTCTGAGCTCCAGAGCAGCGCTGTCCGATCCGGTACCATGCGAGCCACATACTATGTTCTATTTCCCCGGTAGCCACAGTATGAGAGTATAAAACACACCAGGTGAACTTAATTTTGATAATATATTTCTTTAACCTAATGTATCAGATCTGGCCGGTGCCTCTCCCCTCGCTCTGGTGGCTCGCTGGCAACCTTCGGTGTCCTTGGCACGTAGACGCATCATCTTAGCCTCTGCCTCCATCTTCACATGGCATTTCCCTGTGCAAGTCCAGGTCCGAATTCTCCCTTTATGTAAAGACGCCAGTCATGCTGGCTTAGGACCCACCCTAATGACCTCATTTTACCTTGACGACCTCGTAAACATCCAGACTCCAAGTAAGGTCATGTTCTGAGGGGCTGTGGATGGGGCTTCATGGGCGTTTGCGGGAGATAAAACTCAACCACAACATGAGGGAATACAAGCCCAGCGTGGCGGGAGGTTTGAGGATCCACGCACAACACTACCCAGGCTCTGCGCCCTGCCAGACCGCGAGGACCGATGTACAGCCTCCCCCCGCCCCACCCCCCCAGACGACCTGGCTGCACATGGAACCCCAGGGGAGCTTTCCTAGGAAGCCGGGGCCCGGGCCCCACCCCTGACCCTGGTTTAACTGGCCTGGGGTGCAGCCCTGGCGTAGGGGGTTTTTATAAGCTCTGAGCTGACCCTGATGCGAAGGTGGGATGAGGATCTTGGTACTAAATCGTGGATTCATGGACTCCACTGCTGCAGCAGCAAACCCATGCTCGGCTGGCACGGCTGCCCCGGCCCTCCCCAAATCCAGGCTGCTCAGGGCGGGACCTCTGCGGGCAGACAATAGAACAAAGAGGCTTTGTCCCAGCCCCACACCCCAGGGTGGAGCCTGTGTGCCTGGGCTGCCCCTGAGCAGGAGGACCTTCCCAGGCTGTGGCTGTGGGAGGAGCAGGGATTACAAAATTACCACTTTCCTGGGGATTGGGCCCGGGAAGTACCTGCCTGAGGCCTGTGATAGGGCAGGGGAGGGAGCCTTCAGGCCAAACCTAGAGGAGGTCAGAGAATGAGCTGGTGAACAGGGAAGGAGGGGAGGGCCTGTACCCAGAAGGGGAGAGAGAAAGACTGTGGAGTGGAGTGTGGTGGCATTCAAATCCTGACCTTGCCACCTACCAACAGTGGGATCTTTGGCAAGTGGAAAACTTTTCTAAGTCTCAGCTTCCACATCTGTAAAATGGGAGTTGTAGACACAATGCCTAGACCGTGTGTGTGTGTGTGTGTGTGTGTGTGTGTGTGTGTGTGTGTGGCTGGGGTGGTATTGTGAGAATAGACATCAGAATTGGCCAGAACAGTGTCGCCTCAGTTTCAATCTTCTCCGTCCAGGAACTGAATCACTCCCACAGCTCTGCCCCTCCCACCCTTGCTGGAGACATGGCCCTGGGTCACACTTGCAGTTTCACACCCGTCTCCTTCCCATGACACCAAGGTTTATGCTCAGCCAACAGGAGGTCCTTCTGAGAACCACAGCTCGGGGGAGATAAGCATCTCTCCCGGTTCTCAAGAAGTGCCTCTCAGCCCTGAGCAGCCCATCTGGGCGCAGCCACACCTGAAATGTGCTTGCACCTGAAAGGTGCTGGGAAGCGTGCAGCTGCGGGATGGACAGACGTAAGTGCAGCCTTTCCCGGCAGGGGCCACTCCACCCGTGGCCTGCTCACAGGAGACGAGTTCGCTGAGCAGCTGTGCCCGGTCCTTTACGTGCACCTCCTCACTGGCTCCTCGCAACAGCCTGATGGGGCGGCTGCTGTTATTCACGACTGTTTTGCAGATGAGGAGACAGAGCTGGAAGGAGAGGAGCACTTGCCACAGCTTGTCCACACCGCAGGCCACTCCCCACCCCACCCCACCCCACCCCTCTGCAGGGCAGAGGGCTCTGGATCTCATCTCGTCCCTGCAGGCCCAGCGAGGTGCCACCACATCTACCTGGCTTTGACTGTCCACCAGACTGGGAGCCCCTGGAAGGCAGGCACCAGGTCCCCAGCCCAGCACAGGGCCTGGCACAGACTAGGGCTCATTAAGTACACGAGTGAGTGAGTGAGTGAATGAATGAGAGAAAGCCAGGACCCCCGTCGTTCAGGGTCCGGTGGACATGCAGACAACATGTTCAGGGAGCAGAGGGCCTTGGAAAGCACTGCTTCCCCTCCTCCTGCACAGGGACCTGCTCACCAGCCTCCGGCCCGGGGAGGTGAGGGCTGAGGCTGATAACAGAAGGGGCCCTGGAGCTGTGGCAGAAAGTGTCCCTTTGTGCACTTTGTACGAGGAGGGAGCGGAGGCCCAGGAGGGCAAGGACTTGGCCAGGACACGCAGCTGGTTCACAGCAGAGCAGGTTTAGAGGCCGGGTCTCCCCTCCCCACACTGGCCGGAGTCCTCGCCTCACCATCTCCCTCTTATGGTTGTGCTGCAATTCTCCTGATCATGCAATATTGTCCTTTACGGAGTGCCCTGGAGGTGCTGACCTGTGCCAATGCGGGAGCAACACCAGCAACTTTTGGATGCATCTCACTTGACCTGGGAAACCAAGATGAACGGGTCAGGGTTGAATAAAATGGTAAAAAATGCAGCAGCACAGGGCAGAGCAGGGCAGGGAGGACCAGATCAGCCCACCCCAGGGCCACAAATCCCTGGGGAAGGATGTGCGGGCCTTGAAGAAGCCCCCAACCCCAGGGCAAAACCAGGGGCATGAGAGCGGGGGCTGCAAACCTGGATTGGAGCCCAGCTCTGCCATTCCCCCGGGGCAGGTCCCTTCCTCTCAGAGCCTTGGTTTCCTGGGGCAAGACAAGCTCTACCTTAGGCTTGTGAGGATGTCATTCACACCCATAAATTACCCAGCTCAGAACTGAATCTTTCCATTATCCTCTGCCCCTTAACCTCACCCTCACCCTAATCCTCTTTAAAAAAAAAAAAATCCTCACCCAAGGATATGTTTTTATTGATTTTTAGAGAAAGGGGGAAGAAGGGAGAGAGAGAAACATCAATCAGTCACCTCCCATACAAGACCCTGCTAAGGATCAAACCTGCAATCTAGGTATGAGTCCTGACTAATTGAACCCATAACCGTTTGGTGTACAGGATGACACTCCCACTAACTGAACCACCCAGGCAGGGCTCACCCGAATCCTCTTGAACTCCTGCCCCTCGACCCCTGAGCAGAGGCGGGAAGGAGGGTCCCAGGGACGCCCCATACTCCAGGACTGGCTATGGCTCCCCGCCTCCCGGGCTCCGGCTCGGGTTCCTCATAAGTGCCAGGAGCTAAATGCCTTTCCTGGTTTGCATTTATTCCATCCGCTAGTGAGGAGAGGACTCTTAACCTCATTCCACAGAAAAGGAGACTGGGGCTCGGAGAGCAACTCCACAGTGTGTCAGGGCTGCGTAACTCCCAAACCACAGCCGCCCCACTGCACCATCTGTTCGGGTTGTCTGCAGCAGGCCCTGCCCCTAGGCCACTGCCCTCCATCCTTGAGCCAGACTCAGCCCTGCAACTCGGCCAGCTGCCTGGGCTGTTACCTGCACAAGCTTCCCACAGCCCTCCTGTCCCGTTAGCATGAGGCTACCCGCCACACACACCCGTGGGTGCCCCAGCTCACCTGGACATCACTAGAGCCTGGGTACTGCTGGGTCCTCTGCTCCCCACTCTGGTGCATAAACCTCAAGAAGGGAGTGGCCTTGTCTGCCTTCGTTGTGCTGTATCCACTGTGCTCGGCACCTGCTCAGGGCTCCTCGAACATTTGCATGAATAAGAATAAATGGCCCAGCCAGTGTGGCTCAGTGGTGGAGCTCTGACCTGTGCACCTGGAGGTCACTGGTTCGATTCCTGGTCAGGGCACACGCCCAGGGTGTGGGCTCAGTCCTCGGCGGCGGGTGTGCAGGAGGCAGCCAATCGATGTTGATGTTTCTCTCCCATGGATGTTTCTGTCTCTCCCTCTCCTTTCCTCTTTCTCTAAAAATCAATAAAAACATATTTTAAAAAGAAAAGAATAAATGACTCAGTGAAACAGCCCTGGCACCTACAGCCAGCACTGGCTGTGCAGGACCATGCCACCCAGAGCTGGAGCCAGGGAGCCCGAGCCGTGGCCAGGACAGTGTCTGCAGCTGGATCCCACATGTGGGGCAGAAAGTGGAGGCCGGAAGCAGATTCAGAGGAAGGGGCAGGAGGCAGAGGGCTCTGGAAACCACAACCAGGAAGGATGGCTGGGGGCGGGGGAGTAGCCCGGTGTTATCCTAGAGAAGACTGCAGAGGGGTCTGCTCATTCTTCATTCATTCATTTGACAGTGAGCGTTGCTGAGCAGCATTCCCATGCCACGCTCTGTGCTGGATGCTGGGGCAGAGATGAATCCACCCTACCCCTGTCCTGGAGAATCCCCCAGTGAGCGGGAGATGGACCTGGGCCAGACAAGAGCCTCCCCTGTCACCCCATTGCTGTGAATGGGGTGGCAGACAGGCTACAGGGATCGGGCAGGGGGCACAGTGATGCCCTTGTGACTGAGCAGCCAGGTGGACGGTGATAGCACCACAGAAACGGGGAACATGAGAACACTCAGAAGAACATGGGGAGCCAAGAGAGGGTCTGTGTGGGACATGTGGGATTTGAGGTGCTGGTCAGGCACCCCGGGACTTCCAGGAGGACAGACAGATGGGTCAGGTGATCCCCGAGGGCTCCAGGCCAGGGACAGAGCCCTGGAGACTGCCAGGGTAGAGATGGTTCAGCCGTCCCCTCATCCCCTCGAAGCACCTGTGGGGAGCAGAGTTGACAATCCTGACTGAGAGGAAGCCCAGGCCACTTCCTCCCTCTGCTTGGAGCCGAGCGGTGGATAACAGCTGGCCTCAAGCCTGAGGCAGCGGGACCTTCCTGCTCAGCAGCACAGCATACGAAGGAAATAACTTTATTAGCTCGTGGATGAAAACAGGAAACGAATGCTGTGACTCGGGCACCGGCCGAGTTTCACTCACATCTAGTTTCTAGGAAACAGTTAATGTGGCCCCAGACTAGGTTGGGGTTTTCTCAGCGAAGTCTTTCTGGAAACGCCATGCTTTTCTCAGGAAAAACCATGTCCTGTTGGCCCCCCAGGCTAAGGGGTAATAGTGAGAAGAGGCCCCACTACTCTATCCTATCCCCTGACCCAGCAGGCCTCTAAGAGACCAAGGGTTGACAATGGCTGGCTTCCTAAGCACCTACTATGCGCTATAGGTCGAAATAAATTGAATATATCAGTAATCACAGTAACAGGAAGAAGATTGTTAAAGTAAGTAAAAACTTTAGCTCAAAGAGCACAGAAGAGTTGAAAGTCAAAAGATGGGACAGACAAATATTAACCAAAAGGAATCTGGAATAGCCAGATTAATATCAGACAAAACAGGCTTGAAGACCAAAGCATTACTGGAGATAAATTAAGCCATTACAAAACGATTCGATTCCATTAACCAGGAAGATATAAAACTGTTTAACTCATACCCACATAACAACATAACTTAATATATATAATAGATATATAATATGTACATGTAATATTTACATATATAATATATATAGTAGGAAATCTATTAGGATTTGATAGATTATGTAAAAAAAAAAAACATCAGTAAGACTTTAGAGACCTAATGCTTGGGCACAGACCCTGCATCCATTGCCTGAAGAATAAACCCAACATAAAGCACATATGGACCCCCTTCGCACACTGATACCACACGGGGCTATAAAGCAAGTAGCAACAAATTCCAAAGAATCTGTGTCATTACAAACCATGTTCTCTGACCACAGGGCTCAACATTAAACAAATCTATCAATGAACTGCTCTTTATTAACAGATTAAAGGAGAAAAAAATAGAATTATTTCAATAAATATATAGAAAACATAAAATTCAACATATCCATCCATGGTTAAAAATACAACTCTTAGCAAATAAGTAATATAAACAAACATTCTAAGCCTCATATCTACCAAAACAAAAATCTGAAATGTTAAAAATATTTATTTTAAAAACAGGAATAGGATAAGGATGCCCACTATTGCCATTTCTATTCAACACTGTACTAGTGACTCCAGAACATTCAATGAGACAAAAGAGAAATAAACTTGCTCTAGCCAGTTTGGCTCAGTGGATAGAGCGTCCACCTATGGACTGAAGGGTCCCCGGTTCAATTCCAATTCCAGTCGAGGGCACATGGCCAGGTTGTGGGCTCCATCCCCAGTAGGGGCGAGGCATCGAGGCAGCCTATCAATGATTCTCTAATCATTGATGTTTCTATCTCTCTCCCTTTCCCTTCCTCTCTGAAATTAATTAAAATATATATATATTTAAAAAGAGAGAGAAATAAACTTATAAGGACTGAAAAGGGAGAAACAGAACTGTGTTATGATTTGTATTATGATTTAATGTAATTTTTACATAGAAAAGCAAAATAACCTACAAACTATTAGACTTTAGAGAGTTCAGCAATTTGTCTGATGTAAAATCAACATGCAAAAGCCAATTGCACTTCTATATACCACCATTTCCCCATTTTTTTCCGTTAGAAAACTGTACTTTTAAAAGGATGTAATTTGTGCTAACAATAAAAATACACAATATATTTTAATAAGTCTAACAAAAGAGGCGCAATGTTGATAATAAAACATCCGTGGAAGGCATTAGAGGAGACCTAAAGGAACAGAGAGGTCCACCGCCCTCATGAACAGGAAGGCTCACTATCCTGAAGACGCCAATTCCCCCCAAATGGGTCTGAAGGCCCAGAGCAATCTCAGACAAAATTCCTAATGACCTTTCTCACTGGGAAACAGTTGGGTTTGTCTCTCCCGTTTCCTCGTGATTAGATTCATATGGAAGGAAAAGGTCCAAGACAGGCTCCCATGGACCAAAGACGGGATCGTTTGAAAATCAACCACAATAATGACAAATAGATTTAAAGCATAAAAAAAGGGATAAGTTCATCATAAAAATGTAAACACCCTTATTGATCACATTTAGAGGACGCTAGGAAACGCACTCATTATTCTGAAAACGGGCAAGTCAAAGGAAAGACTCAGACATTTGTACTGACTTGCTAATTAAATTGTGCCTCAATAAAATGAACCGGGGCAGTTGATGCAAAGGAAGTTTTTGTTTTGAATAAAGGAATTCTAGCTAATAAACAAAGAATAGAATTAGAATATCACCATTTTACATTTCCTTAGAGATGCCTGATTACAGGGGAGGGACAGGAAATGCCCAAGAACATCTTGTTATGCCAGAAAGTAAGGAAGTCGTTGACGGGATGATAGGGGCTTTGCAAAAGGACACAGGAGCCAGCTTGAAGGGACTCGCTCTGAATAAAACGAAACCATAAGTTCACGCTGATATAAACAAACAGCTGAATGGAAAGTCTGCTGAGGAATGGCCTATTTGCATCATTTCAGAGGCTCTCTCTGTAAACTCACAAAGGAGAAGAGAAGAACTTCACGCGGAGAGGACTGGCAGACGTCCCCTTAGCCACCACCAGCAACGGGGCAGATCAAAACCCACCACCACCCGAGGGCGCGACAAGACAAGCACAGGGTCGCTCCCGTGATATTCCTGCGAAAGACGGGTCATCGCGACGAAACGCCAGACAGACTCGAAATGAGGGAGAGCTACGAACGAACTTCCACATTCTTAAACCCTAAAAAGTCAAGGAAGGCGGTGGGCACACAATGCAATATACAGATGATGCATTACAGAGCCGTACACCTGAAACCGATATACTCTTATTAACCAGTGTCACCCCAATACATTTCATGAAAAATATTTTTCAAGTTAGAGTGGATAAACTTTTCCAGACTGAGGCATCTCAAGAGCCATAACTAGATACGGTGCGTGTGTCTGAAATTGGAACCGGAGGCTATAAAAGACATTATTAGGGCAATTGCCCCCTTGAGTGGGGTCCAAGGAGTAGATGATAGCAATGACTCTCTGTTAACCTGCTGGTTTGGATGGTCGTTCTGTAGTTACAGAGAAGACAGCCCTTGTTTATAGGAAATGTTACCGATTCGGGGGTGATGGGAAACGGGGGCCAAACTCACTCTCAGAAGGTTCACAGGAAGGAGGGTTCTGTGTAATGTACTTGCAACTTTTCGCATTTGTGATTGTTTCGAAATTAAGAAGAATTTTAAGACACAATCAAAGGCAATGTCTGCACCTTGTTTTGGATCCTTATTCAAGCAAACGCATTAAAAAGACAACCAGGGAAACATAACGCATTGGATATTTGATTATATGAGAAAAACATTCACTTTTCGAGGTGTGAGGGTCTTCATCTCTTGGAGAGTGACCATAGAGACCTCGAGGCTTATTGTGAGGCTCGGATGGAAAGGTGTTTATGGAAGTGTCTGGAATGTACCAGGCATGGTTGGCTCTCAGTAAACATTAGTGTCCTCCCGTTTCTAAGGGCTTCTCGGGGAGAGGGGAAGCCCAGCCCTGCTACCCAGGAACACGGACGCCCCTTGAAGGCAGGATTGTGTCATAGACTTCATTTCTCCGCGGTGGTCCCTGCAGCTGTCCCATCAGCAGCACCGTGTCTGACGTGACTGACCCCTGGGCAAGGACAGCCCGACACCAAGAGAAAGCCGGGCCCCACTGGGAAAGCCGTGGGAGTCTCCTCGCTCATGTCATGAAGCGAAGCCTTGACCCTCAAGAAAGGAACTAAAAGGACAGAAACAGAACTTCTCAGTGGGGGGCCGGGCATGTTCTTGTTCCCGTTCCCCCCCTTTGGAGTCTGGCCCCATTGAGATTTGGAAATGTTTATTTATTATTTATTTTTTTTGGTGGGAAAACAGAGTAAGATGAAATATTTCCTTGTGTCTGGAGAGCTATTTTGAGCCAGGCCAGCCGGGTGATGCTCCTGGTGATGGACGCTGGCTGACCCAGGCTGGACCCCGGCCTTCCGGCCTCTCTCCCTCCCAGGCCCCATAGTCCTGGCAGCAATGCAGCCTGCGGGAGCCTGGTTCCACCCCCAGCCAGTGACTCATCCAGGGTGATCTGGGGAAGCCTTTGGTGTTCCTGAGACCTTATCTGCCAAAGGGGAGGCTCGGGCTGTCGCCGTCTGGGATTCTGACAGGGCCCCTCAAACTGTGGATACAAACGTGCTGTAAAGATATTAAGGGTCTAGCCCAGTGGTCGGCAAACTCATTAGTCAACAGAGCCTAAAATCAACAGTACAACGATTGAAATTTCTTTTGAGAGCCAAATTTTTTAAACTTAAACTATATAGGTAGGTACATTGTTATTAACTTAATTAGGGTACTCCTAAGGCTTAGGAAGAGCCACACTCAAGGGGCCAAAGAGCCGCAGTTTGCCGACCACTGGAAACCACAGAACTTCCACACAGCCTGTCCAGCTCAAGATCCCAGAGGTGGATGGGACCTCACGGGAGGTTCCTCGGACCCCCATAAGCCTCCTCCCATCAAGCCGTGGCCCTTCTCTCCAACTCCTCTCAGTGGCCAAACTGTATTTCTGGACAATCTGATTTGGCCCCAAACTTGCCTAATCCTCTATCAGACTCCCACTCCTCCTCCAAAGAAGTCTAGTTGCACCTGAGGGCTGCAGGTCCCACCTGAGCTGGACACCCCCTCATCTGCTCACCCAGCTCACTCTTCCTTTGTGCTCTGAAGCCAGTCTGGCCTCTGCTCCTCAAATCGCTGACGAGTCACCCAGGAGTTTCACAGGCTTCATCTTAGTTCATTCTCACCATGACCTTCAAGGCAAGTGTTCCTTCCAGGGCGAAGGGTTGGGTGGAAGTGATGTTTGTAAATGTGTCTGCCGCACAATAGAACCTTAATAAATGTTGGTTTTCTTCCTTCCTTGTGAACACACCCCCTCTTTTCTTTACAAAACCCCAATGGCATCCACATAAATCTCACTCCAGCAGCTGCTGCTGTCGGGTGGGTGTGAGGGGGGAGGGGCAGGAAGCCCAGGGGCCCACACCAGCCAGTGGGCCCGGCCCCCAGCTGGGAGGCTCTTGGGAGCCCTGCTTTCTCCTGCTCCCCTGGCTATGCTGAGGGGCTGGGTAACTGTGCAATGAGCTCTCTGCATCCCCAATGGAGATGGAGCTCTGTCTCCTGCAAATTGGAGGAGGGTGCTCCTGAGCAAGTCCCAGCAGGAGGAAGGAGCTACCTGAGAACTCTGGATCCTGAAGGTGGAGTGGGACGGGGGGGAGGGGGGGGGGGCGGGGGTTGGGGGGGGCAGGGAATTCCAGAGAAGGAGAAAACACCCCCAAGGAGGAGTTTTGAGACCTCTGGGCAGCCATGGGGAGGGGGTTTGCTGGGATGAGGAAAAGGAGGCATCCCAGAGCCCAGCAGCCTACAAGGGCCAGACCTAGAGCCCTTAGGGCTCCTCCAGGCCCTTGACATTTTTTTTTTCTTTTTTTAAAAATATATTTTATTGACTTTTTACAGAGAGGAAAGGAGAGGGATAGAGAGTTAGAAACATCAATGAGAGAGAAACATCGATCAGCTGCCTCCTGCACACCTCCTACTGGGGATGTGCCCGCAACCAAGGTACATGCCCTTGACCAGAATCGAACCTGGGACCTTTTAGTCCGCAGGCCGACGCTCTATCCACTGGGCTAAACTGGTTAGGGCCAGGCCCTTGTTCTTAAAATGTGGCCCCAGGGTCAGCAGCATCCGCAGTCTGGAAGCTTGTCAGAAACGCAGAGCCTCAGGCCCTGTCCCAGACCCGCTAATTCAGAATCCGCCTACTAACAAGGCCCCGTGGTTCATGAGCACGTGAAAGTCCGAGAAGTGCCGAGTGTGGCAACGTCAGGGACCAACCGAGGCCCCAAAAGGAGAGACTGCCCAGGTTCTCCCAGTGAGTCAGCGGCGGCACTGAGCCAGGGTCCGGCACTCCCGGCGCCATCCTCAGACTGGCGCTGCCTCCTCCTGGGCCTCCACGCAGGAAGCTGTCCTCCCTCTCTGGGTGTGTTTAGGACAGAAGGGCCTGAAACTGGGGCAGAAGGGCCCTGTTGGGGGGCAGGGGCCGGGAATCCGTTCCGGCTCTGTTACCAGTGGAGGTGTAAGCTGTGCTCCGGGGGGGCCCCGGCTTCCCTGCAGTTCTCTGAGGTGGACTGGGGTGGGCAGTACAAGCAACCACATTCGCTTTCCGCACAGCTGCCTGGTGGGGCGGGCAGGCCAAGAAATCTCACCCCTGTTCTACTTATGGGGAAACTGAGGCCCGTTAGACAGTAGCCTACCCGAGGCTGCCATCCCCCCGCTGCCCTTCACGGTTCCCTCCACCCAGCCTCCCGCTCTAGTGGTTCTCTGCGCTCCTGTCAGTTATCAGAGGCCCTGGCTCGGCTGACAGCCAGCATGTCTGCTGCTGCTGCTTGGATGTCCACATTCCTGGGCTGTGACAGGGAACACACCCCGAGCCCAGGCTGGGGGCACCCAGAGGGGTTCCGCTTGGCTGCAACCCCTGGGGCCTGGCTGTCTGGAGAGTGTCAGGAAGCAAAGAACGTTCCTTCTCACTGATGGGGGCAGGGGAGATGCTTCTAGAAGCTGATGTTGCCAGAGCTGAGCAAGGTGCAGACTCCGGCCGGCCCCAAGGCAAAGCCTAGCGAGTCCTGTGGACTGGGGGGCAGGGAGTGTGAGAGGGGCCGGGACACGCTCAGGGTCAGTGGCTAATCAGAGGAAAACTAAACAGCAAGACTGAAAGACCTCAGATTACAAAGCCAGAGCTGCCTGGATTGTTGTCCAACCTCTGACGTTTCTTAGTTTTGTGACTGGGGCAAGTCATCTACCATCTCTGACCTTCAGTTTCTTCATCTATAAAGTATTAGCACAGCCTGGTCCATGTGCAGTCAGCTTGCAGGGTAACCCTGGTGAAGCCAGGGACACTCGTGGTTCAGTCTCAGAGCGGCATTGCATTTAAGAAGTGACCTCCACAGACAAGGCCGTGGAATAACCCATCTGTACCTGATGTCCTTGATGAGAAAGGTGAACCCAGAGTCCATGCAGTGCTCTCAGGAGCCACTTCCTTCTCCGAGCCACTTCCACCCTGTGCCTGGTGTGGCTTCCCTCTCCTCCAACACCCTGAAAACTCCTCCAAACCCAAACTAGTCAGCTTTTCCTCATCTTCCCTCCTCCCCTGCACTTTAGTACGTGCATCAACTTCATCCATCATCCAGCGATGGGGAAAATGAGGGGGAAACTGCAGGGTATCTCACAGGATTCCCTTTGGCAGGACGGGGACCCTGCATACTGACCTGTGTCCATCCCAGTAACAACTCTTTTTAAAGCTGTGGCAGGACAAAATGATTAAGATATGGGTATCCAAAGGCTTCTCCTAAGCCCTGCCCACTAACAAGACTGCTTTTCTCCTTCAGTTTCTTCCCATCCTCACCCCTAAGGAGGGTCTTGCACTGCCAGGTAGAATCTTTTCCTTTGGAGAATGGAGTGGGAGGGCATGCAGAGAAGAACGGGGTCAAAGGGCAGCAGGGAAGGGGACAGATTTGGCAAAAGCGATTTATTGTATTAAGAATGCAGGAGGGAGTTTTCACTACCGCCCAAGATGTAGAACGCTAGAAGCAGTGTTGCTCCCATCCTCACAAAAAAGGGCCAGGAAAACTACAAACCAGATTCTGTGCCCATCAGAGATCTGAGGCTGGAGGACAATTAAGTACCCTGAGTCCCCAGTGGGGACAGGCATCTCCAAAGAGGCAAAACCAGGGTTGGGTCACCTGTGACAGAGCCCAGGAGGAAGAGGCGCCGGCCACCGTTCACACAGACAGGAAGAGAACAGCTAGGAGTTTAATAACGGCCAACAGCCAAGTGTTGCCTAGCATGACAGTGTAGAGCCCCAGACTCAGTAGAGTTTTAACATATTAGGTTCTCTTTCATGCACCTCTACCAGGTAGCCATGAGAAAGATGGGAAGAAGGGTGAGAGACTATTGGGAGTCACCGTCAGGAGTTCAGATATGCAGGAAGGTTCAGCAACTGCTAGGGGAAAGGCACACAGTCCTGTCAGCCTGCCAAGACCCTTCTCTCATAGGGAACAAACCCTTAAGCTACTTGGGCAGAGCATCATACCTTATTGTCCCCAAGGGCGCAGGCAAAACCCCACTGCTTGATGACAAAGGATAAAAGAAAAATATCTCTACTCTGGTAGAGAACAAGAAACTGTCCCAGGCCTAACAGCCTAAACTAAGATGACTAGAGGGCTCTTCCCCTGGAAGAGGGAAGGAGATCCCATCTGGTGCAAGGTGCACCGCAGACAGAAGGCAGACGCCGGCCTCCCTGGGAAGGAGGGGCAGGAACGCTGCAAAGTGCCCCGCTGTGAGGGCCAGGCCCAGTGCTCGCCTAAGACCACGGCTGGACCACAACAGAAAGAACACCTCCCTGCGCCTTTGGTGAGTCTCACAGCACTGAGTCATCAGCAACACCAGTCTACTACTGGGGAGGAGCAAGAATGTGGACAGGGAGCCCTTCTGTGGGGAAGGAGTAAGAGGATGGTTAAAGGACAAGAAGAAATTCCTGAGAAAAATCCCCCAGAATCCTAGTTCCAATCCTAAGCACAAGGCAACTCTAGAGGAACTTGAAACCTATGATGTACTGAAGGTGACCATGATAACGACAAAAACCCAAACCCAGTTCAACTCCCAATTCAATCCCACACACTAAAGGTTTGACAGAACCGGAGATATGCCTATTTTCAGGTGTAAATTTTATTTATCTCAGTCTCTACTGTTCTACAGATAATGTCTGATATTCAATAAAAAATACAAGAGACGTCAAAAAAAGCAAGAAACAAATGGCCCATTGTCGGAGACAAAGCAATCAATAAAACCAGAATCAGAAATAATCCAGATGTTGAAACGATCAGAAAGGAACTTTAAAACAACTAAAAGCGATATGTTTTAGAATCTAGTGGAAAAGGTGGACAATATCAAAAGCAGATGGAGTTTCAACAAAGAGATGAAACTATAAGACTGAGTCTAATGGACATCCTAGAAATAAAAATCACAGTACCAAAAATGAAGAATTCCTTCGATGGCTCATTGGTAGACTCTCTGACAGACTCCTCACTCTGAGCTCCAGCACTGGGCAGCTGCCCGAAGGTCTAGAGACATGTTTGTTGGGGTGGGAGGGAGCGATTGAATCATCTGGCTTTGGAGTAAGGGCTGGAGGGACAGCTTTCTCCCAGACAGAAGAGCTGGCAGAAGCTATTGTTCCTTTGCTGAGCCCTTCCCCAGCAGGCACAGGCAGGTGCCATATCTGAGTCTTGATCAGCCTGGCTAACACTGGTCACCCCACTCTGATGATTCCCTGAGACCCTACCCCACTCAATTTGGGGGCCCACCCAAGCAGCTTCTAGTGGCTTTTCCATACAAATGGCCCATTTTGATTCCTAAATTATCTCAAAGGTCTACAAACCCCAAACAACCAGCATCTGAACTTGGTGTGCTGTACATGGCCCCAGGCCCAGCACTAGTGGCAGCCAGACTCACTTTGAAGCTTGGCCTCTCCCAGGCACTTCCAAGCCCAGCACAAGTAGCAGCCATCTTCAGATTGCTTTGTAGTTCATGCTAGGTGGTCGCAGGCAGGGCACAGATGGCAGAGGACCTTGGCCTGCATCTCCTGGAAGGCCCCAGTGCCAGCACACCTGGTGGCCAGTTTCAGACCATGTTGGAGCATCGTCCAACCACCTCACAAGCAACACACTCAGGGAGAAGACTAGGCAGGCACCAGAACCCCACTGAAGCAAGTTTTGTTCCTTGTGGTCAGCCCCTGCAGAGCAACTCTTCTGCTATAGTCATGGCTGGTCCTCATAGCCAATCAGCCTGGAGGTCAATCCATCCCACTGATGTGCCAACATTAATCAAGGCTCAATCTAGGAGGGTATACACCACCCACATGGGGGGTTACACCTGGAACTCCTGGCTCTAGTAATTAGGGAGGCTGTGCCATGGGGCCCTATAAGAAATCTACTACATAAGGCCAACCTACCAAGACTGGAAGACATGGCATATCTACCTAATACATAAAAACAAACACAGAAAGGCAGCCAAAATAGGAAGACCAAAGAATAAGTACCAAATGAAAGAACAGGAGAAATCTCCAGAAAAAGAACTAAATGAAATGGAGGCTAGCAAACTACCAGATACAGAGCTCAAAACAATAGTTATAAGGATGCTCAAGGAACTTAATGAGAATTTCAACAGCATAAAAAAGGACATAGAAGCCATTAAAAAGAACCAGTCAGAAATAAAGAATACACCCGAAGGCATTAACAGTAGATTAAATAAAGCAGAGGATCAAATTAGTAATTTAAAAGACGAGGTAGCAGGAAAACAATCAGAACAATAACAACAACAAAAAAGAATTTTAAAAAGTTTAAAGGACTGCTAGGACAATATCAAGTGTAATAATATCTAAATCATAGGGTTTCAGAAGGAGAAGAGAGAGCAAGGAATTGAAAATTTGAGAAAACAATGACTGAAAACTTCCCTAATCTGGTGAAGGAAATAGACATACACAAGTCCAGGAAGTACAGAGAGTCCCAAATAAGATGAACCTAAAGAGGCCCACACCAAGACACATCATAATTAAAATAGCAAAGGTTAAAGACAAGAGAGAATCTTAAAAGCAGAAAGACAGTTAGTTACCTACAAGAGAGTTCCCATAAGAGTGTCAGCTGATTTCTCAAACAGAAACTTTGCAAGCCAGAAAGGATTGGTACAAAATATTCAAAATAATAAAAAGCAAAGACTGCTCAGCAAAGCTATCATTTATTTAAAATTAAAAGACAGATAAAGTGCTTCCAAGACAAGTAAAGCTAAAGAAGCTCATCACCACCAAGCCAGTATTACAAGAAATGTTAGAGTTATCTTTAAGAAGAAGAAAAAAAGTCAAAATATGAATAATTAAATGGCAATAATTATATATAAACAATTACTAGAAATTTAAATGGATTAAATGCTCCAATCAAAAGACATACGGTGTTATGCTGTACACCTGAAACTAATACAAATAATACTGAATGTGAACTAATTTTTAAAAATCAAAAATTTAACAAATTACTTAAAAAGACATAGTGTGGATGAATGAATAAGAAAAACAAGACCATTACATATGCCGCCTACAAGAGACTCACTTCAAATTGAAAGACACACATAGACTGAAAGTAAAGGCTCAGAAAAATATATTTTATGAAAATAAAAGCTGGGACAGCAATATCTATTCCAGACAAAGGCTATAACAAGAGACAAAGAAGGACCCAGCAATTCCACTTCTGGGTATTTATCCAAAGAAACCCTAAACTGAAAAGACATATGCACTCACATGTTCATTGCAGCATTATTTACAATAGCCAAGATATGGAAAAAAAACTTAAGTGTCCATCAGCAGATAAATGGATAAGGAAGAAGTAGTGCATATACACAATGGAATATGACTCAGCCATAAAAAGAATAAAATCTTGCCACCTGCAATAACATGGATGGACCTAGAGGGTATTGTGCTCAATGAAATAAGTCAGACAGAGAAAGACAAAATGCCACATGATTTTACTTACATGTAGAATCTTAAGAGCAAAATAAAGAAACAAGCAGAATAGAAACAGACTTATGATATATTTTGACAGTTGCCAGATGGGAGGGATGTTGGGGAGATGGGTGAAAAAAGTGAAGGCATTAAGAAGTACAAATTGGGCCCTGGCAAGTGTGGCTCAGTTAGTTGAGTATTGCTCGTCCCATACACTGAGAGTTTGCCAGTTCAATGCCCAGGTTATGGGTTTGGTCCCTAGTCAGAGTGCCTATGGGAGGCTACCGATTGATGTTTCTCTCACATTGATGTTTCTCTCTCTCTCTCTCTCTCTCTCAAATCAATAAAAACATATTTTTAAACGATAAGTACACATTGGCAGTTACAGAATAGTCATAGGGATCTAAAGTATAGCATAGAAAACATAGTCAATAATATTGCAATAACTATGTATGGTGTCAGATGGGTGCTAGTTTTATTGGGGCAATCATTTCATAAGTTATAAATGTCTACTCACTGGTTTGCACATCTGAAACTAATGTAATATTGTTTGGCAATTGTAACTGGAAAATAAAAATTATATAAAAAATATATAACCTCAATAATAATTATATGGTTAAAATATACCATTAAATGACATAATATTCTATAATAAACAATGGTATTTACCATTAAAAAGCCCACACATGAACCCACAGATCTAAGAAGTTAAAAGAAAATTAAGAAGAATAAATATAAAACAGAGACCCTAGATACATCATATTCAAAACTAAATATAAAGAGAAAATCTTGAAGAACACCAGAAGCGGTAAATACAAATTACTTAGAGGCACAAAGATTAGAATTACAGCAGACTTCTTATAAGAAACTATGCAAGCCAGAAGGCAATTAAGAAATACCTTTAAAGCACTGAAATAGAAAACAATAACTGTTATCCAGAAGTCTTGCCAGTAAAAAATATATTTCAAAAATGAAGTCAAAATAAAGACTTTTTCACACAAATAAAAGCTGAGACATTATTCCAGAAGACCTGTGATATAAGAAATGTTCAAAGAAGTTCAAGTACAAGGAATATGATACCAGAAAAAAATTTAGATAAACACAAAGAAATGAGTACTTTGAAATATTTTTTTTTAAATATATTTTATTGATTTTTTACAGAGAGGAAGGGAGAGAGATAGTTAGAAACATCGATGAGAGAGAAACATCGATCAGCTGCCTCCAGCACATCTCCTACTGGGGATGTGCCCGCAACCCAGGTACATGCCCTTGACTGGAATCGAACCTGGGACCTTTCTGTCCACAGGCCGATGCTCTATCCACTGAGCCAAACCGGTTTTGGCTGAAATATTTTTAAAATAAAAGTAAGTAGTCATTTTTTTGAATTGCTCTAAAAATAATTGACTGTCTACTACAAACATAATAATAATGGATTGTGGGGTTTGTGATATAAATAAAAGCAAAATGTATGATAATAATAGCACAAAGTATGGGCAAGAGGAATTGAAAGAACCCTATATAATAAAAGCCTAATATGCAAATTGTCCCCTCGGGTGGTCATTACACCAGGAGACCGAGAGCTTGACTGCTCACTATGACGTGCGCTGACCACCAGGGGGTGGCACAGAACATGGTGGGCATCAGTGATGCAGTGCTGGCAGCAGGCGGCAGTGGAGGTGCTGCCAGCCCCAGTGGGCCCTGATGAGAGCAGGACCATGGAAGGATGGTGGAGCAGGTGAGTGGGTGGTGCCAGGCAAAGGCAGGTGTGAGCAGGGGCCGATTGCCCTGCCAATTGCCCTGCAGGTGGCGACCAGTGGTGGTAGCAGGAGGGCGGGGCCGCCACCCAGCTTCCAGGTGCTGAGGAAGCCAGGTGGGGGGCCTGGCCCCGATCAATCACCTCACAGGTAGGATGGTGGAGCAGGTGAGGGGGCAACACCAATCCAAGGCGGGGTGCCAGGCTGGGCGGTGGGGCAGCAAGGCTGCGAGGCTGCAAGGCTGGGAGCACGAGCTGGGGTCCGATCTCCTCAGGCCACCCTAAGAGACCCCACCCATGCATGAATTCATGCACTGGGCCTCTAGTACCATTATAAAGTTCTTACACCTTAGGTGAAATTGCATAATATTATTTGAGGGTAGGCTGTGAAAAATTAAAGTGCATATTTTTAAAATCTAGGAAAACCACTAAAGGTTTTAATTTTAAAAACAAGTGTGATAATAATAATAATAATAATAATAGAGTCGAAATTGAATTTTAAAAAACACTAAATCCAGAAAAAGGAGAAGTGAAACAAAGAAAAGATGGGACAAACAGAAAACTACTAACAAGATGGTAGATTTAAATTCAACTTTACCATTATATACTAGAGGCCCAGTGCACAAATTCGTGCAGGGGTGGGGTCCCTTGGCCTGGTTGGCGATCGAGACCTATCAGGGGGCCGGCAGGCTTGAGGGAGGGACCTCGGGAGGTTGGCCAGCCGCGGGAGGTTGGCTGTGGGAGCACACTGACCACCAGGGGGAAGCTCCTGCATCTGGCCCCTGGTGGTCAGTGTGCATCATCGCAACTGGTTGACTGGTCTTTCTGGTCATTCAGTCATAATAGTTGCTTAGGCTTTTATATATATAGATAATACTAGAGGCCCAGTGCATGACATTCATGCACTGGAGGGGGGGTGGCGGTCCTTCAGCCCGGCCTGTGCCCTCTCGCAGTCCGGGACCCCTCGGGGGATGTCCACCTGCTGGCTTAGGCCCGCTCCTGCTCCATGAGCCCAGCTTCTGGCTGAGTGGTACTCCTTCTGTGGGAGTACACTGACCACCAGGGGGCAGCTCCTGCATTGAGCGTCAGTGCACATGATAGTGACCAGTATTTCCACCATTTGGTCGATTTGCATATTAGCCTTTTATTATATAGCATATTACATTAAATATTGATGTTCTTTATACACCAATTAGAAGACAGAAATTGTCAGATTGCATTAAAAAAGCAAGACAGTAACACATTGTCTACAAGAAACCCACTCTAAATGTAAAGATATTGAAAGGTTAAAAGAAAAAGAATGGAAAAGAGTGTACCATGAAAGCATTAATCAAAAGAAAGATGGAGTAGTCATATTAATATCAGACAAAGCAGATTTCTGATCAAGGCAATAATCTGCAGCAATAATCTTTATGACTCTCACAACATAATGTTGAGCAAAAGAAGCCAGGTACAGACATGTATATGTGTATGATTCCATTCTTATAAGGTACAAAAGCAGGCAAAACTATGTTGTTAGAAATCAAGTTAGTAATTAACTTGGCAAGGGATGGTAATAACTGGCAGGAGCACAAGCTGGATTTCAAGGTACTGACAATCTTCTCTTTCTTGGTCTGAGTTCTGCTTACATGGAGGTGTTCAGTTTGTGAAAATTTATTGAATCAACATGTTTGAAAGGTACAGTGTCCTGCATTATATTATACTGAAGAAAAAGGGTTGTGTGTTTTTTTAAATAGCATTAAAATACACAACAATAGCATGTAAGTCAGGAGTGAAAGGTACATATAGTCTAAGGTACTTTTATTATTCAAGAAGAGGGTAAACATATTAACTACATTGAGTTTTGGTAAATTCAGGATGATCTTTTAATTTCTAAAGAAATCACTAAAAAGATAACAATAGAGTGTATATCTTTCAGACTAATAGAGGGGGAAATGAAATGGAACCAAATAAGTTGAATAAAGGGGAGAAAGACAAAAATAATGGAATAAACAGAGTTCAAATAAATGATATAAATTCAATATATCTGTGTTTAAATTAAGTATAAATAGAGTAAATGCACAGAGATTTTCTGTTCACCAAAAGGCATTTTAAAGAGTGAAGGCAGGTGACATTAAACTGTATATAGAGAACCTCAAAGATTCCACCAAAAAACTACTAGAACTGATAAATGAATTAAGTAAAGTAGCAGGACACAAAATAAATGTCCAGAAATCAGTTGCATTTTTATATACCAATAATGAACTATCAGAAAGGGAAACTAAGAAAACCCATTTACAACTGCATAAAAAAATACCTAGAAATAAATTTAACCAAGGATGTAAAAGACCTGTACTCAGAAAATTATAAGACACTGAAGAAAGAAATGGAAGAAGATACAAATAAGTGGAAGCATATACAGTGTTCATGGATAGGAAGAATTAACATAATTAAAATATCCATACTATTGCCCTGGGGGTTGGTTCAGTTAGTTGGAGCATCGTCCTGTGCACCAAAAGGTTGTGGGTTAGATTCCAGATCAGGGCCCACACCTAGGTTGCTAGTTCGATCCCTGGTTGGGGTGGGTATGAGAGGCAACCAATCACAAGAAAGCCTCCAGGAGGTCAACGAAGACTTGATATTACAAATAGGGTCTGTGGTCCAGCAGCACCAGCATCTTCTGGGATCTTGTTAAAAATGCAAAACTCAAATCCCAGCTCAAAACTGAATCCAAATCTACTGAATTGGTGGTGTGAAGCACACTGAAGCTAGAGACCCACTGGTCCTGTCAGTGGGGACAGGGCCTGCCTCTTCTCCCTCACTTGCCCCTGGAGCAGCTCTGCTGCCTCCATTTTAGATTTTGGACTCTTACCAAGATCTATTCTGGGGAGAAACTGAGCATGAATTACCCTGTTCTTATTCCTTTAGCAAGGTATCTGTACTTTCATTCCTGAGCTGGGAAATTATCATAACTATGCCCATAATAATCCTAAAGAAATAAGAAATGGTAGAATCATGGTCAGAAAAGCATGATAATGAATTTCTGAAGTTTATCATCTAAAATGATTCAAATTAACAATAACAACAATATCCTATTGCTTAATTGATTTGCACTGTGTTAATCCGGAAAGTTGTTAGTGCAAAATGACTCATTCCCTAAAGGTCTTAAATAAGATTCTAATCATCTCCCATGGCTTTCCTGCACTTTGAAGTGACAGAATGACAGCAGAGATGGGCACTGCCCCCTAAGTCTAGAATGGCTGATACACAAACATCTCACAACAATAACATCCTCATCCAAAAATAACCTGCAATAAGGAGGCTATTTCTGGGATTTGCTTGTGCATTTTAGTTAACAAGCATCTGTGCACCTGTGGGCAGAGCCCCAGGACCAGGATGGTCTGCGGGGAGGGGGGAGGGGTTGTACAGTCGATCAGCAAACTTGTTAATGCTGCCTCCATAGGAAGTCCTGTTCTAAAAACATGGAGATGAATCCAGCTCTCAGGGCAAAACCCTCATGGAGAAAAAAATTGGGAGCCATAACGAAGATATAGAGATAAGGAGGATAAGGAAGAAAGCATCTCAGGAGGTGACTTTGGAGATGAAGGGAAAAGGGGGTTTGGTCAATAAACAGAGGTATGAGAACAACCTGTGCAAGGCTTGGAAACAGAAAGGGCTTGTGAGTGTTTTTCTTCCAGCAGGACAACAATCTAATGCTATGGAAGAACTCAAGATAAGTAGCCCTTTGGATCATGTTGAAAACTATGGGTGACTCATGGACCTGCCAGAATGCTTTGTTGGCTCTGGGTGTGTAACAGCCTTCAGGTGACTGCTCTGAGCTCATTGCTCCCTACGTCACCCCACACCCAAGCCCAGTTTCCCACCCCATCTCTGGGCACTCCAATTCATTCTTCTGCCCCCTTGCTCATGGAAGAGATCTACTGGTCTTCCAGTTTAAGCTCTGGGATTGCCTTTTTTTGAGGCCTCCACACCACTCAAAAACCTGACTCTTCCTCTCCTCACCATGAGCAGGTAGTAATAGAGCAGAAAGCATGAATTAGGAGAAAAGGAGTTGATCTTGGTTTGGGACAACTTGAAGCTGAAGTACTTGTAGGAAATCCAGTATTTGTAAGATGTCCCAGGCAGTGGGTTTTGGGTCAGGGAAGAGATAATGATTATACATATGGATTTGAGACGCATCATAAAATTGAAGCAAATGTTCTACCTCCTACCTGCTTCTGCCCCTGCATATCTTCTTTCTCTTCTGTTGTAGTGGATGAACCCAGCGCTTCCACAATCTTGTGCTCCCCGCCCCCCTCCACACACACATACCACTACTCAAAAACAGTGCACCAGCATTCTCCTGTCTTGTGTTGTAAAATTTATTCTCTCCTTTGGATCAATGCCTCTGGGCATCCCATTTCTTTAAATGATTTTTTAAAGAGCCAGAAACATCTTGATCTCACTTGCCTTTCCAGCAACTATTCCATATCTCTGCCCCTCTTTACAGCCACTCATTGGATTATCTGTATTCGGTCTCTAATTCCCGCCTCACATTCTCCTCTAGATTTGTCCCCAACTCCACCAAAACTGCTCTTCCCAAGGTCACTAATGACTTCACTTGACTAACTCCATAGTCTTCATCTTACTGACGTAGCAGCTTTCTTTATGTATTTCCAAGACACTACAATCTTAATCTCTAGCTTCACCTCCCATCCTTCTGGCCACTCCTTCTTGGTATCTTTTCTGGTTCTGCTTCATCTTCCTGACTCCTGCCCAGGAATGAGACCTGTCCTCTTTTCTTTTCTACCTACTTGACTTTTCCACCTGATGTCTAATAGGCATCTTGAATTTACCCCAAACTGAGCCCTTGATATCCTCCTTCAGAATTACATTTTTACCACAGTTTTCCCACCTCAGTTAATGGCCACTCTAATCTTCTAAGTTGCTCAGGACAAAACCTTGGTGTTGAGAGTGATGTCAACAAATTGCAGTGGAGGCAGCTCCAAGCTCCTATCCTCCCACAGAACTATTGAAAACAAGCAGAAATTGTCAGAATCCACTTTGTCAGAATTCTGGAACATTGTCAAATGTTTACAGTAACAACCAAATGTTGAATCAAGAAAATGGAAACTTCCAAAGTGTAAGGTGGTTAATAGGGGCTGGGGGAGATGGAAGTGGGAGACTATTTACAGCAGGTACAGAGTTTCAGTTTGGAATGACGAAAAGTTTTGGAGATGGATAGTGTTGATAGTTGCACAACAACATGAATGTACATAATGCCACTGAACTGTATACTTAAAATGATAAAAATGGTAAATCTTATGCTATGTATCGTTTATCACAATAAAAAATGAGACGGAAAAAACTAGGAAAGCTTTGTGGCAGTTTTTACTAGCCTTTGTCCTATCCTGCTTGTCAGCAGTCTTGAACATGTTAGCCCACGTCACCAGTGTGAGGTCTTAGTCCCTGGTTCTGGAAGACACATAGCAGACCTTATTTGCAAATTATTGTGTACATCTGCTCTAACCTGTCTCAGGGCCATTTGAAGAACTAATGCAAGGCACTTGTCTGTGCTTTACCTATATCAGAACTCACCCAGGTTGGAGAAGCAGCAGACATTGCTTGAAAACATACCCTCAGACACCTGAGGTAAAAGATTATGGTTAAGATATGAAAAAGGAGGAGGAGGGGGAGGAGGGGGAGGAGGAGGAGGAGGAGGGGAGGAGGAGGAGGAGGAGGAGGAGGAGGAGGAGGAGGAGGAGGAGGAGGAGGAGATATATAATAGATCACCTAAGGCCTAGGAGGCGAATCTGAGGAGAGAGTTTCTTTGGGAAGCTGGGGAATTCAAAAGGACCTACTATAAATATAAGGAGGAATTTTGAAAGCCACATACTAATACATGCTTAGAAAAGAACTAAGATAACCTCAAGCTTTCAGCTTAGGTTGGTCCCTAGGTTTAGTGGAAGTCTGGGTAAGTGTTGAAGAAGAGCCATAGCACAAAGCAAATCTGTAAAGATGAGAAGTGTGTTTGTTCATTTGTTTGGTTAACTTATGAGGTTCAAGAAAATCTCTGTCAAAACAATAGCTGAAAGCATGCTGAGGAACAGAGACTTCAGTGACCACACACGAAAAGTAATATAGTCTCTGGAAAAATATAAGAGAAGTCACTAGACAAATAAACCACTATACCCTTAAACAATATAAAAAAACAAAAGACACCAAGCCAAACAAACAAAACCTAACCCCAGAAAACACTGAGGGGAAGGGAAAATCTAATTTTCAGAGTTACCACATCATAATATTCAAATGTTTCACTTTTCAACAACAAAAAAATCATAAACAAACAGAAAAGTATGGCCCATTCAAAGGATCAAAATTAATTGACTGAAACAGTCCCCAAGAAAACCCAGACATTGGACTTACTACACAAAGATTTTAAAGTAACTCTTAAATATGCATAAAGAACTAAAGGATAACATGGGCAAAGAACTATAGGAATAAGGAAAGTGATGTATGAACTAAATGAGAATGTCATGAAAGATAAAATATAAGAAGGAACCAAATGGCAATTCTGGAGATGAAAAGTAAAATTATTGAAATAAAAACTTCTTGGTAAACCAGTATAGGATTGCCTCAAAAAATTAAAAATAGAATGCCATAGGATCCAGCAATCCCACTTCTGGGTATATCCAAAGAAAATTAGATCAATATCTCAAAGAAATATCTGCACTCCCATGTTCATTGCAGCAATATTCACAATAGCTAAGATATGGAGACAACCTAAGTGTCTGTCAAAAGATGAATGGATAAAGAAAATGTGAAACACACACACACACACACACACACACACACACACACACACACACATTCAGCCTTTTAAAAAAAGTAAATCCTGTCATTTGCAACAACGTGGATGAACCTGGAGGACATCATAAGAAGTAAAATAAGCTAGACACAGAAAGACAAATATTGCATGATGTCACATGTAGGTGAAAACTAAGAAAGTTGAACTCATAGAAGCAAAGAATAAAATGGTAGTTGCCAGAGGCTGGGAAATGAGAAATATTGATAAATAAAAATTTTAAAAACCTCATGAGGGGTTTAATTAAAATTTGAGCATGCAGAAGACAGAATCAGTGATCTTGAAGATAGGACAACTGAAATTATCCAGTCTAAGAAGCAGAAAAAAAAAAAAAGAATTAAGAAACATGAACAGAGCCTGTGGGACATCATCAAAGATATATTTTAATAATAACTGAAAATTTCCCAAGTTTGAGACATGACTCTTCACATTCAAGATGTCCAAAAAATTCCAACTAAGATAAACTCAAAGATCCACAGTAAGATACATTATAATTAAACTGTCAAGACAAGACAGAGAATCTTGAAAGAAGCAAGAGGGCAGCAACTTGTCATGTACAAGCACTCCTCAAAAAGATTAACAGCTGATCTCTCACCAGAATCCATAAAGCCCAAAAAGCAGTGGGGTGACATATTTAAAGTGTTGAAAGAAATAAAAATTGTCAATCAGTAATCCAATACCTGGGAAAACTGTCCTTTGAAAATGAGGGAGAAATTAAGACATTCCCAGATAAACAAAAACTCAGGAAGTTCTCTACCAGTAGATAGTGCCTAAAATAAGAGCTAAAGTGAGCCCTCGAAGAAAAGTATAAAGCTACATGAAGAAATAAAGATCTCCAGGTAAAGGCTGCTACATGGACAAATATGAAAGTCCGTATCATTGGTTTGTAACTCCACTTTTTATTTCCTATGTCATTAAAAGACAACTGCATAAAATAATTATAAATCTATATAACTGGACACATAATCTTTAAATATGCAATTTGTGATGACAACAACATAAAGACAGGACAAAGAAGTATAAAAGCAGAGTTCTGTATGTTATTGAAGTTAAGTTGGTATCATTCAACTAGATTGATATAAATTTAAGATGTTCAATGTAATCTCTATGGTAACCACAAAGAAAATATCTAAATATCTAAAAAATGTACACTAAGAAAATGTGAAGGGGATCAAAACATTTCACTACAAAAAATAAAAAATAAACTAAACACACAAAAATGTTGTAATGGGGATTAAAAAAATTTATAAGCCGTATGGAAAACAAATACCAAATGGCAGAAGTAATCCTTTCTTATTAGTAATTACATTCAATGTAAACAAATTAAACTCTTTCATAAAAAAGCAGAGATTAGCAGGCTGAATTCTAAAAATATAATGCAAAATACAATATCTATTCATGAGATTTTAGATGTAAAGACATAAACAGGTTGCAAGTAAAAATATGAAAAAATACATTCGATGCAAATGGTAACCAAAAGAGAGCTGAGGTAACTGTATTGATATCTGGCAAAATATACTTAAAGTCAAAAATTATTACTGTAGATAAAGAAGGACAATAAAAAAAAGGAATTGAATCATCAAGAAATGTAACAATTATAAACATATATGCACCAAAATAGACTCCCAAAACATCTGGGGCAAATATTAACAGAATTGAAGGGAGAAATATAGTGGAGACTTATGAAGATTTTAGTTTACCACTTTCAATTATAGATAGAATATCCACAATGGAATAAAGATAGAAATTACTAATAGAAGTACAACTGGAAATTCACAAATATGTGGAAATTAAGTAATACACTCTTAACCAAAGATTAAAGAAATCACAAGACAAACTAGAAAATACCTTAGAAGAAAAAAAACACACAACATACTTAAATTTATAGAATGCAGGAAAAGCAGTGCTCAGAGGGAAATTTATAGTCATAAATGCCTACAGAGGGGAAGAAAGATCTCAAATTGAAAACTTAATTTTATACTTTGAGGAACTGTAGAAAAACTAAACCCAAAACTAGCAAAAGGAAGAAAATAAATAATAGAATGGAGATAGATTAAGTAGAGAAGAGAAAAACAATAGAACATCAATGAAACAAAAAAATCAGTTCTTGGAAAAGATCAATAAAATTGACAATCCTTTAGCTACTGATAAAGAAAACAGAGAAAAGATGCAAATAACTAAAATCAGAAATCATAGCAGAGATATGACTGTTTCCTTAAGAAATAAAATTATAAGAACACTATACACAATTATACACCAAGAAATCAGATCATGGAGACTAAATGGACAAATTCCTAGAAATATACCTATTACCTAAACTGGCTTAAAAAGAAATAGAAAATCTCAACAGACTTATAGCAAGAAAAAAGATTGAACCACTAATCCAAAACCTCCCAACAAAGAAAATTACCAGGACCAGATAGTTTTACTGGTGAATCCCACCATTTAAAGAATTAATACCAATCCTTCACAAATGCTTTCAAAAAATAAAACACTTCTTAACTCATTTGATGAGACCAGAATAACCGATACAAAAAACATAACAAGAAAATTATAGACCAATATCCTTCATAAATATAGATACAAAAATGCTCAACGAAATACTAGCAAATTGAATCCAACGGCATATTAAGAGGATTATACACCAAAACCATATGGGATTTACCTGGTATAACAGGAATGCAAGAATAGTTCAACATAAGAAAATCAATCCATTTACTTACTGTTCTTTAAACATGCCAGATACACATCTCAGGGCCTTTGCACTTGCTGTTCCTCCACCTCGAACACTCTTCCTAGAGACATCAGCCTGGCTAACTTGCTCATTTCCTTCAGATATTTTTCAAGTCACCTTCATGTGAGTTCTTCCCTATTTATCCTATCTAAAACTTCACACACACCCATAGATAGACCCTGGAATTCCATATTCTCCTCTATTTTTTCTCATTATCACTAAGATACTATATATTTTTAAATATATATTTATAGCCATTTTGGAATGTAAACTACATAGAGCAGAAGTCTCTCCCCGCCACCACCCCAACCCCGATTTTGTTTGCTGCTGGCTATCCTAGTGGCTAGAACAGTCCCTCGAACAGAATAACTGCTGAACAAATATACAGTCAATGATTTAACCCATATACAGTTGGGTTAAATCATGATAGCTTCAGGAATACTGCAGAGAGTAAGAGGGATGTAGGTTGAGTACAAACCCTGGTGAACTGTACCATCAGGGGAAAGCAGCTGATCCATGAAGAGCCAAATATAATGTTATTGACTGAATGAGAGTGAATCCTACCTACCAAGATCATCAATGATCTCACTAAATTCTAACCACCTTGAATATTAAACCTTAAGATGCAAGGTCATAAAAAAATAGAGAAACTCAGCACCTCTCACTTTAGACTGATTTTTTAAAAATATATTTTATTGTTGTTTTTTTTACAGGAGGAAGGGAGAGGGATAGAGAGTCAGAAACTTCAATGAGAGAGAAACATCGATCAGCTGCCTCCCGCACACTCCCCACTGGGGATGTGCCCGCAACCAAGGTACATGTCCTTGACCGGAATCGAACCTGGGACCCTTCAGTCCACAGGCCGACGCTCCATCCACTGAGCCAAACTGGTTAGGGCCTGAAAGAATTTTTTAGAGTAACTCCCTAGCATGTTGAATTTCAGGACTCACTGACAGGCACATTATGGGGAATTGCAAAGGAACCCTCACATTGTGACAGTGTACATAAGGAATTCCTACCAGATATCTATAATAATAAAAGCATAATATGCTAACTAGACTGGACAGCCGAACTTCCTTCTGGACGACCTTCCGGACTAAGCTGGGACTGCGAGGGAAGCCGCCACGGCTGCGAGGGTCGAGGCAAGCTGCTGTAGCTGCGAGGGCTGAGCCCCTTGCATGAATTTTGTGCATCAGGCCTCTAGTTTATATATATAAAAGCCTAAGTGACTGAATGACGGGTCAACCAGTCGCTATGATGCACACTGACCACCAGGGGGCAGATGCTCAAAGCAGGATCTGTCCCCTGGTGGTCAGTGCGCTCCCACAACGGGAGCGCCACTCACCTGACTGACTCGTCCCGGTGGCCCACCAGCCTGGAGGCAGCCATTTGCTCCCTCAGTAGTCCTGCAGGTCCAATCTCTGGAGAATGGGCCAGGCACTGAAGGACCAGCACTGCTGGCACGATCCCAACAGTGCTGCCAGCCTCCTGGAAGGCAGCCTTGGGCACCGCGGCCACTTCCTCTCCCTAGATGCACCACAAGGAAGAAATGATATAAAAGTGGTAGCCAGATGGCTCCCGGCAACCAGCGCGAACATCAGTGGGACGGATCCAGATCCCAGATCAGCAAGGGCATCCCACTGCCTGCCCAGAGGACTGACTGCATCCCAGTCCCCCTGCCCTTCCTGCTTGAGATGGGCACCAGATGCAGGGCTCATGGCTGGTGAGCGCCGCTATGGGGGCATGAGCCTCTTCCTATCGGAATTGACTGGATGCAGGCCCGCGGCAGGCACAGCAGGTTCAGGATGAGTGGGAGCACAGGCAGGAGCGGCAAGAGCGGCAGGCGGCATTGAACTGAGGATTTTGGACCAATCCCTGCAGGCCACCCTGAGGGACCCCACCTGTGCATGAATTCATGCACCAGGCCTCTAGTCACATATATATATGTGACTGTTCGACCGGTAGCTATGATGCGCACTGACCATCAGGGGGCAGACACTTAACACACAAGCATGGAAACATGGAACAGTCTGACGAATCTCAGAGGAAAGTGGGGAGGGTGGGAAGAGATTAACCAAAGATCTTACATGCATATTAGAGGCCTGGTGCATGGATTCGTACACTGCTGGGGTCCTTTGGCCTGTCCTGTGGGGATCCGGTCAAAGCTGGCAGTCCAACATCCCCTGAGGAGTCCCAGACTGTGAGAGGGTGCAGGCCAGGCCAAGGGATCCCATCAGTGCACGAATCCGTGCACTGGGCCTCTAGTTATACAAGAAATTGGGTGACTTAAAAAGTGAATCCTTGCCTACACAGAGCACCGTTACGCAATGCAAATAATTTGCAGTAGGTTATTAATGGTGAGTGCTAAGTAAATACGTTTATCCCCAAATGCTAGAGGAACCCAGCAGTGGGTGGGATGTCCTCATTGAAGAGACCTGGGAAATCTTGGAGGAGGGGAAATTCAAGCTGGGCTTTGAGGAATGAGACTTTTAAATGCAGAGCAATAAAATGTGTGTGTGGTGAAGGAGACAGGCAATAGATCAGGGACGTGAAATGGTTTTGAATCTAGAAACAAAGGTTGAAGCTTTGGCTGAGGCCCTGGTATGTCTGATTCATCGTACAGTATTGGGGAAACCACTGAAGATGTTTGAGAAAAGGACAAAAGGAGTTGAGGCTGGCATCAACAAGATATGTCAAACAAACCAACGGAACTCCAAACAATTTGTAACTTTGGTAATTCATTTTGCAAACTCCACTGCCTGAAAACTTTTCAATGATGTCTCATTGTTCTTAGAATAAAGACCCAACCCTTTATCATAACCCACAGGATCCATATAATTCAGCCTGTACTTTCTGCTCCCACCACACTGGTTTACTCTCCATGCTGCTGCCACACTAGCTTATTCAAAGTTCTCCTCCCACCACAGGGCTTTTGTACCTGCTGTCCATATGCCTGGACAAGTGTCTCCCCCCGCCCCCACTTTGCCTAGTTAAAACCTCTTCCTTCAGATCACAGGTTAGGCATTCCATCCGGAGGGAAACTCTCCAATCTCCCATTTCTATCATGGCACTGCAAATTTCTCCATCACAGCACTTAGTTCCGGGCTCAGTCTCCAGCAGGGGGTGTGCAGGAGGCAGCCGATCAATGATTCTCATTGATATTTCTCTTTCCCTCTCCCTTCCTCTCTGAAATCAATAAAAATATATTTTAAAAAATAAAAATGAAAGAACGCCTGCAGATCCACATATAGTGTCACCATCCACTTAATCAAGAAACCTATTTCTTGTCTCCTCCTTCCTTTAGCACTCACATTCACTTCATCAGCAGGAAGTCCTGTTCGTAAACTCCATGAGGGTAGAATTTTCTGTTTATTCAGTATAGTATCCCTGGTGGCTTAGAATAGTACCTGGCACACATTAGATGCTTAATTGATATTTTTTTGAATAAAAGAATTCATGTTGCCCTTGAAATTAACACCTTTAAGATAAAACAATTTTAAAACTCTTATTTGAGAATTTGTTAATTGTGCACTAATTTTTAAAAAATGTAGACTATGGAAGTTTCATTTGCCATTCCAGTTGCTGAAACACATTAAGGTTAAATTCTCAAAGGGAGATAGGTATGCTATGCTGCCAGAATATATATAGAAGAACGCAATAATTTTATTCAAGTTTGCTCTTGTTACCTGATCCACAAATATTTAAAAGATATTTTATTTTATAAAAACTTACACCTGCAAGTAATGAAGTGACCATAAGAGAGGGCTTAACCTGGAATACAGGATATAATGAGGGGCCTATAAACCCCTAAAATTATATGCAAAATCTAACATGTATATTGGCATGTGTATCTTTTTGGTGAGAGAGTTCATAGTGTAATCAGATTTTCAAAGAAGTCTATAACCCGAGAGGTTAAAAAAATTACTTAACTATAAACAGTCACAAAGTCTTTTAAACATGAATTTGTACAATAAAATAACATCCAACAGCTCCATCTATCGGTAGGTCATCATCACTTAACAGAAATAATGACAACTACCAAAGATCAGTGCATCTTATGAATGCTTGTGTTTAAATCATGTCACTCTATTGGGAATTTATTAACTATAGTATCACAGTTTTTCTTTCCAGATATAGATGCAAAAATTAGGAGACTGTTGATGAATTCTACTTACAGTACTTCAGCACCAAAAATTGGGCAGTTATGCTGATATATGTATATACAGTTCAACATCTGTCAGTCTTAAAACACTTATAGTGAAATCTATATAAAACCGTTAAAAACATTTCTATTTACATTTTTTAAAAATGAAAAGTATAATTTCCTTTGCCACAACTTGTCAAAACTGCCTTATCCTCCCACCCTCTTACCCCTCACTCTACTTGTGACAGTGGTCACAGACCCAAACATATTGCTTAAACAAACTATGTCCTAAAAAGGTAGAATGCTTAAAAACATTACATTTAGAACTGTAAATGAACCTTTTATACATTTCAAAGGGGGTTAAACAAAAGTATGTAAAAGATTTTTCAAAGTCTCAGTCCAACATGAATGTGCAATTTCAATGTAAAGATAGCAACATACGAATAATTTGTTTTCCTGAACATAACTGAACATTTCCTTTGGGTCAGAAAATGTTTCTTTTTCCTCTGCTTCACAATGAAACATTTTCTTATAAGTTTTCTTAAAGTGGGGAGGGGGGGAGGTGGAAATGTAGGCAATCCTGGTTTACAGGAAATTTGTCAGAAGGAATATAGTCTGCTTTAAAATGTTTACATTTAAATAAATAGAAGGCAAGTGTGCTGGCCTGGAGCACAAAGGAACAACAACACAATAAATTAGCATACAATTGGTGAGAATGTACAAACCACCAAAAAAAGCACTTCCCACTGGTTAGGGATCTGATTTTTCATCATCCAACAAGGACTCTTTAATGCCAGTATTTTTCTAGTTATTTTAAAAACTATGATCTGAGCAAATGTAAAATGTTGAATTGGTTAATTCAACCCTTCCAGGGATTTGCAAAAATATACAAGATTAAAGGGGAAAAAACTGTTCCTGACACACTGTTTCAAAGTACAAACTATTCACATTCTCCTTTTTTGATGGTGTTTTGCTCAGTAAAAACCAGCTGAGGAACATTCACAGAAAAAGTCTCTTTCTACTGCAAGGCAAACTTTTCCATCAGCCACGGTCCAACAGAGGAAGAATATCAGGTCTCCTGCCCTGTAGATGTGCATCTTTTTTTCTTTTTCTTTTTTTTCCTTTTTTCTTTCTTTTCACTTTTTTAAAAGTACATTCCCTGTTTTATTTTGCTTTAAAATGCTTCTCCTGCAGCAATTCTTGTTGAAACACTGCTGCTGCAGGATGTACAGTCTAAGCATGGGCAAAGTGCTCTCTTTACACATCAAAATACAAGGGCTTCCCTGGACACTTGGTAACCAAGTAGGTTTTAAAGTGCACTCCTGCGTCCAAAACACTAGGATCGTTCAGCAGAACTCTGAGAGGGACTGGGCTCAGTTCCATCCTCTGTGCTACTGTCTATGTCCTGCTCCATTGCTGTTTCGTCGTCATCCAACTGCTGACTGGTGAAGTTGTTTAGCTCAAGGAGCCCGCTGGGCTCTACTACCACATTGGAGCTGGAGTGACAGGGAATAGCATACTGGGGAATGGCCTGGAAGAGAAGACACAGGAGAGAAGCTTTATGGTAAGAAAAGGTAACAGAAAGATTCTCCAACAACTCTAAAGAAGGAAAAAGGAATCTGACATTAGACAATTACTACACACTAGACACTGTGCTAGGTACTTTCACATGATTCTACTAAATCCCCATAATAACACTAAAGGAAAACACTATTCCCATTTTACAAATGAGGAAACTAAGAGGGTCAGTGACTTAATCAGAGTCACACAGTTGGTCAGGGTTAATGTCAGGATTCAAAGCCACATCCTATTAAACTCAAAGTAATCTTTCTACTCCTTGATGGTTCCTCTTCTAACAAGGGAGGTGAAAGTTGTGCCTATTCAAGAGACAGACTTTGAAGGACATTTTCATTTGATCATTAAGCACATTTTAAATGTGTATGTAGTCAGATTTTTTGTTTGTCTGCCCCGTCCTTCTCCCCATCCCCTCTCACATAGCTAATCCTTGTGAAAAAGTCTCAGAGTCAGGAAACCAGGATTTTTGTTCAGCTTTGGCTCTAACTATGGACCTCTGAAAAAGTCACTTCACTTCCTTGAGCTTTAGTTTGCTTTTGTGTAAAATAAGATAGTTGAAGAAGATATATTCTAAAAATCCTCACAGTTTTAAAATTCTACGAATTCCATATATATAGACTCTTTCAGGAGAGTAGATATAGTCTATCTTGTTTACTACTCTAATCTCAGCACCTAGCACAGTGCCTGGAACATAGAGTTAAATAATACATGTGGAATGAATGAACAAACGAATGAACGAATGAGTAAACGAACTATACATTACCTCTGTCTACAAAGAATCATGCTTTTTATTCAAAGCATTTACTATCAAAGCACTTCTGCAGACTTCCTTCACTCATCCCCATAGGTATTTTTCTGAATCAGCAAAATCAGTATGTACTTCAGGTCAAAGCTAAGTATAACTAATAAGATCTGAAAATGTTCTAGCAATGTATTAATGATAATTATAATAACATGAGCTATTTTTATTGAATCTCTCAGACACTTGACCAGTTGCTTTATATACATCTTCTGACCTAATCCCCAAAACAACACTGTGAGGCAAATGTCATTGTTTCCATTTTATAGATGATAAAACTGAGGTACAGAGATTAACTTTGTTGCTCAAAACCAAAATGCTGATAAGGAGTACAGGTGAGATTCAAATCTAGGTATTTCTGACTCCAAAAGCTTGATTCTTAATCACTATGCTGCTCGTCCCTTTAACATAGCAATCTAGCACATGGTACATGCTAAAAGTTAGCTGAGTATTCTTAAGAGAAACTATTAAACAGCTATTATCCTGATACACGCAATATATTGCATTTTCATCCCTGTTCAGAAAGTGCAGAAAATAATTTCCAATTAAGCTATCCAAAATTATTTTCAATTTAGTGAGTATACCAATTTAACCCCCCAGGAGCCAAAGTAAATTTTAGTAAAAATAGTATTAGCTACAATTTATTGGGCAATCACTTTGAGCCAGGTACTGTGCCAGGTGCTTCATCGCAATTTTATGTAATCCTTACATCAATCATGTAAAGTAGGCACACCTTATTCCTGCTTTACTGATGAATAGACTAAGGTACAGTGAGGTTAAGTAAGTAGCCTTGCCCAAAGTCACACAGTGAATGGCAAAGCCTGGAAACCATTCATTTTTTACGACACCTCTTCAGAGGAAAACAACAAATCCCTTTGTCAAAGATTATTTAATTCACTAACATTTGTTTTTAATAGGGGGAGAAACAAATTATTTAAATAATTCAATGGCCAGTTCTATTTGCCTTTAAGCATTTCCCCCATACTTAATTATATTGTACTAGAGGCCTGGTGCACGAAATTCATGCACTGGGGGGGGGGGGGCCTTTAGCCCGTCCTACACCCTCTCACAGTCTGGGAGCCCTCGGGGGATGTCCGACTGATGGCTTAGGCCTGCTCCCCGGGGGTGCGGGCCTAAGCCATCAGTTGGATATCCTTAGCGTTGCCGCGGAGGTGGGAGAGGCTCCCACCACTGCCGCTGTGCTCGTGAGCCATGAGCCTGGCTTCTGGCTGAGCAGTGCTCTGCCTGTGGGAGTGCACTGACCACTAGGGGGCAGCTTCTGTGTTGAGCGTCTGACCCCTGGTGGTCAGTGCGCATCATAGCGACTGGTAGTTTCACCATTTGGTCGATTTGCATATTAGCCTTTTATTATATAGGAGGATTTGGATTAATATTGGTTAATTTGCATTCTCTCAGAGCTTGGCATCATGGAAAAGGAACTTTACCACAGGAACTGCCAAGTGTGAATCTATGGTAAATCCTAGACTATTCACATTTCATAAATCTAAAAATTCTCAATTAACTAAAATTGTTGCTCTGACACCTTCTGAGACAAGTATCAGTTTATCAAAAAATGACAATTGTCAAACAGCCTGGTACTCTGCAAGGGGAAAGGGAATAAAACACAACTTCTAAGGACTAGTCTGAACTAAATCTTGATCTATTATGCATGATGAAAGATGAGTTTAGAATGAAGAGAATGTGAGATTTTTGTTCACTAGCTTGTACTTACCAAGACAGGACAGTAACCATAATAAGATTTTTCAATTATAATGATTGAAATAAAAAGCAAAGCTTTGAGGTTAATCCCAAGTTAGATATAAAGTTAAATTACTGAGAAAATTTTGTTTCTCCAGACATTTCAGTTAGTTAAATTTTTTAAAATATATCTTTATTGATTTTTTTACAGAGAGGAAGGGAGAGGGATAGAGAGGTAGAAACATCGATGAGAGAGAAACATCGATCAGCTACCTCCTGCACATTCCCTACTGGGGATGTGTCCGCAACCAAGGTACATGCCCTTGACCAGAATTGAACCTAGGACCCTTCAGTTTGCAGGCCGATGCTCTGTCCACTGAGCCAAACTGGCAAGGGCTAGTTAAATTTTTATTATCCTAAAAACCATAAATTTGGATCAAGTTCAAACACTGTGTTTTTCCAAGGAAAGGATCCCTAAAATGTACTTGAAATAGAAGTACAATCCAATTATATCCCAGGAGAGTTTGAGCAAAGATTAGGGAGCCCAAAATTGACCCTAGGAAGTTACCAATCTTCAAGGGTGACCTATTGAATTTAACACTGGGAAGTGTGACTTGCATAAACCAAGCTGACATATAGGCTCAGGACCCATGACTGTCTCTAAGGTGTGCTGTGTGACAATGTCCATCAATTTTCTGGGATTCACTTCCAAAAAATAAGTATAAAATTGTATATCTGAATAAGTATTAAACCAAATTTGTCAATCACCATCTCAAGGTAATCTGCCTTTTCTCCATATCAGTTTGACTTTTCCTATGACATCCCAAAAACCACCAAACCGCCGCCCCCCGCCCAAAGATGCCCAAGAGTTCTCATGTTCTTTCCAATTCTTACCTGGATGATAATTTCTGCTGGGCTCTCTTCAGCTTTCTGTTGGCCTACATTCTGAATATGCATGAACTGGCCTGTTGTAGGCATTCCTGCTGCATCGATTTTCCTTGTTGTTAGGGGAGGGCCAGCAGCAGATGGACTTGAACAGGACTCTCTACACTTCTGTTGCTGGGGAGTGCAATTTGCCATCCCTGTCACCACCACGTGGGTGGAGGATGATGATCCTGCTTCACCAGGGAGCATACTAGTGGCAAGAGCCTTCTTTGGGGGATCCACTACCATATGCTCTACATTTGTATCAATCTGAGCTTCCATCAAAGACATTTTCAAAATGTCTGACACTGCTGTCTTCTCAGAGGTCTGAATGGGAGATATGCTTGTAACTGGTGATGTCAGCTTAGGCACAGAACTGCCACCAGTTATCTTTGTAACTGTGGGTGGCTGGCGCCCCTCAAAAGTTATCTTTGTAACAGAGGATCCTTGGGTTATAATTGGCTGCTCCACCTGAAAACAAATTGGGGTTGTGTGTGTTACAGCTACATCTCTTTGAAAATCTACCAAACACCCCAGACAATATGGCAAAAGAAACATTTGTGCGGTATATACTAGGAAGACATTTTGAAGCGTGGTGTTTCAATAAGAGGGCTACTTGTAAGGAATCTAGGGAAAGAGGGGTCAAAAGTTCAGCCAGCCAAAGTTCATACAAATTAAGGGGGGAAAAAGTCACAGCAGTCTTGTTTTCCATGGGGATTCATATTCCCACACAGTATACCTTCAACCTGTCTCAAATTATTTTATATAATCTTCGGCTGTTTAAAATAATGTTTCAAAAAATCTTTTGCTTCAAAATACATTTACACAAACATATTCTATATATTTATGTATTTATAATTTACACATACACACATCATTCCATAGCCAATGACTTTCCCGAAAATAGCTTTTCTTTCAACTATCCACAAATAATTTCTCTGCAATCTAGAAGATAAATCTAGGAGATAATTTATTAACTAGATGGTGATCATGTAAACTACAAAGGAAGATGTTCAATGAAGCGCCTTAAAAGACTAGTTTACTTCGCATTACTGCCACAGAGATAAGAGTTTACAGGCATGGAAATAAATATTTTATACCTAAGAATATTGAAATAATTTAGGGATATCGCTTCTATGCACTGTTGATCAATGCTGAAGTGATTTCATTAAAAAATGCCTGGAAAATCAACTTCTGAGTGCTATGCTTTTCCCCCTTCCTATATTAATGATGTGCATTTCTTCCCTAATGCCAACCTTCTGATGGGTAAACTAACACCAGCATAATGAGGCTTTCGAGTTTCCTCTTGCCAGGAGAAAGCACTGCTAATCAGGATAGGGTCGTGATGGTTTCATTTTTTCCGTGAACAGAGAAGTTTAACTTTGCATGCTATCAATATTCCGTTACCTGGCTTGCCGGCTGTTTCTCTGACGAGGCTGGGAGCGCCATTTGGCTCTGGGGGGTTTGGGGTTGCACGTAGATTTTTGGTTGGTTCGGAGCCTGCTGCAGTTTAGGGAGCTGCTGTGTGGTTTTCACGGCAAGCACCTGTACTACAGTTTGCGGGGGCTGTGCCATTAAGGTAGGAAGCTGCCTGTCTTTGGCCACGATAGGATGCTGTGTGTGCTGTACATCTGGCTTGGGCTGTGCTTGTTCTTGCTGGAGAGGGGTGAGTTTTTGATGCCTGATGGAAAGCTGGGGCATTTGCGGGAGTTTGTGCTGGAGCTGGTCTGCCTGCAGGTGGATGGTCTGCTTCTGTTTAGTCTGGAAGCACTGCAGAGTTTTCACTTGCAGCTGAGTCTGTTCCAGCTGGGGCTGGCTAAGTTTCTGCTGTTTAGCGGACTGTGACTGAGTCAGGGCAGATCGATAAAACAGACCTGTCTGAGGGTCTAAAGTGTCCATCTCTTCAACCTCGCCCTCCTCAGTTCCAAGTTCCTCGCTGTGTTTGGTAAAAGCAGTGTGGCTGCTTAATGCCTAAGTAAAAAAGGCACAAAGTAAGAATGAAATAAGAAAAACACCTATAATGCTACATTTTCCTCAAACTGGAAAAGACTTGGTTATGAGATTCATGCAAAAATTATCAGAGGGAAGAGTCTAAAAAGACCAAAAACCTCAAGATTTCCAAATCTAAAGGGGGCTTTACATTGAGACTCCTGTAATTTCAACTCTCAGACATTAAGTACTGTCAAAACTAGTCTACTCACTTCTATAAGAAATGTGTGAGGGCCCGAACTTATAGGTAAGAAGAATAAGGTTGCTCTGCAAGCACACCCCAACACAGAAAAAGAAGAAAAGGCTGCCTGTCTAAAGAAACAGCTCTCAAGACCGGTGATCAGAGATGCTAACCATACAAAGACGTAGCAAACCAGCAATGAAGCGTCCAGAGAAAAGCCAAGGTTCAGAGAAGCCGACTTTGGCCGTGCGCATGCCCAACACTGTCCAGAACAGCGGTCACCAACCGGTGGTCCGCAGAACACTGGTGGTCCGTGAGGTCTGAAAAGTTGGCAACTGCTGGTCCAGAAGGTAAGAATTGTTGTCTGAGGGACATGCCCATCCCTGTCCCCACAGAGGGCCTCTCTGCTCAGAGTGGAGATGGTTTATCGGACTTCACAAAGGTCTGTGGAAACAACCCTCTGCACTAGCCCTCCTTCACCCCTTTGCTCAGATTCTAGGCCCACTAGGCAACAGCTTCCCAGACCCGGCTCCCTGGAGAGAAGGGGCGGTGGGGGGGGGGGGGGGCGGACAACGACAAGAGCACTTCTATCAGTGGAAAGGGAGACTGTCTGGTGTTGGTTCTAATAGTGTTGGGAGGAGCATCGATCTTGAGTGACATGATTTGGGCCAGCGTGTCTGACCTCTCTGGCTGTCTTGAGAAAGGTCAATGTCAGGACTGGCCAGAAGAGGGTCAGACTCCAGACACCTAACAAAACCTCTGGCCATCTGACTTCCCTCAGTGACACCAATCCATCCTGTCATATGCTGTACCTCTATAAGATTCAATTAAAACCCTCCCCCCATCTCTTAACAGACTTACACATACAGGTTTTTCAACATTTTCTTCATTGCCTTTCAGGTAGTTTGCCTACTATTAGGGTCAACTGCTACCGGTAGTGGAGAGATGGTGATTTATGTAAATATGTATATGTGATATCTATGATATCACTTTATAATAAAGTCAGGCTACTTTGAGTTTAAATCCTGGCTCTGCCACCTAGGATAAGTTACTTAACTTCTGTGAGCATGAGTTTCCTCATTTGTAAGAGGGATAATATACCCATCTTACAGGATCATATAATTAAACAAGTTAGTGCATTTAAAGCTCAAAGCACAGTATCTGACCAAAAAAAATCAACTTATCAACATGTTTTTCTTTCTCCCATTATCCTTGGTACCAGATTTTCTGTTTTAATGAATTCATTCTCCCTGTTGAGTTTTTTCCTTCTTCATTGGTCATATATAATAATTTTAAAAAGTCAAATATTTATTTACCTACTTATTCATAATGTTTCCATGAGGACTCATTATAAAAGCAAAAAGTAAAACAAGTAAGAAAAAAACAAAACAACCTTAGTAACAAAAACCGAAACAAGCCAACTTTGGTTTCATTTGAAACTTACCTCAGTGATAAATTCTTTCATAACAATAAAAATCACAGAAGCAGCGGCCAATTCTGATGTCATAGATTCATCTAGATAGCCCCACCCTTTCAAAATAGTAAGAGTTCACAGAAAATCCAAGAATATTATTTCTTAGTTACTTTCTGTTAAGACTTTCAATTCATTTCCTCTATTCACTCCTCACAGATGAAAGAAGTACACAAACACTCTCTGATTCAGTTATTTCTCCTCTTACAAGAGATGATGAAACTGAACCTCATTTCAGGCAAAATGCTGTTACAGAAGGTAGGAAGAAAAAGAAGAGGTACAACCTGCTGCATAATGTGGGTAATTGCTCCTGGGGAAGATGCTGGAATGGACTTCACCACCACTGAAGTCTGTGTTGCAGTCTGTGACTGAGCCACATGCTGGAGTAGTGTCCGCTGGGGCTGGGAGGGCTGTTGGGGCTGGGAGCGATGGCTGACTGAAAATAGAGGAGGTGATGATATTTCTCCAGAAATCACTACAGCATATGTAGCTAGTAGTCATTTTAAACAAATATATGTGACACTGCCTCACAGAGAAAGTGTGATACTGTGAACTAGGAGGTAGAAGACCAGAGTCTGCCCATTTATGAACTGTGTGACTCTGAGAAAGTCACACCCTCCTATGAGTTGTACTCACTTTCTCCAGTGATCTTTATCCCACTAAATAAAATAATAACCAGTTTCTGTAATGGAATCCCAGATTAATTTCTTTAGGGATCGAAAGACAATACAAGTTTATTTAATCTCTTGACCCCAAATCCAAATGGAACAAAAACCAGAAGCACCTACTCCTTTATGCTTATACTAAAGGCCCAGTGTACGAAAATCGTGCAGGGGGCGGGGGATCCCCTCAGCCTGTCCTGCACCCTCTCGCAGTCCGGGACCCTTCGCTCCTTACTGCCCACCACCGCTTGGCTTGCTGCTCCTTAGCATTGCGGAGGAGGAGGGAGAGGCTCCCGCCACTGCTGCTGCACTCGCCAGCCGTGAACCTGGCTTCTGATGAGTGACGCTCCCCCTGGGGGAGCACACTGATGACCAGGGGGCAGCTCCTGTGTTGAGTGTCTGCCCCCTGGTGGTCAATGCGCATCATAGCAGTCTTTCTGGTTGTTCTGCTGCAGTGGTCACTTAGGCTTTTATTATATAGACTAGAGGCCCGGTGCACAAAAATTTGTGCACTGGAGGGGGGGGTCCCTCAGCCCAGCCTGTGCCCTCTTGCAGTCTGGGACCCCTTGGGGGATGTCCACTCCCTGGGGGATCGGGCCTAAGCTGGCAATCAGACATCCCTCTAGCAGCCCAGGAGCCCTCAGAGGATGTCCACTTGCCAGCGGGGACCAGGCCTAAGCTGCAGTCGGACATCCTTATCGCTGCTGAGGAGGCAGGAGAGGCTCCCGCCATCACTGCTGTGCTGGCAGCCATCAGCCTGGCTTGTGGCTGAGCAGAGCTCCCCCTGTGGGAGCACACTGACCACCAGGGGGCAGCTCCTGCATTGAGCGTCTGCCCCCCGGTGGTCAGTGTGTGTCATAGTGACCAGTCATTCCCAGTTGTTCTGCTGTTAGGGTCTATTTGCATATTACCCTTTTATTATATGCCTGGTGCATGGGTGGGGGCTGGCTGGTTTGCCCTGAAGGGTGTCCCGGATCAGGGTGGGAGTCCCACTGGGGTGCCTGGCCAGCCTGGGTGAGGGGCTGAGGGCCGTTTTCAGACTGGCCACACCCCCTTCAGGGTGAGGGGTCCTGCTAGGGTGCCTGGCCAGTCTGGGTGAGTGGCTGATGGCTGTTTGCAGGCTGGCCACAGCCCCTTCAGGGTGGGGGTCCCCGCTGGGGTGCCTGGCCAGCCTGGGTGAGGGGCTGATGGCTGTTTGCAGGCTGGCCACGGCCCCCAGCTACCCAAGCTCCCAGTGGAGGCTGGCTGGAAGCAGGTGTCTGGGATTTATTTATCTTCTATAATTGAAACTTTGTTGCCTTTAGCGGAGGCCACAGCTGGCCAGGGCAGGCGGGAAGCTTGGCTTCCTCCATCGCCGGGGCAACCAAGCCTCCTGCTTGCTCCAGCTCCATGGCTGCGGCCACCATCTTGATTGGGTTAATTTGCTCTGATTGGCTGGTGGGTGTGGCTTGGGACATAGCAAAGGTACAGTCAATTTGCATGTTTCTCTTTTATTAGATTAGATAGCCTTACAGTTCCTAAAGCTGTAAGAGATCAAGATGATACTGCAGAGAGTGTCATCAGTAAGAGTCACATCTGGATTCTGCCCCACGCTGCCACCAACCAGCTATGGGAATTTGAAGAGGTCATGTAAACTTTATTTAACCTCTAAAACTTAAGAGATTTTGTTGGTTTGTTTGATTTTTGTTTTTTAATGGGATAATAATAATTTGTTTCTACCTAGAAGGGGACCAAATGAAGTAATGGATTGAAAACATTCCTTAAGTTGTTAAGTACTAAAATATAAAGTTAACAAAATAATACATCTTCTCTTAGCTCATCTGACCCAAATAAGAGTATACATTGAAATAACCCCACTTTTTTTTTTGCTACAAAGATCCCATGTAGTAAACTATCTATATTGATGCCAATCGATCATATTTTACCAGCCTGAATTTCAACATTTTAAACAGTACAAACATTCACTGCTTCTTATTCTACACAGCTTTAAAAATGCTTATATTTACTGAGAAACCAACTTTCTGAATCAGGAACAGAGTAAAGAATTCTAGAAAATAAGCTAAGAATTTGAGAATATGAAAACTCCATAATCCATGATTCTAATGCTCATATATGTATATTTTTATTTATTTCAGAGAGGAAAGGAGAGGGAGAGATAGAAACATCAATGATGAGAGGGACTCATTGATCAGCTGCCTCCTGAAAGCCCCCTACCCGGGATCAAGCCCGCAACCTGGGCGTGTGCCTTTGACTGGAATCAAACCTGGGACCCTTCAGTCCACAGGCTGACGCTCTATCCACTGAGCCAAACTGGCGAGGGCTAATGCTCATATATCTTGATCTGCAATTTCAAGTAGTAGTGGTTTCATACTTAGAAAAGTCATCAGTGGGGTATCCAAGTGTAAGATGATCACTACAGAAATCAATGTAAAAATGCCATTTATGTGTTATAAGTACAGAACTTTAAAACTATCCAGTGAAATATAAACAAGCTTTATTTCTATAATACTTTCTATCTATACTCAAAAATGCATTTTTCTATTGTTGCTGTATGTACATACTAGTATGCCTACATCTGGAAGGAGGCCACAGGGTGAACACTGGAAAACAGCTTAACTGGGCCAAATAAATACCATAAACTCACTTATTTCTTTAAAGAACTCTTTTCCCCCCCAATATCAAATTGTTTATTTCTGAGAAAAAATCCCACTATTCTGCAAAAAGAAAATCTCTCTTCCTTTCTTTCATTGATTGGAGCTTTCCTTTCCTCTACCAGATCAGAGTAGAGCGTATACATTGAAGTGGTTCTCCCCCAAACAATCATCTTTTTACCTTTGGTTATACAACAAATGGATGCACACCACTCACCTAGAAGGGGAAAAGCAACCTCTGTCCCCTCATCACTGCATTCTGAAAAGGATAAGTATGGGAAGAAATCATGGGTCTTTTCATCTATTTATGATAATCTAGTCTATACCGAGGTCAATACTGATTCCCTAACATATTGCCCTCTGCTTTATTTAGCTTTCTGCTAAATATCTCTGAAGTAAATGCTAGATGGCTTTCCATAATCTTTAAATGGATTTTCCATTTGGCAATTTTAACCCATTAGTCTTAATATCTTCTAAAATGAAGCCAAAGAATTCCCTTTCTGCTTCAGTATTTACATCCTTCAAATATTTTTAACTTTATGTTCTCTTTTAATCACTGCTAAGGAATACTTAAGACAGGTGTTCTTTACATAGTGCCTCATAAGTCCTCTCTCCTAACCCTGAATTATGCACATTACTACTCTCTGAACTATTTCAAATCTCAAGGTAATGAAGTGTCCAAAACAGAAAGCAGTATTCCAGGTGTGATTTCACCAGCATCTGAAAGAATCTATTATCCTTCCTGCTCCATTCTCTATATACAACATCCAAAAACCTCATTAGTATTTTGCTTCCAGGCTGTATTTTAAACAAATACCTAATTCACTTTCCACCAGAACTCATAAGTATTTATAATAACTTAAAAATTTCCACATTTTTTTCCTTTACATTAGAAAAGGATTGGATTTTTTACCTTCTTTCTCCCTTGATCCATCTCTCCCCCTCCTCCAAAATTAAAAAGTTCGGATGCATAAAAAATGTTTATCTCTAGATAAAAAAATATTTATCCTCTCTCTAAAAGTGTTACCCTATAGTCACAGATATTATTTATGGCCAACTTGCAGTTTTATATTACTTGCAAACTGTAGCAACCTATTACCCGCCTCTCCCCAACCCCTAGTCATAAAAGAGTAATCCCAAGGACAAAGTGAAAAAGATCTGGAAATGTAAAAAATATATTCTCCCCCAAACAACCACCCTATGAAATGCAGAAAGGTAGCTCTCCTACCTTAATACTACTTTTTAAAAGGATACCTACCTGTAGTGATGTATTCAGCAACGAGTTCTGACTCTACTACAGCAATTGATGGACTCTCCGGAGAATGTCTTTTTTCCTGGGTCATCTGAATAGGCACTGCCATTTGACTCAAGTCAATAGTATGTTGTCTTGGTTTAGATTCCAATTTTTCCTTTACTGCATAAAAAAGTCAGGGGAAAAGTTAACTTTTATTACAAACAAGTACCCAAACCAGAGTTGTCCATGGGAATAACGAACCAGACCTCTGGGGTGCCACACTGGCAGTGACTAAGGAGACAATGATGTGAAAAGGAAAAATCAGACTGCTATGCAAGGGTATAGAGTCCACAACTTGTGCAATCATACCCAAAAGCCTAGCAAAAAGGACTCAAATGCAATCAGAGTAAAATCCCCCCCCTAATATCATTAGGCCAGACAACTGGTTCTGTTTCCCTTATACACATTTCCCTTCCAACATTTTCTTTACCCTTCTTCAAGGGAGTCCCTGGTATCCTTGAGTTCACCAACCTGAAAACAAAGGGTGAATAAGCAGTACATAGCATGATTTCCACTCAGGCACATCTACCCTGAATTACACAACTCAGTGATCAGTTTAATTTGTTCTATTAAAATTTTAAGGTAATCTCTAAAGAAATATTATAGTATTTTTAATGACTTTTAAAAAATAAAAATTTTCAACATTAGAAAAAATGGCTTCTGTGTTCCTGCAAAAAAAAAAAAAAAAAAAAAAGTCTTCTGGAATAGTCTAGAATCAGGAATGGTTTCTGTGGACAGATTTATTTTTTTATCTTATCACTTTTTCCACAGAATCTACTCATTCAGTTTCTACCTTCTTATAAGGCATTAATGAAAATGGCTGAGTATGTAAAAAACAAGGAGCTGAGGAAATGACTAAGGCTAAAAATAATATCAATATTTTAAAATGTTAACCAAAGACTTACATTAAATACTAGTATTCTTGGGGTAGTGTAGAGTGGATGTCACAACAAAGAGTAGTAACCAAAAATCAAGTCCACTGAATGATCATTTAGATTTTTCGCACAAAGCATATAATGTGACAAAATCAAGATAATCATTTAAACAAAGAAAGCAAAACAAAGCCAAAAGAATACAGAAGTCGCTCTATAAGTAGAGAGGACATTGAACTAGGAATCAAGACATTGAATCTCACTCTGCCACTAACCTACTGGGTAACCTCTCTAGTTTCAGTTTACTTATCCATAAAATGAAAGGGTTGGATGAGATCATTGCTAAGGTCCCTTAAATACTCTGACAATCTTTGACCTATTATAATAGAGAGGTCAGTATTTATAACACAGGTTTTGCCTAGTTCGTTGAAGATATTTAGTAACTAGAAATACTGACAGAATCTTGTGAGGATAGTTTTGCATGGAAGTTCAAGTAAGTAAATTATATAAAGAAATATGAAGATAAAATTAAAACAAATCAGAATGCTAGAAAGGGCCATTAATGGTGTTTTATGAACATAAAACTGTCCCACCAATATCAAGGAGGATGACGGGCCCTTCAATCTGCCTCCTACTATTTTTGAATAGAGCTGGTGTCCTGTATCTATCTTTCCACTTAGAAGTAACAGACCTACTCCTTTCTGGTGACAAGAGCAACAGGATTGTCCACTTAAGTCAGTAGACAGAGAAGAAAGCTCTGCCATTTTTTTCTACCTTCCTACTGACTATATCTATCCTTCAGTGCTCCTGTGCACATCTTAATGAACTGATAAGTAAGAAGACTGCACCAATGATTATAGACAAGTCCAGAGGGGGGAAATGTGCTCAAATAACAAAGAAAATAGAACAGTGGTAGTAGTTTAGCACAACCCATCTCTAGAGAAAACATGCTTCATTCAATTGAGCATGTGAGTTCATACCTGTTGTCTGTTGGAGTTCTAACAGAGCTTTGATTGTTGAAGTAGCTGATTGTGATTCACTGGATACATCCTGATAAATTATGGTGGGGCTAGTCTCCATTGCAATCTCATGTTCTGACCAATCCTGACGCCGGGAAGCAATTACATGAACTACAGGCTGGGAATCTGTTTTATATTAGTTAAAAAAAAACAAACCCTATAAACAAAGTTTCTCTTAAAAAAAAAAAAACAATTTGCTTTTTAAAAATCTTTGTATTTATTGTAAACTTCATGCTTTATCTCCCCAAGAAGACTTGTAAGCCCCCAGAGGGCAAATGTCTTTCATGTCTGTATTCACAGAATTATTCATTCATTAACTGAACAAACTAGGCACCTATGTGCCAGAGTCTGTATTTGGCATTGAGGATACAAAGGAGCTCACAGAATAATCAGAGGATTCTCAAGAAGCACACAATCTGGTTGGGGAGACAGACATGTAAAAAAGACAAGTTACAATTCAATGTGATAACTGTTATAATAAATAGGTGAGTACTTGTGTAAGTGGGTATATATTTGTGTAAGAACAAATGCTATAGGAGTCTTATTTTCCCAAATGCAGCTGAAAATGTGCTCTGTATTACAACCCCAGCATTCAGTCAACACTTATTGAATGACTGATTTATTGAAAGGAAATCTTGTCCACTAACAACAGGACTGGATAGATAATCTAGAAGCAACCTGATATAATAGGACACATACAACACTTGGAATTCAAAGTCTTAGGTTACAGCCTCAGCTCTATCAATTATTAGCAAGTTGGTTCTTTGGGTCTTAGTATCATTATTTAATTATGGCAACAATAAAATCACCTCTCTACCTCAAAGAATTTCTGAGGATCTGAGGATATAACAAAATCATATATGTAAAAGAGCTCTGTAAACTATGAAGGGCAATAGAAATATTGTTGTGGTAGTGGTGGCCTGAAAGTCCTCCATTCTAAGACTTTTTGTTAGTTTCAAATGAAATTACACCCTAATTCAAGGTTTATTATATTCATGCTATACTGGTATGCATGTAAATACTAAATGTGCATCAAATCGAGCAACAAACTATGAGTTTTCTATCTACAGAATAAGCAGATTGGACTAGACTACTGTTAAGTTCCTAAACTCCTTTGTCCAAAACACCACACAGAAAATTATGCAAGATATATAAAGGCAAGATCCCTACTCCCAAGTTTGGATTATATAATGAAAGAGACATAAAATAAAGATATAAATATAGCTTTGTATTTTGGGGTAAAACCAAATGATTAGGGCAAATAAGATGAATACATAGAAAGAAAAAGTCTGCTTTGAATTGGAATGGTCAGTGAAAGCATCACAGAATAATAAAAAGAATTCATGTAGTTCCCCAAACAAGAATAAATGCAACATAAGTTTGACCTTCTATGAATATTATATTTTTGAAATCCACAAATTCGTCCCAAAAGGTTGGGGCAGGGGAAACAACTCTTAAAAAAAAGAGAGAGATAAAAATAAACTAATAGTCTTCTCAAAGAAAACAAAATCAGTTTACAATAAATCTGGAATTTTTAATTAACATTAATAAGTTGTTATACACACACACACACACACACACACCCAAATGGGTAGGACATAAGGTATATGAAGGATGTATAACTTCCATTAAACTTCCTCCAAAATCTACAAAATTAAAGGATACTATCCCGGAATACCAAATGCTATGTGAAGCATATAACCATTTTTCTTTACTCATTCTAAGTAGATATATAGAACTTAAACTTAAGAGAATTATATTAGGGAATTATTCTTTTTATATAACCTAAGTTCTCAAATTTAAAAAATTCCATTGATGATATAAGTACCCCTTGGTTGGATGAGAGGACTTATAGGCAAAGAATGACTTGGCAACTCCACTCCATATACATCGATTATCTAGAAGAAAACAAGGACTTCATTTGTAGAGGGATATGGTAGAGACTAGAAAAGGAATACAAATTTCCACATGGGAACACCTATCAGGGACATCATCACAAATAACATCATCCCATAGAGACTGGGGAGATTGCTCACTCTCTGTCCATACTCAAAAAGAGTAGCTGACCATCACAAAGTATTACCAAAACAATCCCAACATCTATGACAGAATGAGAGAGTGAACCTCGATATGAAAACCATTTCTTGAGTGATTTTCCTCTCTACCTTTGGCTTATGTTTAGTCTGATAAATCTACTGCCTATCAAGTCTGATGCTGGGGTCAGAAAGTAATGACTGAGGTACCAGGAATCTGATTTCATAGTACCATTTGATTATGTGATGTGCATCCATCTTGTAGAATTTTTTGAAGGTTTAATGGAAATTATGCATCCCTGGTGTTGTACATATTCTACCCAGTATTGTTGTTATTTTTTTTTTTGAAGGGGTGTAGGGTGTAGGGGAGGAATGCAGTTTTTAAATGGTAATTAAAAATTCCAGATCTATTATATGTTGATTTTGTTTTCTTTGGGAAGGCTATTTTTTTAAATGACCCTATATCTCTTGAAGATGGTGGCCTGCTAACCCTCAGATATCTTTCCCGACAAATTACTTAGCAAGTATTTATTAAATAACTACCACATGTTTTGTACTAGAGATACACACTGTATCCAAAGGCAGACTCAGACATCTCTATGAAAGAATGTCTCTATGTCTTTACTATAAAATGCCTATATCACATTTTCATAATATCATAAGACCTGTCAGCCAGAAAAGATTTAAAAGTTCATTTAATGCTCTCAGCAATTGTATGCTATAATCTTCACAAAGTACCACCGCCAGTCCAGGAACTCCACCACCAGAGAACTCACTACTTTCTAAAACAGTTTCCTTCTGAACTCTGTACAATATAACAATTAGAAAATTTTCTTTAATGGAATGGAAGCAGGTTTTTCTGTTACTTCTACCCAATGGTTCTAGTTTCCACCCATGTATCTACACAGACCTATTCTTTTTCCTCTTCCTCAAGATAACTGATGATATCTCCATGCTCCCCCAACCCAACTCAATCTTCATCATCTCTTCTCCATGATAAATGGTCTGTCTTCACTAACCATTCCTCATATAAAATGATTCCCAGATGCCTTACCCAACTAAACCATCTCTTCTAAACTAAACCCAAGATGTCTACATCCTTTTTATGATGTAACATGTACCTTCCCTCTGAAGTATTGTCATAAAGCCTAAGGCCTTCATAGTATTTAATTGTCTAGACAGCATCACCCAAAATGTTCCAGAGAACATTAATTTCTCAAGATGTTCTACAAAAAAAGGGTCCCATGGTCAAAAAAGTTGGGGAGCATTTTACATTATATACTACACTCCTCATATTAGCACATAACAGCTCTGAAAAGTTATGCAGTAAGTATGCTTTGCTTAACTTTGATTTATTCCTCACCTCCTTGGGGGTGGGTGGGAGATAATGGGAAAAGTTAGAAACTATAAGTAGAATAAAAAAATTCCCCTGGCATAAGAAATATCCTTATTTCCAGGACTTGTGTAAGACAAATCATCAGAAAAACATCTGAAATAAAAAGTAGGTTGATTTATTTTTACAGTAGAATGCCAACTATCAAATATACAAATAATGAACTTTAGAAAATCATCAATGGATGCTAAAACTAGAAGATAAATGTTTAACGAGGAACATAATATTTATATAGTTTCAAAGTATCTCCTCACAAATGGGGAAGATATCACCTCAGCCAATTGATCAACATTAAATTAACATCAATATAGGGACAAACTAACATCATGTGCCTACTAATGAGATAAAACTAAGCACACAATATCATATCTGTGGAATTCTTGCTGAATTTAATCAAGAGCAAACATCAGACAAAACAACAGAAGAATATTCTACAAAGTAACTGCTCTATACTCTTCAAAAATGTCAAGATCAAGAAACACAAAGAAAGGCTGAAGGATCGACTAAAGTTAAAGGAAAATGAAGAGCCATGATAATTAAATGCAACTAAATGCAATGCAGTCTTGAATTAGATTGTGGACTGAAGAAAAAAGTATAAAGAATATTATTAGACAATTGATGACATTTGAATGGATTATAGATTATAAAATCATAGCTTTAAATTTCTTGATTTTGGTAACTGCATTTTAGTTATGAATAGACTAACCCTTAAGAAATATGAACCTACAAATGTAAGTATTTAGGGGTAAAGGACATGATATCTATAACTTGTTCTCAAATGGGGGGGGGGGGGCGGGGTGGAGGGGTTTAGTTAGAGAAGCAACAACAAAGCTAACAGGGCAAAATGTAAACTAGTGGTGAATCTAGATAAAGAGTATACACAGGAGTTCTTTTTACTCTTCCTGCTACTTTCTCCTATCTTAAATTACATTAAAAAATGTTGCTACTTGCGGGGTGGGGAGGAGGTGGCGCTAAAAACCACAAAAGCAATATAAAAGAAAAATGGACATCTAACTAGTGCTTAGATTCCTAGCAGTTATAACACTCAAATACTCAAAACAGCACAATTTTAGACTGCTCAATCGTTTATCCCTTTCTCTTTATTTTTTATTTTTATTTTTTTAAAAATATATTTAATTCATTTTTTACAGAGAGGAAGGAGAGGGAGAGAGTTAGAAACATTGATGAGAGAGAAACATTGATCAGCTGCCTCCTGCACACCTCCCACTGGGGATGTGCCCGCAACCAAGGTACATGCCCTTGACCAGAATCGAACCCGGGACCTTTCAGTCTGCAGGCCAACGCTCTATCCACTGCGCCAAACCAGTTAGGGCTATCCCTTTCTCTTTAAATCACAGCATATATATTCCCAACACCTTGTCTTTGTGACTATGTACTAAAGAGCTATACAAGGATATGGGAAGAAGGGTAAATGCAGATTATAAAAACTGGCTTCATATTCAATTACATTAGATATGCTTAGTCTTGAACTATAAAGTATGTCTGTATTACAGAATATTTTTTAAAATACAAAATGAAAGAAAATAAATAAAAACAGATGATGATGCTTATATTATAATAGATCAGAGCAGGAAAACCTTATAGTCAGTCACATCTAGAAATAGCCAAACTCTTGCACCATTCTTAGAATGACAACTGAAGACTCACTAATGAAGTGACATGTTTGGAAAGTCCTGATTGATTTAGGGCTCCCTTAGGAAAAGAAGAACAATTTTAAAAGATCATCTGAGATTATCCTATATAATAAGGAAGTAATATGCAAATGGTCGTTATGCTGTGACATGTAATGACCAACAGCAGGAGGGCGGGGCAGTGAGCTATGAGCGGCAGAGAGCTATGAGCGGCAGTGGGCCAGGCAGCCAGCTGAGGCAAGCAGCAGCGAGCTACTTGCGCATGGATTTGTGCGCAGGGCTACTAGTATATATATAATCTCAGATACAGATGCGCGCGCATGCGCGCGCACACGCACACACACGCACACACACACACTCTAGAGCAGCGGTTCTCAACCTGTGGGTCGCGACCCCTTTGGCGATCAAACGACCCTTTCACAGGGGTCACCTAAGACCATCCTGCATATCAGATATTTACATTATGATTCATAACAGTAGCAACATTACAGTTATGAAGTAGCAACGAAAAAAATTTTATGGTTGGGTCACAACATGAGGAACTGTATTTAAAGGGCCAGAAGGTTGAGAATCACTGCTCTAGAGACCCAGTGCACAAATTTGTGCACAAGTGGGGTCCCATTCCTGCCCCCCACCTCCTGGGCCTGGCCAGCGATGGGGCCGACTGGGGCCAGCTCACCCAGTTCCCATCAGGGCCCATGGGGGTTGGCCAGCTGGGGAGGGACCACAGGAGGTTGGCCGGCCAGGGAGGGACTGTGGGACGGCTCCAGGGCATGTCCAGCCCTCTCGCCCAGTCCCAATCGGCCAAACCCCAGCAGCAAGCTAACCTACCGGTCGGAGCGTCTGCCCCCTGGTGGTCAGTGCATGCCATAGCGACTGGTCGAGGTCGACCAATAGATCAGACACTTAGCATATTACACTTTTATTATATAGAATATATATATTCATGTCCCCCTTTTAGAACCAATGCATAAGCTAAATACTTTATGTATTTTATAAAATGAGTGACATAGTTTTCATTTGTTAAAATCGACTTTTTTATTTACTTTGAATTGATGAGTTTTCAAAGACCATTTCAAATGCTACTTCTTAATGAGGCTTTCTCATCTGCTCCTCACTGGAGTATGAACTTTTAGCATTTGGTATTTTTATTAGTAATAACATTTTGTTACTAATAAAATTCTTACACTGAAGTTGTACATTTAATTTTTTTTAATCCCCTACTCTAGAGTTTAAGCTCCTAACGAGCAAGAACTACTATATTTTACTCAGCCTTTCTAGGGTCTAGCATAATGCTTAGTACATAGTATAAACTAACAAATAATGAAGTGTTTGCACAATATGAAGAATCTATATTAGAAAGGTGCTAACAAAGCACTGCAGAAAGGATAATGGGAAGGCAGGGAGAGAAATAGAGTGACTAGGAATGACCGAGGGAATATAAACAGCTTTGCTTAGATGCATCAGAGTGCATAAGCATGGGCATAACATACTGCCTGACAGTAAGAGTGATTTAAGGTAACTGAGTATTAGATTTGTAGAAGGTCTCAAAGATTATGATCATGATCTTTCAAGTGATTTCCTAGAAGAACATAATTAAAACAGCACTGAAAACAAAAAGCTTCCCTACTATGAATTATGGCTTCATAGCCCCTTCCTTATAATTAGGAGAGTCATATAATTATTATCTAAACTGGGATACCTTTGAGAATGAAAGGGAATGCTATTAATAATAATGCTAGAACAGACATAAACTAGGACTTGTCCCATGCAAACTGCAATGCATGATAGCCTACTTACAGCCCACTTGTAGCCTACCTCTGGCCACCTTGACTCTTTCTCAAGATTCGGCAACAACCATTTCAAAAGGTATATTCACTTTCTTGCATACTTCTACCTACCCAAAGAAAACAGGAGGGAGGAATCATAGCTCTAAGCAGTTTGTAATACCTACCTGTCAAAATCATTATCCTAAGTTTACCAATTATTTGATGAACATATGCCATGCAGTAAAGAATGGTAGGCCTTACCAAAAACAAAACTTCAGCTCACTAATTACATATCAAACAAAAGAAAATAAAATCAAAAGAAGTGACAAATCAAACCATATTTATTTAAAATTTCTAGATGCAACTATTCTGGAACTAGGGCACTATTGTCAGCAGTAATTGTATAAAATGAATCTCACCTTGGGAACTTTGGGAGGACTCTGTAGAAGAGGAACTATCTGTATAACTTTGTGGTTCTTCTTTTCCCTCCTGAATAGAAGAATTACTGGCCTCTGCCACCCTGGATGCTTGCTGTAATGTTTCTGTGACCAGCTGCCTTGTTTGTTCACTAACAACTGTGGCTTGAAATGTCACTGGTTTGGGTTTAATAAGAACCTAGGAGAAAAGCAGAAATATACCAAGTTCAAATTTTAGAGCACTATTTAAAATGTTAAACTTCTATGTCATGAACAATAATATTTCTTTGGTGTACAAAACAGTATTTGGTACATTTACTATGTTTTGGGCACAACATTGTTCATCAAAGACTAATTCAATCTATGAGCAAATTATAGTCAAGCTACATAAAACATTTTAAGTGGTACATGCCATATAACAGCCATGATTCTGACAAGAGCATCTGCCCCTCTTTTTCCTTGCCTATGATGTATTCAGGAGTCATTTTACAATCTAGGCTATATAGTAGAAATGAGTCACAAGAAAGATACAAAAAGCCTAGATTCCCAGTGGAATTTTTGTGTCACAATAACAGTTCCAGATTTCACCAGTCTGAACATTAATTAACATAGTAAAAATAAAACCTTACTTTGTTTAAGTCACTGTTCTTTGGTTTTCCTATCATTAGTAACCAAATGAAATTCCTGACACATGTATACAAAGTAAACTTGCTTGGGACTGAAATCATCTTTGAAAAAATCCCACGAGGGGCAATGATGTAGTCAACTATTAGAAGCAATATGGACTATGTGGTAGATCAACCCTTGGCAAAGGTGAAAACCACAGACACCAAAGCAAGTGAAATGAAGAAAGCTTTTCAAAGTGAACCATTTTACTTCAAAATTTGGACTCTTGGAGTTGACTTCAATTGGGTACATGGAATAATGTTAACTCACCACATTTATGTTTTATTTCTCCCACATATAAGATTTTAAACCTTTTCAGACTCTATTAAGTAACCCATTTCTAAGAATTCAAGAATGAAAACATAATACAACTTAGATAATGGAACAAATAAAATTGTTCCAGTTGAATCTTAAAGGCAATTTGGACTTACTTCTAATCATCAAACTTACTTGTTTAGATAGTAAACTATTTAGCTATAACTCTAAGGAATCATTCTAAACGCAAATTATTATTTTATAGGTAAATTACTACTTTTTACAAAAATTCTAGAATAGCATTTCTCAACCAAAGCTACCTTGCTTCCTTTGATATTCTCAGACATCATGTAAAATACACAGCAGCCCAGCAACATAAGATTAATTCCTGAGCCTCAATTTCCCAAGCAAATTTCCAGAAAAGCTCCCTTAGTAGTAGAAAAAATGAACAGATCACTAGCTTCTCTACTATTTAAGTTTCAAGTAAAGCAAATTTTTTAAGTAAATAAAGTGCTTTCAAAGGCCCTATTAGCTTATTAAAAGTAAATAATTTTCTCTGAGAGTTGCTAAATAACTACCATTCTTCCTCAACATTATACTCCTCAAATAACAATACATAACTTCAACAAATTTTATTCCAAGGGGATTTTCTCCAATCTTTGCTCTTAATAAGATACAAATATTTAGATATTTTTAAAAGTGTGAGGAGTGAAACAAAGGGTTTGAAAACAGATGGATAATTATACACATGTAGTCATAACTTTTAATAATTTTTAAAAAATATTACTGATCTTTTCATTCAAATTTCTACTTTGGAATTTTAGGAATTTAAAATATACCTGAGCCATGAAAAATCACCATATCTTACAGCATACCTGTGTTTTCCCTTGCTGCCCATAAACAATTTTTGTTGGGATGATTTTAGCTGCTGGTTGAACTGTGGAACCTATTCCTTTTGGTTGCGTTACAATCATTTTGGTGATGGGTCTTGTAGCAGTGATGATAGCTGGCTTTGCTCCCGTTGGCACTGTCTGAATAGTCTTTTCTCCCTAAATTGAAGTCAGTAACATATGAGATTTATAAGCATTTAAATGATAAAAACTGTGCTTTTACTGAAAAATCACAGAAAAGATTTTATCAGGATAATGGGAAAAAGAACTATAAATTGTGCAATAAAGTACAATGTTTCAAGGTGATCAAAAATCCTAGACTTAGTTGAAATGATCTTAGAAGTCATCTGACTTTCTATCCAAAGATGGCATTAATTATTTCCTGATGAGTAAATTAAAAGAATTACTGAATAAGAATACCTATTATACTGCCTCATTCATAGACTACATATATTAGAAGTCAGAAAATTAAAGAAATACAAGAGGCCCAGTGCACGGGATTTGTGCACTGGTGGGGGGTGTGGCCTGCGGTGATTGGCCCGCTGTGGGAGCGCTGCTCATCCTGGTCAGCCAAGTGGCTATGGACTTGCCCTCTGAGCGGCTAGTCCTGCTGTGGTAAGCCGAGCAGCGCTCCCACTGTGGGAGTGTACTGACCACCAGGGGGCAGCTCCTGTGTTGAGCATCTGCCCCCTGGTGGTCAGTGTGCATCATAACAACTGGTCAACCAGTCATTCTGCCGCTGGGCTTTTGTTATATAGGACTAGAGGCCCATTGCAGGAAGATTCCTGCAAGAATAGGGCTTCCTGAGACCGCAGCGAAGCAGTGAAGGGAGCGAAGCCCACCGAGGCAGGCTTTGCTCCCTTCTCCGCTGCCTCGCTCCCTCCCTTCGCTGCTTAGCCCTCAGCTCCCTCCCTTCTCTGCCACCTGGGCTCTCTCCCTTCTCCGCCGCTTTGCTCTCGCCAGGTCACGGATCCAAGGTCCGGATCTCCCGGGCAGCATCGGGCGCTACCGGCCCCGCCTCACCGGGTTAGGGGTCCGGGGCCCAGGTCCCACAGGCAGCGTCGTGTGCTGCCGGCCCCGCCTGCAGTATGCAAATTAGCCGCCATGTTTGTTGGTGGTTAATTTTTTTTTTTTTAATATATTTTATTGATTTTTTACAGAGAGGAAGGGAGAGAGATAGAGAGTTAGAAACATCGATGAGAGAGAAACATCGATCAGCTGCCTCCTGCACACCTCCCACTGGGGATATGCCCACAACCCAGGTACATGCCCTTGACCGGAATCGAACCTGGGACCTTTCAGTCCGCAGGCCGACACTCTATCCACTGAGCCAAACCGGTTTCGGCTGTTGGTGGTTAATTTGTATATCACACTGATTAGCCAATGGGAGGCGTAGTGAAGGTATGGTCAATTACCATGTTTGTCTATTATTAGATAGGACATGGAAATGTTAACAATGATAGAGTTGGAATTATATGTCTTACCCCACCCCATGTTCATCTTTATTTTCTAATTTATCTAAAATGAACATTCATGTAGTAAAATAACTGTGCATTATACCAATAGCTAAAGGCACATATATAAAATAAACTGCCTAAGTCCCCAAATATAAATTACAAGGATAAATAGCATAATGTCTATGTGAAAAAACATGGGCAAGAGATAAAATCAGCAAAGATTTAACATTCTTTCTGAGGCTATATGGGAAAATACAAAGGAAAAACTCAAGGCATTTCCCATGTTTTGTTACTAGTATGTTACTAATATCACTTTAGTTTATTGACTGGATAGCATAAGCCCATTAACTTTTCACCATTTTCTACATTTTCATCTGCTTTATTCTTAAGTTCCATTTTCTAGTAATTTATGAAATCAATACTTAAACTTAACTAAATTTAATTCAAATATAGTGATTTTACTAAATTAGTAAAATTTTAAAAATTAAAGTCCATAAATAAAAAGGAAAGGATCTGAATTTTTTCACCTTATTGGTTTTTCTTAATTTTTAGTCATTAAATGTGTCCGTCTAAACTTAACAGCCAGTAAAAACAAAGCACCCAGCTGAGCTGGCAAAAAGGTAATCACTATGAACGTAAGAGCCAAAATTATTACAAAAATCACAAGATTAACTATCTGCTATAATTACCTAGAGGACAGATGAAGTATCTGCCAATTGTGCACTTACTTATTTTAACACACACATACTCTTCACAGCTGCATTCTCTGGAAAGAGCTTTAGTTCATTTGCCAAGAACTGATGGTTTACAAGTGGGCATGCCTATCTATTTAAATAGCTTGACGGGCCTTGTCCAAGTATAATGACCCATTCAAAATCAACTAGCAGGCTATTTTTTTAAAAAGCTTTTCCGGTGTGTGGGTGAGCATGTATAGGAGAGCAAGTGGTTAAGTACAGGTGCGTGTACACATGTGGTAAAGAGGATTGGTCTTACACTCTTTTCTTCTTGTAACTATCATGCCCTGTGCCAAACATATATCTAGCAACTACAAGTCACAAATAACTCTTAGATCTATATGACCATAGGACCTAGGTTACATGGCAACCCCTCTTATATATTAAGTTCTATGAAACTGCAAATCAGACTATAAAGGGTTCTGAAAATCTAAATTCTAACTGTGGCTTTACTTTTGGCTTACTATGTGAACTCAGGCTAGGAACAAACTATGTCTTCCCACATGATGAAAAACTCTAATGCTGGACCCGTCAACACTGTGAAGACTGTGCTGCCTAGGAAGCTAAAAGAGATCTATTATAATGAAGTACAGCATTCTTTTTCAAGCAAAGTAGGGACATCACCAAGCCTAAACAGTTAAGTACTAAGAGTAATAACAATAAAGAACAAAACAAAACAAAAACACTTATTAGGGACTTCCTATGTGCGAGGCACTGTTCTAAGCACTTTCCAAAAACAGCTACCAGTTAATGAAAAAACTCACTGATAAGAGATTATCATCCCCAACACACAAATGAGGAAATTAAGGATAAGAGAAGTTGAATAAATTAGCCAAGGTCAAACTATGACACTGAGAGACTTCTAGTTATCTAACTCCAAACCTCTTAACCACTGCCTATATAAATAAACAAAACTATAACTGAATATGTTATTTAAATTTTTTTACTAGCTCCAAGGTAAAAATGAAAGTAACAAATCCCTGTCAATTAATTTAGTCTTAATCCCAAATATTTCTCTTTTCCCAGCCTAATACTGGGTCGCTCTCTATTGGCCACATGCAGGAATAACATATCCTCTAACAGATGTCCCCCAGGAGTTAAGTCAGCGGAATCCTCCGTCAGGACCAAGCTAAGTATCTAAATTATGGTCATAAGCAACCTGGCTATAAGCAACATGTTTTAGAAATTACTATGAAAAATGGCATCAGTAGATGGTGTTTTAACAGTTATTACATCACAGTGATGGTAAATCAAGCCATTCTGGCCATTGTGAGGTTCTGAAGTTCTTAAGCAAATATTTGTATAGCTGGTCTTTCAAGTCCTCAATGTATTGCTGAGTCTGCAGTTCAAGCTCTTACTTACTCCAGCATTTAGCAATGTTGTGACAACATTTTTGCCCGGGAGGCCTTGAATGGTCGTTCCTTTTCCTGTAGTCTTTTGCACAACAATCACATTGGGCTTGGAAGTCATTGGGATTGTAGTGATTTTGGTAGTCGTTCCTTAGAGAAGGGGGGAGAAAAGGAGGCCTGAGTTAAGAACTAGTGACATTTGACTATTTATGTTGTACATAATTAATACATGTAATCAATGTCATCTTAAGATGACATGTAGGCTGTCATGAGAATGAAAATAAAGGATTGGAATAGTAAACTACAAGTTGTCCTAGAATGACAGAATATTAAGAATTGACTCTTATAGCAGATATCTTTTTAGAATCTGAGGACCTGTGTACCAAACCCAGAACCTAAATATATCACTATCAATTTCTCCATCAATATTCCTCTCCCAACTAGTTAACTGAGACAAATCAGAATCTCTATTCCCCCAAACATAGTATCATATATATTTCCCCCAAACATAGTATCATATATCTATGTAACTAGTGTGATGGAAAAACTCATCAAAAACATAAAAAAGAGGTAGTTAAATGCTCATCAAAATTCACATAACCCTAGACTCTAGAGAAAATTTATGGGGAAAAAAGTCACGTATTTTTATGTGATCAAAAAAGACAAACTAAATACTGACTCAAAGACTAAACACAGGTTAAACATGTGCTCTTATAATCTGCAGCATTGTAAACAGTCAGGATGAAACTCTATTTTTTATTTTTATATACATAAACTTGTATTTCCATCTATTAAGATCTAGTTAGTAGAGCTATATCTAACGACCCAAACATTGTATTATCTTGCCCTGTCCCCTACATCTGCTCTCCTTACCTATGAACTCTATCTACCTATCAAATTTGTACCCTATATTCTCCTAATTGTCCAAGTTGGAAATCCTGGTGCAAATCTTTGATTCATGCCTTGTCTTCACTCTAACAAAATCAAAGTTTCTTGAGGTCCACACTGTATCTTTACACATCACTGATTCCTCAACGCTTAGCACACAGTGTATGGCAATTACTCAGTCATGAGTATGTGAATGAACTCAATTTGTCACCAACATGTTTTCTTTCAAAATATTATCAATATCAGTTCAATAGACAACCCTCATCTCTTTTGGCTTCCCATTATTTTCTCCCTATTTCAACTTTCTCTATTACACAAATAGTTCTGATGGTACCTGTAGCAAATATCCTAAAAAACAAACAAACAAAAAAACACAAATAAATAAACCACCTAATTTCATCATGCCAAGAACCCAGAACACGTGAAACTGGTTAAAACCTTCCTAATCCCTCTTGTATCTAGTTCCAACTTCCCAGTTTGATTTTCAATTTCCTACATGATTTGCCCTTAATCTACCAATTTGATCTTATTTGTTCTGTGAGAAAAACAATCTTTTCAGTCAAAGAAGGGAGTTCAGGCAGCTGACATTTTGGCCCGTGACTTGCAGCTCCCGTGGGGGCTGCCATTTTGAAACAGCAAAGGTCAACCCCTCCCTTTCCCCTCTAGACAATCGCGCAAGACTGTGAGCCTAAGCTCTTCCAATCAAGAGTGAGGGACAGATTACCTGCGTCAGGAATAAAAACTGAGTGACCACTGCTCAGTGTACATGTGGCCAGGCTCTGTTGGTACACACCCTTCTGCAGAAGTAAAGACATGTGCCTTGCTGCTGGCTCCCGAGGGTGCTTCGTGTTCTACCAGGACCCCTGGTTTTGGGGGCTTGCCTCATTTCTAACAGTTCCTACTCCAAGATACACAATGTAATTCTAATCTAGTCTAACAAGTAACTTCTTGACTATGGCTTCCTATTACCTACCACACAAAGCCAAACTCCTCTGCTTAGCTTTCCAGGTTCCATCAGACTTTAATTTTCAAAATTACCTAGTATATACCTTTCCTTCAGTGTTGGTTTCCAAATGGGTCCTTGAGCATAACAGTCCCAATGCGACTTTTGCACCTGTAATTTCCTTTGCCTATGAAAACAGGCAAACCATATTTTTCTTCCACAGCTTACATGTCATTTATTAAATGATTAAGCAAAGGACAGGTACTCATAAAAATATAACGGATTAATATATTCTCAAAAAGAAAAGTTAAACAAAATTTTTTTTCTACTGAAAACCTTAGCATTTTGTACAAAAGATTTAGAAATAAGATTGTACTAAGAGTAAGAATATTATAGTTAGGTAAAAGACCTCTACTCAGAAAACTACAGGACGTTGAAAAAAGAGATAGAGGGAGACATAAACAGATGGAAGAACATACCAAGTTCTTGGATTGGTAGAATCAACATCATTAAAACGTTCATACTACCCAAAGCAATCTATAAATTCAACGCACTTCCCATTAAAATACCAGCAGCATATTTCACAGATCTAGAACGAACTCTCCAAAAATTCATCTGGAATAAAAAAAAGACCCCAAATAGCTGCAGCGATCCTGAGAAAGAACAAAGTAGGCGGGATCTCAATACCAGATATCAAGCTGTATTACAAAGCCACTGTTCTCAAAACTGCCTGGTACTGGCACAAGAACAGACATATAGATCAATGGAATAGAATAGAGAGCCCAGAAATCGACCCAAACCAATATGCTCAATTAATATTTGACAAAGGAGGCAAGAACATACAACGGAGTCAAGATAGTCTCTTCAATAAATGGTGCTGGGAAAATTGGACAGATACATGCAAAGAAATGAAACTAGACCACCAACTTACACCATACACAAAAATAAACTCAAAATGGATAAAGTACTTAAATGTACGATGGGAAACCATAAAAATACTAGAAGAATCCAAAGGCAACAAAATCTCAGACATATGCCGAAGCAATCTCTTCACCGATACAGCTCCTAGGGCATTGGAAACTAAAGAGAAAATAAACAAATGGGACTACATCAAAATAAAAAGCTTCTGCACAGCAAAAGAAACCATCAACAAAACAACAAGAAAGCCCACTGCATGGGAAAACATATTTGCCATTGTTATCACCGATAAGGGTTTAATCTCCAACATTTATAGGGAACTCATACAACTTAACAAAAGGATGATAAACAATCCAATCAAAAAATGGGCAAAAGACCTAAATAGACACCTTTCAAAAGAGGACATTCAGAAAGCCAAGAGACATATGAAAACATGCTCAAAGTCACTAATCATCCGAGAAATGCAAATCAAAACAACAATGAGGTACCATCTCACACCTGTCAGACTGGCTATCATCAACAAATCAACAAACGACAAGTGCTGGAGAGGATGTGGAGAAAAAGGAACACTCGTGCACTACTGGTGGGAATGCAGACTGGTGCAGCCACTATGGAAGACAGTATGGAGTTTCCTCAAAAAACTACAAATGGAACTCCCATTTGACCCTGTGATCCCACTTCTAGGAATATATCCCAAGAAAACAGAAACACCAATCAGAAAGGATATATGCACCCCTATGTTCATAGCAGCACAATTCACCATAGCTAAGATCTGGAAACAGCCTAAGTGCCCATCAGCAGATGAATGGATTAGAAAACCGTGGTACATCTACACGATGGAATACTATGCTGCTGTAAAAAAGATGGAACTCTTACCATCTGCAACGGCATGGATGGAACTGGAGAGCATTATGCTAAGTGAAATAAACCAGTCCATGAAGGAAAAATACCACATGATCTCACTCATTTATGGATAATAAAGACCATTATAAACTTATGAACAAAAATAGATACAGAGGCAGAGCAGATTGGAACAGACTATCAAACTACAGTGGGAAGGCCAGGGAGGTTTGGGGGGCAGGAGGAGGGGGTAAGAGATCAACTGAAGGACTTGTATGTATGCATATAAGCATAACCAATGGACATAAGACACTGGGGTGTAGGGGAGGCCAGGGGATTGTCAAGGGTGGGGGGAAAAAAAGGAGACATATGTAATACCCTTTGTAATACTTTAAGCAATAAAACAATTTTAAAAAAAGAATATTCTAGTTATATGTCAATTTCTGATAATCTTGCTCCAATATCTTTGTAATATACTTGCCATCATCTAATATCTCATCAGTCCAAAGTAACACTCAGGTTACTCAAAAAAAGCACTTTTATCTATGGACCCCAGCTTCACAAATGTTTCTTCCTTTATTTGTAGTATCTAAGCAGTAAGCTAAGAGCCACAAAAACCAGGCTGCCCATTATTCACTTATATCAACTTTAACTCTTAATTAACTCCAGTCCCTCATGTGTGACTGATTGATGCCTCCTTTGGCAATGCAGCCTCACCCAATTTTGGCTAAGAAAAACTTTTTAGAAAGTAAGCATGAAAAGCTGTCTCAAGGATATGTAAACCAAGCTTTAACTACACCAAAGTACAAGGACCATCAGCTTAATAAATGTGGGAGGAGGCATAGCATAAGGCAAAACAAGTACAGCATTATATTGAAACTAGTGCCTCGGTACACGGATTTGTGCACATTGTAAGGAAATTAGAAGGTGGGCAGTGGGGCGGGACTGGGCAAGACAGGCCGGATACGCCCCTGGAGCCAACCTCCCACAGTTCCTCCCTGGCCTACCGCACCTGGGGCACCGCCACGGCTCAAAGGGCGTCTTCAGAGTGAGCAGGGTCCCTCCGGCAGATGGGGTCCCTTAGCCTGGCCTGCGGAGATCGGGCCAAAATCGGCTAACATCCCGAGAGGTCCCGGGTTGTGAGAGGGTGGCTCTCGGGTGACGCACCCTGGAATCGGGCTCCCTCCTCTCTGGTTCCGGGGTGTGTCACCCGAGAACCACCACTGCCAAGTCACTGCAGCTCAGCAGCTCCTGCTTTGAGCGTCTGCCCCCTGGTGGTCAGTGCAGTTGGATGGTCACTTAGCCTTTTATATATATAGATAGAATACAATTTATAATTGATTAGAATGGTCAACTTATAAAACTCTAAAATTCCAGTGAGCATGTTGCTATATCTCAGGTGATACCTATGTTATATTGAAGAAAGTAGTACTACTTGTTTTTTTAAAATACTCAACTATGTACATGTACCACAGCTTTGTTTAAATCACAGATTCTTAGGTCACCCTAACAATCTTGGTCTCTTGGGTAATGTTTTGTTTTTGATTTTTCAACCACAGTTTACATTCAATACCATTCTGAGCCAGTTCCAGATGTACCACAAAGTGGCCAGAAAACCATGCACTCTACAGAGTGGTTCCCCACTGCCCTGAGTATCCACCTGGCCCTATGCCCAGTTATCTCAACATTATTGACTATAATGTCTTAGGTAATGTTTTATGTTGTTTTGCTCAAAGATAAGCAAACTAATAAATGAATTAAAAAGAATATATTCCCTGGCCAGGTGGCTCAGTTGATTGGAGCGCTGTTCCATGCACCAAAAGGTTGCAGGTTTGATTCCCAGTCAGGGCACATACCTAGATTGTTATGGGGCGGAGGGGTGGAATGTACGGGAGGCAACCAGTTTGTATTTTTCTCTCACATCTATCTTTCTCTCCCCTTTCCTCTCTCTCTAAAAAAAAAAAGAAAAAGAAAAAGAAAAAAAGATAATAATAATAATCATTATCATTCTTGGGTGAGAATTAAAAAAAAAAGTACTTAAACATTTGTTCCTTGTTTGGACATTGTACTAAAAATTAAGACAATCAGCCCTGGCCTGGTGGTTCAGTTGGATGGAGCATTATCCCATACCAAAGGCTGCAGGTTCCATTCCTGGTCAGGGCACATATCTAGGCTGTAGGGTTGATCCCTGGTCAGAGCACAAATGAGAGGCAACAGATCAATGTTTCTCTCTCACATCGATGTTTCTCTTTCCCTACCTCTCTAAAAAATCAATGAAAACATGTCCTCGGGTGAGGAAAGAAAAAAAAAAAGTGTATCAAAATCAAGTTTTGCTATTGTCATGGCTTTTAATAATGTCCTCAGAGTCAAGATAATGAGTTCACCCATGAGCATAAAATCATGGACCCCCAGCTTCACAAATGTTTCTTTTATGAAGGATCCAATCATCTCCATAAAATATGCATAATTCTTCAACCAACCCACAAAAAACCTTACATATCTTAGTTCTCTCTATGTATACATATGTAAGTAAATATTTGACTCTATTAACATATGACTTAAATAACTGCAAAAATGTCATGCCTTCCATTTAATTGCTTATTCCAATAAAAGGAAAAACTTGACATTTATAGAACGCACTTTGGAAGCATGAACTTGCTTTCTAGGATATTATACAAAGAAAGTAAGGCCTTCACATAATAATATATGTATAATGTTCATCACAGGATTGATAATGAACACAAAAAATTGTAAGCAACCTAAAACACTATGTAGCCATTAAGCAGAGTGGAAGGGATATCAAAATACATTTAATGGAATAGAAAAAGAATATTATATAAAAAAAGAGAAAAACTGATTATATTAGCTCTCAAATTAAATACACACACACATAAACACACTTATACAAAGAAATGAATAGAAAAAGGAATGGACTGCAACATATACACTTAAATGTCAACACATTTCTCTGGATAATAAAAATTCTAAGTTTTTAATTTTCTTTGTACCTTTCTATATTTTCCAAATTCCCCACAATGAGGAAAAATGTCTCGCTTTTTAAAGTCTTCTATTCTTACAGCTAGATTTTTTAGTGTATTTTAAGAAAAGTATTCTTTCTTTGTTGGGAAATAGTGGTATGGGGTTGGGGTGTGTACAGACTCTAGAATCCAGCATCTATCTGCTCATGGGTGAAAGCAGAAACTGTCTAAATTCATCCAACCAGGCTTACCAGTTTACTATAAATAGACAGCTTAGAAGTGAAAACTAGTAATAAACTAATCTATAATCCTGATGTCACAGAGAACAAAAATAAAATAGGAGAACTACCTTTATAAAGGAAATTGATATGTAACATAAGGATCAGTTTAGAACAGTCAGAAATGAGGTAAATTCTTTAGAATAAAAGTGTCAAACAGTGAGGCAGAGGTCCAGACAAAATGAGCTCCATGCAATAGAACTGTTTCAACTGTGTGCCAAATGTATCCTATAGTGCTGAAAATTTAAGAACTCTTCTCATGTATACCCATATATTTGAAACAGCAACTATGAGCTGCTTTATAGTTAAACAGAAAGGTGGGTAAAATGTATACATGATAAAATCTATAAATGTTATATCTGACCACCTCTTTGCTTCTAGAAAACTGTGCTTGCTTTGCATTGCTCTAACCTAGTACAAAAGCAGCTAAATCATAAACGTCTGAAAACAGAGGCCTTATAACATCTAAACATACCTTCCAGCTATATAGTACCATAAATTCATATATAAGTAAAGAAAAACACTTAAGAGTCATAAAAAGCTACATTTTTAAGAAATGTTTAACTGACTATGTATTCTATACTATTTAAAGATATTGTCAGGTAATACATTATAACGAGTTTTAACTGTGTTATTTAAAATAGCCTCTTAAAATCTGGAGTATGATAATTCTTTCCCTACTAGTTTCACCCTCCTCAGTGTAGCAAATGTTAGATTTTCCCACTTATACTTAAAAGTAGAGTCAAAATTAACAGCTTTAAATATAGTACTTTATGCCAATACCATGCCCTGCTTTGCTTTTTTTTTTTCACTCCCTGGGTTATCAGCTACATCATATGACTGCCAGGAATGTCAATCCCTTCATTTTTAAAATGTTAGAACAATTCATCTCGGGCATACAAAATATGGCTAGTCTACAAAAATGGTGGACAGTTAAAGTCCACAGGGCTTGCTTGATCAAAGATTTTTTACATCATTTTAATTAAAAAAATAATAATTGAAGAGGTCAATGGGGGGGAAGAAGACATATGTAATATTTTAAATAATAAAGAATTTAAAATAAAATAAAAAACATTTATCGGTAAAAAAAATCCTATATAATAAAAGGCTAATATGCAAATTGTCCCCTTGACCGGGAGTTTGATCAGGGAGTGGGCTGGCCAACCGCCCATGGCCCCTCCCCCCAGCTGGCCTCACCCCCAATTGGGCCCTCGACCCCAATCAGGGGCAGGGCCAGGCAGCCTACCTCCCACAGCCCCTCCCCCCCAGCCAGGCCCACCCCGCCCCAATTGGGGCAGGCCAGCCAGAACCCACCCATGCACAAATATGTGCAGCAGGCCTCTAGTAATAATAATAATCATTGAAAACAAAAACCATATTAACATTGCACTTCAGAACCCACAACGCAAATTACTTCAGGAATTAATGAGCTCATAAAAATCCAGGTAAGAATCCAAAATATCAACAATTAGCCTTCACTATCTAAGTAAAATATTTTTTAAAAGTAAGCAGTCTTTATAAGTGGTGAAAAGCAAAGATATTCAAATATTTTTATTTTTAATAAGCTAAAGTGACATTAGTAATTGAAATTATGAGTTATGGTTCCTCAAACACATTTAGATAAATAAATACTAGTTCTTCCAGTATTTAGAATGTGTGATCTTGGAAGGTCAATTTCATCTCTGTAACCTTAAATCTGTATCTCTAAACTGGAGATGATGCCAACTATCTCAGAGTTATGAGGTCTAAATAGATCAACAAACAGAAGAATATTTTATAATGAAAAAATCTCTATGCAAATGTAAGCCATAATCTTTCTACTCTGATTAAAAGCAATATTACTTTCTTTCTATTTTAAAATGATCAAAAACTTAATATGTGAAGATTTAATACTAGAACTAAAAAACTGATCGCTAAACATCAAGACTAAATAAAAGCTCTAGATTTCTATCAGAAAACTGAGACCAAACAGAATCTTTCAACAGCTGAAATATGTTTCTTCCTCTTACTAATCACCTATATCTTGTACATGTTTCAGAGATACCTACCAGAAACTATATTACTGCTAATTATCTTTCCCCCCAAGGTAGCTAATGATTTGGGTACTACTGTAATGATGCTACCACTCGTAGTTTTCACATAGGTTGCAGCTCCAGGGGTTGCAGCCATTCGACCTATGGATGGGCTCACTGTGGGCCGGGTATAGGTTGCCTGTGTGCCTGTAAAAAGGGAAAAGCCAAAAGAAAAACTTGTCAATGCTTACAGAAGAATGACAATTTATACAATTATTACTATAATTCAATGTAATCTACATTGCTTTAACTTGAAAATTGAATTTCAAGGTGTCAAGACGTAAGTAACAATTTACAGCCAGTTTTCACAGTACCATACAACTATAGCCAAGTCAATTTGAAACAATTTTACACATGAAATATTGTGATGTGTTGCATCAAATTACTAACCCCAGAAAAAGTTAACTAACTCTGTTCCTTCTCCTACTACCTTTCTTCCATTAGTTTTAAGCCCAAAAGAAACTTAATTGTCTTTCTTGCCAGAGCATTTTAGCTATTTCTGTTATAGATTTTAAGGTGCATCTGTTTTATGCTGTCTCTGTGCCAAACCCAATGTCAGCACTCAGCAAATAAGGCAGTATTGTTTGCCTAAAATGTTATAAACTTTTACTGTTTTGTACTCTGCTACCCTGTAAATATATTTCCATCTTTTAAAGAATTATGCCATCATTTTACTAGAGATTAAAGATGCTGCTGCCAAGAATATTTCTTTTTAGCCTAAAAAGTTCACTATTTCCGTATTTCCTTAACTTTAACTGACCTATAAAGATATTTTTCTCAAAGGATCTTACACTCTTCCCCACTATTTCTATAATTTTTTCCTTTTCCTAAAGAGGAATTAAATACTAACCAAATGAGCCTGTTATAGTTTCCTACAAATCTGGTAACTCAGAAATCCCATTCCTAAACTAAGAACTATTTGTCTTGGAGAATGAAAATGACTAAAATAACACCTTCTTCAACTGAAAAAAAATGTTTCATGATAATTAGATTCAGAGGTCACTGTGATAACCATTTTCAACAACCCCCTTCCCAAATAAATGATTTTAGCAAGTTATTCACCACTTAAAAATACAATCCCTATCCAAAAGAGGGAGGAACAGTAAGTAGAGTTAGTTTAAATTTACAAACATACATCTGAATCAGAAAAAAAATTTAGTGCAAGGTAAATGTTATACAGATAGTTTGAATCAGTTAAATTATAACCAGAAAAAATTTCAAATTAAAGTGTTTGTCTTTTAAAAAAAGAAACACTCTAATATAGATACATAAGTATAGACATATTACTTTTTGCTACCTTTCCATAACATAAGGAATCATATATACATAACATTAATATCTTTGTACCAAGTGGTAAAAGTTTTGGGGGAAGTATGATAGATTTAATACAAGAATAATGGTATCTCTAAAGCACAGGCTTTGCATAGAGACAGAAAGTAGAATGGCAGTTACCAAATCCTGGAAGAAGGGGAGACTAGTTACTATTTAATGCGTACAGAGTTTCAGTTTGGGAAGATGAAAAAGTTCTGGAGCTAGAGTGGTGATGGCTGCAAAATAATGTGAATGTACTCAATACTAACAAACTGCACACTTAAAAATGGTGAAAATAGAAAGCTTCATGTTATGTATATTTTACCAAAATTTTTGTTTGTAAAGCACTGGGTTTGGAATCAAACAGATCTGGATTCAAATTCCAGTTCTGCCTTTTATTGACTATATGAACTTGGGCAAGTTGCTTAATATAAGTCTCTTTTCGTCACTGAAAATGGAAATAATAGAGCCTAAGGGAGATTAGTGCAATGTTTGTACAGACCTTTACATATTGGCCAATAGCTGATAGCTTATAAACTTCAGACAGGTATCATTTTACACTATCTAGATTCTATCATCTAAATACTGTCCATCCTCAAAAAAATTGGTAACAGTTATGCAAATTTAAAATATCAATGAATAATTCTAATATTAATTAATAGTAATAGCTACTGAGCACTCTGCTGGAGACTTTACACACTTGATTTCATTTAATACTTATAATAACCTTAGGGCATAGGTATTATTATCCCATTTAAATAGACAAGGGAAAAGACTGAGGATGATATTACTAAAATGTTCTACACACTTGTCCTGGCCAACATGCTCAATGGTTAGTGTCAGCCCACGCACCAAAAGGTCCCAGATTTGATTCTGTTAAGGGCACATACCTGGGTTGCAGGTTCACTCCCTGACCCTGGTCAGGGCGCATGTGGAAGGCAACTGATCGATATGTCTCTCTCACTTTGATGTTTCTCTCTCTCTCCTCCCCTCCCTTCTACTCTCTCTAAAAAATCAATAGAAAAAATATCTTTCGGTAAGGATTAACAAAACTAAATAAATAAATAAATAAAATAAATAAATGTTCTGCGCTACTTCCTTGAGCGTAGCCTGGTTGCTCTCCTATCTAGGCATAATGTCATCCTGTGCCTCCCTCAGTCTGAGGAATGCTTACTACACTATAATGTAATACAGACTCTCAACCTCATCAAAGTGAGATCCTTGTGAACTGGGACTGCACTTTCATTTACTCAACAAATCCTTACTAATCACTTACAGAACAGAACAGAGCGTGCTCTCTCTCTTTCTCTTTATATAAATACGTGTGTGTGTGTGTGTGTGTGTGTGTATACACACACACACATACACACAAATGTAAATATATATAATAAAATAGACATGGTCCCTTTATTTCCCTTATCCTTATGGGAGCTTATGGTCTAATAAGGTGAACAATGTTAAATAAATCAACAAACAGTAGCTGAGTAAATAGAAATTGTAGTATGTGCTATGAAGGAAAAGTATAGATGACCATACCACAAAAATAGAAAGAACATTTTTTAGTTGGAGGAAAGTGGGAAGTCAAGAAAGGCCTCTTTGAAGAATTGTCTCAATAATATCTGTAACCCCAGTGTCAAACACAGAGAAATTACTCAATGAATATATAATGAATAAATAAACTAATGCTCAAGAAAACTTACCAGTAGGAGTGGTTACCAGTTTAGTTGTCATTATTGCACCATTACTACTAACCACCATAATAGGGGAATTGCTACTGGTAGGCAGAGTTGCTGTCACTGGTTTGGGTAAGATTTTACTTGGTTGAACTTGTTGTGTGATGATTTTAACACCTTTGAAAGAAGAAAGATAAATATCAGTACAAATTCTTCTTTAAAATACATGTGTCTTATACCAACCCAAGAGGGCAGTAGTTATAAACATTTACTTCATTTACTCCATCTTGACTAAAGAGAAGCTTTAAAGTTCATGTGGATAAAAATTCTTCACCAACTTCTGTTTCTCAAATTCCCAATTTCTCATTCAAGAATACAATTAAAACATTATAAAAGCTATTGAATTCTTAAAGAAAAACAATTGTTTTTCTTTTGTCTATGATATATAAGAGCTTTCAAACCAAACAGCCATTGGCCTGAACTTTTATAGACAAATAAACAATGCTTCATGCAGATGGACATGAAAGATTAGGATAAGAAGTCAAAAACAAATGTTAATGTAGCTTTTATATATTCCCAACTGCACCAAGTAGTTTTCTAACCTATTAAGCTATAAAGTCTGTTGAAAACTATAAAGAAGCAAGAACATTTTCTTTTTGAACATTTATTTTTAAATTGGTTGCTTTTTAAAAGTATTTTTAATAGCACACTTTGTCAAACACGAAATAAAGGATACATTATTATTGTACCTATAAAATATGCATTTGGACAAGAAGTTAAAGGCAATATACAGAAATAAAATAAAAATATTAGGGTGGTGAGGTTATGATTCTTTTTTACATTTTTCAAAAATTTTACTTAAATGTTATAATTGTTGTATTGCCTTTCCAAATGTAAAATGTAAATATTTCATGATAACTACAACTTTAAATAACAATTGTTAACTGAGGAAGAAAAATTTTGGTAACATTGTTTCCTCCATAACTTTACTGAAATAATTCTGGAGTTGAATGTATTACACCAGGACTTTAATTTCATGGAATTTAATATACTGCCATAGACAACTAAAAATTGTATTACTTATTTGGATGGCAATTAGATTGAGACATTAGAAAACAAACAAATCTACTTATTTAATATCATTAAATAAATTTAATGATAATTAAGTAATAATTATCATAATAATAATTTCTTACAGCCAACAAAGAAGTTAAAATTATGACATCTAAGCATAATTAGGCAAATTACTTAATCTCTCTGACTCAGTTTGCTCATTTGAAATAAATATACTGCTACTATATACCTTCTAGGGCTATTGTAAAGATTAAATAAATCAAAATTGTAAAGTGCCTCGTACATAACAAGAATTCAATAAATAAAGTATTATTATCAGAGAAATAAAGAAATCCTAATTATAGTAAATCATAAACAGTGAAGTTGGAGGGGAAAATTATTTTTAGTATTATCTCATTGGTGAATTACAATAACAATGCTTAAGGCACATAAAAAGAAGTTTCCAAAGAAATAACCACAGAGGAAAATTTAAAAAGATCATAAGAGACTACTTTGCTCAGTCTTACAGATAAGCTGAAAATTTGGATGAAATAAATAATTTTCTAAAAAAATATTATTTATCAAAATTGACCTCAGAAAAGAGGTGTCTAAATAGGCAAATTTCCTTAAAATAAATATTTAAGAGCTCTTCCTCCATCACCAAATAATAGCAGGCCCATAGCCACACAAGATAATTCTACAGTCCTTTAAAAAGAAGATAATTACAATGTCACAGATATGTATAGTATAGTATAGGGAATACAGTCCGTAATATTGTAATAACTATATATGGTGCCACATGGATACTGGAAATATTGAGGGGAACACTTCATAAAGTATATGATTATCTAACCACTAATCTGTACACCTGAAACTAACACAAAATAATACTGAATGTAAACTACAATTGAAAAAAATCATTCTGACATGGGATTTTGGCAAGAGATTATTAAATATGACACTGAAAAAAATGAGCAACAAAAGAAAATAATATGTATGAATTGGACATCATTAAGATTAACCACTTTTGTGCTTCAAAAGACATAATCAAGAAAGTGAAAAGACAACCCACAGAATGGGATAAAATACTTGCGAATCATACATTTGATAAGAGCTTAATATCCAAAATACATATATTAAAAAAAACTCATACAACTCAATGATAAAAAGACAGCCCAATTAAAAAGTGGGCAAAAGATATAAATAGACATTTCTCCAAGGAAGATATATAAAGGGCCAAGAAGCACATGGAAAGATGCTCAACATCATTAGTTATCAGAGAAATGCAAATCAAATCCAAAATGAAATACCATTTCACACAAACTAGGATAGTTAGAATCAAAAAGTCAGAGAATGACAAGTATTGGGAAGGATGTAAAGAAATTGCTGATGGGAATGCAAAATGATGTAATCACTTTGGAAGACAGTTTAGCCGTTTCTCAAAGAATTAAACATAGAATTACCATATAACTCAACAATTCCACTCCTAGGAATACCCCGAAACTTACACATGAATACTTTCCACAGAATTATTCATAGCAGCCTTCATTAGAAATAATCCAAATGTATATCAATGGACAAATGGATAAACAAAATGTGAAATAAAATTTACCTATAGAAAAGAATGAAGTACTAATACCTGATATAACATGTATGAACCTTGAAAACATTAAGTGAAAAAAGCCAGTCACAAGAAAACCACACATTATATTATTACATTCATATGAAAATCCAGAAGAGTCTGCATGGTCTATAACATGTATAAAACTCTAACACATGTATCAACTGCATATGCACAAGCAAGAGGGGATAATAGGATGGCTTCCTTTGGTGGCTTTGTTGCATTATCGGATATAAATGATGTCCCTATGCCCTAGCCGGTTTGGCTCAATGGATAGAACGTCGGCCTGCGGACTGAGGGGTCCCAGGTTAGATTCTGGTCAAGGGCATGTACCTTGGTTGCGGGCACATCCCCAGTAGGGGGTGTGCAAGAGGCAACTGAGCGATATTTCTCACTCAGGGATGTTTCTAACTCTCTATCCCTCTCCCTTCCTCTCTGTAAAAAATCAATAAAATATACTTTAAAAAAAGAAAAAAAAAGAAAATGACGTTCAAATTCTCTTTGGTCTTTGTTAAGCCGGAGAAATAATGGTGTCATTATTTAGCAATGACTTTACCAAGAATAAAGATTTGCCGGAATGTGTGCTCACAGACCTCTGCATGGCCACCATTGCTGTGAAATATATACTCAGTCTAACACCGTGTATCAGGTTACTGGCATTGAAGCACAGGACAGCAGTCTCGGACACACTGCACATGCCTTGAAGGAGATAAGGCGAATGAATGTTCTCAATGAAGTTTAACACCAGAGTGAAGAGAGGAGAAATCTCTAATGCCATCGATCAATATGTTACTGGAACCATTAGCAAGGATAAGACTTAGTAACATGGAAAGCACTGTGAGGAAGTCCCTGAATTATTAACCAAGGCAGAGAAGAACGAAATGATTTAACAAACTTGGTGAAGTTTCTATCAGCTCTGAGCCTTCCTGCCTTTCAGGGAGCCGTGTGGCATATATTACTGCTCCCTCTGGTTCTGTCGCTGATAAGGTTGTGATTGAGGCCTGTGATGAACTGGTAATAATCCTCACTCACGAGTTGTTTCCTTCATCACTATGTCATCACACACTACTTTAAGGTTTGCTTATATGTGGGTGAAAAATAATGTGGGAAATTTTGAAAATACTTAAAACATTAATTCTGCATAATTTTTAAAAAAATACTTTATAAAAGAAATGTGGTATATAGATACCATAAAATATTATTCAGCCATGAGAAAGAAGGAAATCTTGTCATTTACAACATGAATGGCATTATGCTAAGTGAAATAAGTCAGAGAAACATAAACACTGTATTACCTCACTTATATATAGAATCTAAAACAAAACAAAACAAAAACTAACAGAGCTCACAGATACAAGAGAACAAGCAAGAGGTGAGAGGCTGGCTAAAATGGGTGAAGGTGGTAAAAGGAACAAACTTCCAGTTATAACATAAACTAGAAGCCGGGTGCACGACATTTGTTCACTGGAGCGGGGGAGAAGGGGTCCCTCAGCCTGGCCTGCGCCCTCTAGTGGTCTTGGACCCCTTGGGGGATGTCTGCCAAGGGGTCCTTAGTGCTGCCTCAGAGGTGGGAGAGACTCCCGCCACCGCTGCTGCGCTCGCCAGCAGTGAACCCAGCTTCTGGCTGAGCAGCGCTCCACCTGTGGGAGCACACTGACCACCAGGGGGCAGCTCCTACACTGAGTGTCTGCCCCTGGTGGTCAGTGCATGTCATAGCGACCGCTTGTTCAGCTGTTTGGTCAATTTGCATATTAGCATTTTATTATATAGGACTAGAGGCCCAGTGCACAAAAATTTGTGCACTCGGGGGGGGGGGGGGTCCCTTAGCCCAGCCTGTGCCCTCTCGCAGTCTGGGACCCCTCGGGAGATAACGACCTGCTGGCTTAGGCCTGCTCCCAGGTGGCAGAGGGCAGGCCCAATCCCTAGGTGCAGCCCCTGGTCGGGCTCAGAGCAGGGCCGATTGGGGAGCTGGGGCGCCGCCCCCTGTCATGCACAGAGCAGGGCGGATTGGGAGGTTGCGATGCCACCCTCAGTCACGCTCAGGGTAGGACCGATTGGGGGGTTGGGGCACCGCCCCCTGTCACGCACAGAGCAGGGCCCATCAGGGGGTTGAGGAGCTCCCCCGTCACTCACAGAGTAGGGCCGATAGGGGAGTTGGCGCACCGCCCCCTGTCACACACAGAGCAGGGCGGATCAGGTGGTTGGGGAACCGCCCTCTATCACCCACAGAGCAGGGCCGATCAGGGGGTTGGGGCGCCACCACTGTCACACTCAGGGCAGGGCCGATGGGGAGGTTATGGCTCTACCCCATCACACACACAGCAGGGCACCTGGGGTGGGGGGGTTGGGGGCGCCGCACCCTGTCACACACACAGCAGGGCCGATCAGGGGGTTGGGGTGCCGCACCCTGTCACACACAGAGCAGGGCCCGTGTGTGTGTGTGTGTGTGGGGGGGGGGGTTGGAGCGCCTTCCCCTGTCACAAACAGAGCAGGGCGGATAGGGAGGTTGTGGCCCCGCCCCCTGTCACACACAGAGCCGCAGGGCGATCAGGGGGTTTGGGCGCTGCCCCGTCAGGCTGATCCTGGTGCCAGGAGGCCTCGCGGCTCCGCTGATCCCGGTGCTGGGAGGCATATTACCCTTTTACTATATAGAATAGAGGCCTGGTGCATGGGTGGGGGCTGGCTGGTTTGCCCTGAAGGGTGTCCTGGATCAGGGTGGGGGTCTCCACTGGGGTGCCTGGCCAGCCTGGATGAGGGGATGATGGCTGTTTGCAGCTGGTCACACACCCTTCAGGGTGGGGGTCCCCACTGGGGTGCCTGGCCAGTCTGGGTGAGGGCTAAGGGCTGTTTTCAGGCCAACTGAAGCTCCCAACTGCTCCTTTTTTTCTTTTTTTTTTATTTTGGGCCAGCTGTAGCTCTGAGGCTTGGCTCCAGCTCTGAGGCCTCAGCTGCTGAAAGAAGGTATCTGGTTTGTTTAGGTTCTATAATCGAAACTCTGTATCAACTCCACCTCTGAGATCCCAGCCTGCTGAAAGCTGGTTTCTGGGGTTTTGTTTAGCTTCTATTTTTGTAACTATGTATCAAACTGCAGGCTCAGAGGCCTGCAGCGGCAGGCGGGGAACGTTGCAATCCTCTGTCACTGAAGCAAGCAAGCCTCATGTTAGTTTCAAGCTGCCTGACTGCCGGCCGCCATCTTGGCTGGCAGTTAATTTGCATATCTCGTTGATTAGCCAATGGGAAGGGTAGCGGTCGTAAGCCAATTACCATGTTTCTCTTTTATTAGATAGGATAAGTCCTGGGGATGTAATGTGCAGCATTGTGACCATAGCAAACAATACTGTACTGTATATTTGAAAGTTGCTAAGAAAGTAGATATCAAAAGTTATCATAAAAAAATAAGTTTGTAACTATGTGTGGTGATAGATATTAACTAAGCACTTTGCAGTATTCAGGGATAGGAAAAAGGAGGTCTACAGTTGTTCAAATGGAAAATAATACAAGAATAAACTGTTTTGCACACTCACAATTGTAAATCTACTTTTGCCTACCCTTTTACTAGTATACATAATCAAATCATTATGTTGTACACCTAAAACTAATACAATGTTATACAGCAATTATCTCAAAAAAATAAATGTTCCGATCAAAAAAAAATAAAATAGAAAATGTCAGATCCTCCAACTTACTGTTCTATCACCAAAGAAAGTCCAGATTCATTTGAGAAAAAACACCCATTTTCCTTTCTTTTAAAGATATTAAGTATGTTAAGAGGCCTTTTAATTTCCCTGTGACTCAGCCTCCATCCTACCTGCCCTTCTATTCAATACTTTTATGATTTGACAACTTATAGTAATTGACTCCTACCTCTGAGTTCCCATTGTGCTGGAGATGCTCTCAAAAAACTACTAAATTGTTATCCTACAAACCACAAACTTCTTCATTGTGCACAATCCTCCTATATAATAAAAGGCTAATATGCAAATTGTCCCCTGGGAGTTCAACCAGGAGTTCGACCAGGGGGTGGGGCTGGCCAGCCAACCGCCCACAGCCTCGCCCCCCTACCCCAATTGGGGGCGGGGCCAGCTGGCCATCCACCTGCGGCCCCTCCCCCCAGCTGGCCCCAGGCCCTGATCAGGGCAGGCCGGCTGGACCTCACCCGTGCACGAATTCGTGCACCGGGCCTCTAGTAGTCTATAATCTTAGCACCTCTTCTGCTCTTAAAAATTTTGTCTTATTATTCATAAATATGAACTGCCCTCTAACACACAACTCCCCCAGACTAATTTTTCAAGTGTTCACTTCCCATGACCCCAACAGGTCCCAGAGTATAATTCTAAAATATGGGTTTATTTCCTCAGCATTCTTTCTCTCTCTTGAGAGTTCATTGAAAAAATAACAAAAGCCTCTTCCTGCTGTGCAAACTGCTTTTTATTCCTTTTCTATTTCCAAGCTCCAGTTCTTTCTATATAGGTATTTCCAACAGGAGGGTCTCAAAATACATTTTGAAATTTAAAAATCTGGTAATTGAGGAAACTATATATGGAAGTAAATCCATATATATTAGTGGTATTCTGAGAGATGGTGATAAGAGAAGGATTACAGTATCTTGTAAACATTTCCCAGTTACCTGACTCCTGTTTGATTTGAATTGTAGGCTTAATACCAGGTGGCAAAGGAGACTGCTGAGGCTGCTGTTGATGAGATACTGAAGAAGGCTGAGCCACCTGTTGCTGTGTCTGTTGCTGCACTTGATGTAACTGTTGCTTAGGAGACTGTTGATGCTGTTTAGGAAACTGTGCAAGAATCTGAGTTGGGGTACCCACTAAGTTTTTGGGGGAAGGAAGTCTGGTTGATGCCATTTTGATTGCTGATGTAGATACACCTGTAGAAGAGTGAGAAAAAAGAAAACTCAATAGTAAAGCATAATTAAGGTTACTTCTAGTTGTTGTAGTAGATATCACAAACTAGGTAAATCAATAAGAGCAATAATTTATTAAGCACCATTGTATGTCAGATATAATGTGTGATACTTTACATATTAGATATTTAATCTCCAAACACTGCAAGGGAGGAGGCATCATTGCTTTCACACTAAAAAAAACAGATTTCCCTTGGTGAAGAGTTAACACAAAAGAAACAAAAATATCAAGCAGGATATTCTCAAACGTGTTTCTCAATAGATTTTCCATTAGAAAATATAAGTTCTTAATGTAATATAAAAGCAAAGTAAACTAAGTTTTAAATCTTATTTCTATTATATTTTTTAGGTTCTAGTGAGCCAATTTAAACATGGCATGAAATAAAATAACTGCCCTGGCTGGTGTGGCTCAGTTAGTTGGATATCATTCCATGCACCAAAAGGTTGTTGGTTTGATTCCCAGTCAGGGCACATGCCCGGGTTGTGGGCTCGATTCCCCGCCCAGTACGGGGTCTGCAGGAGGCAGCCAACTGATGTTCTGCTCTTACATCCATGTTTTTCTTTCTCACTCCCTCTCCCTGCTTCTCTCTCTAAAAAAATCAGTAAAAATATTTATAACTAAAATAATTCACAATGAAACATTTATCTTTTGAATTATTTAGCAAGGCAAAGTAGCTTTTCTTTATTTCGCTTCCAATAATCTATAAATTAAAGTCATTTCTTCAGAACTCTAACTGGGTCATTAAATAATAATATGAAGTTACAAGTGAGCATACTCAATATATCCAGAGCAAAATGAAAATTCTGATGACTAAAGGTTGTAAGACATTTCTTTTCAGTGCAACACTAGCATTAGCAAATGTGCATAGGTAAGGAGTACCAGTAACTTCAACTAAAGATCTATGAGTTTCAAAGAAATTTTTCCCTGTCCCAGATTTTTCATCAGTAATTTTATAATTAATCAACAATACAATAGGATTACTATTTGTAAATGAATTAATATTCCTAACAAAGAATCTTGAATATAACTCACCGTATCAACTTTTTGAGCACTGCTGAAACAATGAAAAGAAACTGATAAATTAATAGCCTGATTATCAAGTACTTAGCCTATATCCCATGTTCCTCCACATCCCCACCATGCCATTGCATTACAGCAAATTTATTTTTTCTCTGTTAAATTACAGAAAAAATTTAAAATAATATCACATCCTTATGTAAAATGTTTCTGAGGAATAATAAAGATGGAGAAGAAATCTTAAGAAGTCACTCTGACTCTCTGGGACTTAGCTTCCAGATTTGTTGAATTTCTTTGCACTACAATTCTAAGGGTTGCTGTGTGGATCAAGTAAAATCACAGAATGAGAAGTGCTTGAGCCCAGGTGGTATTGCTCAGTGGTTGAGTGTCAACCTATGAACCAGGAGGTCAAGGTTTGATTCCTGGTCAGGGCACATGTCTGGCTTGAGGGCTCAATCCCCAGCATAGGACATGCAGAAGGCAGCTGATCAATGATTCTCTCTCATCATTGATGTTTCTATCTTTCTCTCCCTCTCCCTTACTCTCTGAAATCAATAAAAATACATTTTTAAAAATTAAAGAAAAAAAAAATTACCTATCAGGAAAGAACAAAACAGGGCATATGAATTGTAAATCAAAGGTAGACTTCTCAGAACACACATTGTTTGTGGATTTGACTTTGAAACTTTATAAATATTTTATGTAATTATAAGTAAAATTAAGTTGAAAAATTTTAAATTACAATCCATAAAAACAAAACACATTAACCTAATTGTATACTAAATTAGAGCTTCACCACAGAGAAAAAAATTTCAAGTAATTTTAAAATACAGTAATTCAACTATATATCCATAATGAGAATACTCTTAAAAGCCAAAAGAACCATAATAAAATCTTAAGTTCTACTCAGTAATCATATTGTCAGTTATCATTTGGTTTTGTTATTCTGTAATACATATTATAGGATAAGTCAAATACATATAGTTTTATTAATCATTAGGAACCAAGATTTTTAGTGTAAGTGGAGAAAAAGATACAATTATACAAATAGAAAAAAACACACTCATAATTCTAAATTGGAATTGGTAATTTCAGTATAAACTCACAATGTTTTTTCCTCCCTGAAAGAAAAAAAGGATTCTAGCTCTGTCTACAGAAAAGATCCAGAAACAATGACCATCCCCTTAGTGCTCAGACTGTGGTGTCTAAGCACCATTTCTCACTAAGAAACCAGGGCTCCTTGAAGAAATGTCTAATTCCAAATATGGGGGGGAAATGTACAAGATGAACCTATCTTGTCATACCACAAAACAAGGAAGCTATTAAGGACTAATGTGGTTGTGTCAAAACAATTGAGGAGCCAACTTGAAGAGGCTCCCACTGAAAAGGATAGGACTAGTTGAGCACCAAAGAAATCTTAAGAAGTCACTCTGACTCTCTGGGCCTTAGCTTCCAGATTTGTTTAATTTCTTTGCACTACAATTCTAAGGGGCAGCTGGTGGAAGAGGGAAAGAGTCTTATAGCAATAACCATATCAATCAATGCAATGTAGATCTTATTTAGATCTTAATTCAAACACATAATCAAAGAAATTTAGATGCTAACTTGATATTTTACTATATCAATAAATTATTATTACAAAAAGGAATTATTGTTAAAAATTCTAGGTGTGGCATTGTGATTTTTAAAAAAATATATATGATACCTTTAAAAACATTCCTGGTCAAGACAAGAGTATGTGGAAGGAAATAGCAGATATAAGTGAAACAGGACTGACCAAGTACTGTACATCCCTGAAGCTGGGTAATGGGTACCTAAGGTTTCATTTTACTATTCTACTTATATGTTTGGAATTTTTCATAATAAGTTTTTTAATCATCCTTTCTTCTAGATGACCAACTCAGAACTACCATTCTAATCAGAATGTTAAGCACTCCCATATTCCTAATATTAATGAGTTCCTTTCACTTCCCACAGCATGAGCCAACCATATACAATTCCCCTATTCTCTACATTTGGAACCATCTCTACATTTATAAACATGGAGTCACCCACCAAGTTATTGCTATAAGACTCTTTCCCTCTTCCACCAGTTGGCCCTACAAGAATAACCATATATAGGTATATGAGCTCGAAAACAGCCTGTCTTTAATCTCCAAAAAAAGCAGACACTGGTACTCACAGAGGGGCTACAGAAGACCTGTAGTCAGAATCACAACTACAGTCTGTATATTACCATCCCATTAAATTTTACCTTTTGAAAAAGAAGATGCCTTCATTTCTTAGGATAATATGAAAATTAAGTATCTCAAACAGCAACTCAAATAATCATAGTTTCCTTCACTATCTACATTCAGATACTTTTACATTCCTCATGCTCTACTGAATTCCAATGAATTTATGAGAAATCTCTGAGATGTCTTGTCCAGCTCCCCTATAAATAACTACTTAAGGCTCACAGAGAGATACAGGATGCAAAAAGAAAATAGGAAAGTCCTAAATTCCCAAGAGCTTCAAAGGGTAGCTGGAGAAAATTAAGAATGAAAACAGAAGCATGGAATATTCATTTGTCTAAAGATATTTCATTTGTAACCAAGAAGAATGGCCCTCTTATCTCAAATAAATACTTGGAAGAACAGTAACCTTTCTAATATAGTAAAACTTTAGCAAACTGTGTAATGAGGACTGGAAGGGAAAAACAACTGTCAATGGATAATGGTTTTGATATAAGGTCAGGTGAGCAGACAAATGGCCTTTGCTTCTCTCACCTTCAAATTTTGAAATGATGAATTTAGATCATGTTTACAACCAGCATTTTAAACAGACTTTCTATATAAAATCATTTATATTTTTAATAATGCTATATTATAGTTTACTACTGCACAAATAGAAAAGTTGGAACGATTTTTTAAAAAATCAGTTAAGGTAACAAATAAAAGAAAATTTCAAGCCTGCTATTTATTGTTATTGATTAAGACATTAAATGAGTATTAGAGCCAGAAAATAATAACAGATGCTCACATTCTATCATTAGGGCTATAGAAAAGGAATATTGACCACATTGCATCTATGTAATCTCTTCCTTACTAACAGAGTTATATAGAATACACTAAACATGATTAAAGCAATTATGAAAAACACTATTTTCCTAATCAACTGCTTACATTTGCTACTAGTTCATAAACTATATTTCCCAGTTTCAGTCTACCTTGAGCTATATATTATTCAAGTAAAATCCAATAAAAACTAATATTAAGTTCTGTTCTATGTTGCTTCTATGTTCCTTTACACCATGGGTATGAATACTGTATAATACTTCTCTCTGATCCCCATCTTAAGACTTACCAACCCCGCAAAATAAAAATTTCTTAACTGTGCTATTCACCTTTCCTCTGGGAGGAACATAAAAATATAGAAGATATCTAAACTGATTTAAGCTAACAGAAAATTAATGTTTCCACATTTCCTTTCTTCTGCTATAAAGAAGCAATTGTCCTTCAGTTTAGCCTCAATTCCTCTCAATATCTCCCATTACCACCCACACAGAAAAATGTAGGAGATTGAAAAAAGGCAAATGGCATGTCCTTGAAATCATATTCTTCCCCCTACTTTTTATCACTGGGTAACTTACTTTGAAGAGGTTACATACTTGATATCTCTGAGTACATAATTATAAACTGAGTGCCTAAGAAGAACCTATAGTAAAGTAATTTCAAGTTCCTCATTTGAAAATCCCACTATATTAAAGACTAGAGGCCCGGTGCACAAAATTCGTGCACGGGGGTGGGTCCCCACAGCCCAGCCTACACCCTCTCCAATCCAGGACCTGGGCCTAAACTGGCAGTCGGACATCCCTCTCACAATCCTGGACCGCTGGCTCCTAATCGCTCACCTGCCTGCCTGCCTGGTTGTCCCTAACTGCCCCCCCCGCCCCCGCTGGCCTGATTGCCCCACTGCCCCCACTGCCGGCCTGGTCGCCCCTCACAGCCCCCCCCCCCCCAGCCCCCGCTAGCCTGGTCGCCCCAAGCAGCCTGCTGTTCAGTCGTTTGGTCGTCCCTCACTAACTCACACAGCCTGCTTGTTCAGTCATTTGGTCGTACCTCACTAACCCCCTGCCAGCCTAGTCACCCCACACAACCTGCTTGTTCAGTCATTTGGTCTTCCCTCACTAACCCCCCCTGCTGGCCTGGTCATAGGCAGCCATCTTGTGAGGGCATGCATATTACCTCTTTGTTATATAGGATATTTGTATACGCCTTTGAAATTTGTTGGGACAAGATTTAGCTTATATTTGGGGAATGTTAATTACCTGCTCTGTGGGTGATAGAGGGCGGTTCCCCAACCACCTGATCCGCCCTGCTCTGTGTGTGACAGGGGGCGGTGCGCCAACTCCCCTATCGGCCCTACTCTGTGAGTGACGGGGGAGCTCCTCAACCCCCTGATGGGCCCTGCTCTGTGCGTGACAGGGGGCGGTGCCCCAACCCCCCAATCGGTCCTACCCTGAGCGTGACTGAGGGTGGCATCGCAACCTCCCAATCCGCCCTGCTCTGTGCATGACAGGGGGCGGCGCCCCAGCTCCCCAATCGGCCCTGCTCTGAGCCCGACCAGGGGCTGCACCTAGGGATTGGGCCTGCCCTCTGCCACCTGGGAGCAGGCCTAAGCCAGCAGGTCGTTATCTCCCGAGGGGTCCCAGACTGCGAGAGGGCACAGGCTGGGCTAAGGGACCCCCCCCCCCCCGAGTGCACAAATTTTTGTGCACTGGGCCTCTAGTCCTATATAATAAAATGCTAATATGCAAATCGACCAAACGGTGGGAACTACAGGTTGCTATGACACACACCGACCACCAAGGGGCAGGTGCTCAATGCAGGAGCTGCCCCCTGGTGGTCAGTGTGCTCCCACAGGGGGAGCACTGCTCAGCCAGAAGCCGGGATCACGCTGGCAAGTGCAGCGGCGGTGGTGGGAGCCTCTCCTGCCTCCACAACAGTGCTAAGGATGTTCGACTGCCAGAGCAGGCCTAAGCCATCAGTTGGACATCCCCCGAGGGCTCCTGAACTGTGAAAGAGCACAGGCCGGGCTGAGGGAACACCCCCCGAGTGCAGGAATTTCGTGCACCAGGTCTCTAGTATTAATATAAGAAAACTGAGTAACCTACTACCTTGACATTCTCAGACTGGGAGAGGGAAAGTTGTAATCTGTGATGAAACAGGAGAGACCTTCAGACCCAAAGCAGAAAAATAAGAGTTCTCTTCAAAATTCCCATATACCACAGGAATAGAATTACATGTTGAATTACCACTCACCTTGTGCTACTGTTGACATGACCACAGATGGTGTGGAAGATACCACGGCTGTTACTGCAACTGTATTAGGGATAGGTGAAGGTGTAGAACTGCTGCTGCCACTGCTGCTACTACTGACCAGAGAGGACTGTGAAGCAGTTATAACCACCGGTGGCTTCTGGGTTGTGGAAGCAATTACTGATGTTGGTACAAGCTTAGTGACTGCTGCATAGTTATGGGATTTGGAGAGAATATTGGGCACGAAGGTTGAACTTGGTGATGTGGTCACTATAATAACCTAAGAAACGAAAAATAAGTTATTTTCATATACCTGCTATACTAATGTATTTAGAATTGCCGTTATATATAATTCAAAAATAGCTTATGAAACAAAATATGAAGAAACAATTTAACGGAGATAAATACATAACTAAAAATATTTAAATGAAAAATTTTTACCAACCAAATATTTTTAAAGACAACATGCAATGCTGCTGTTCAAGACACAGCAAAGTAAGAATGTTAACATAATGCTTAGGAAATATAATGTTAACATAATGCTTAGGAAAGATTGGCACAATCTTTCTAGAAAGTAATTTGAATAGTCATTCATTTGTAAATATTTGTTGAGCATCTACTATGTGCCAGGCATGATTCTAGATGCTAGGGATAGTGGAATAAACAAAACAAAGTTTGTACTTCATGGAATTACATTCTAGTGGGGGGGGGGGGAGAATAATAATAAACAAATAAAAAATTCATGTCATGTTGGAAGAGCCAATAAAGCAAGGTAGGACATAAAAGATAATGGAGTGCTTTATGACTTTTTCTATAGTATTTAATGATGATCTCTATGATAAAGTAACATTTGAACAGAAACTAGAAGTAAGCAACGAAGGGGTGAGAAGCATGTTGCTACCTAGAGGAAGAGTATCCAACGGCACAGGGAGCAGTAAACACAGGGGCCCTGAAGCAGAAGCAAACTTGATATGTTCAAGAAACTTCAAGGACCTAATAAACAGGATTGGAATTTATAAGGTAGAGCATAGTAGGAGACAGATTCAGAGAAGTAATGGAGGACTAGATGATGTAAGATCATGTTGACAGTAAATACCCTTGATCTGATATGATGAAAATGGCACTTTCTATCTGTGGCCTTCCTTCTGAAAATCCATAACCCTCGACTAATCATGAGGAAACATTAGACAAATTGCAATAGTGGGACATCCTACAAAGCACTTGACTACTCCTCCTCAAAACTGTCAAGGTCATCAGACATAAGGAAAGTCTGAGAAACTTTCACAGCCAAGAGGAGCCTAAGAAGACATGCAATAAGATATCCTGAAACAGAAAATGACAATAGGTAAAAACTCCAAAAAAATGTGAATAAACCATGGACTTTAGTTAATATCAGTGCATCGATACTGGCTCATTAATTTTAACAAATGTACCACACTAAAATAAAATCTTAAAAATAATGGAAACTTAGTGCAAGGTATATGAGAACTCTCTGTACTATTTTCTCTAAATATAAAACTATTTAAAAACTAAAGTCCTTTTTATTTTTAGTTTACTTTTAATCCTCACCCGAGGTTATGTTCTATTGATTTTTAGAGAGAGAGGAAGAGGGGAGACGGGGGAGAGAAAGAGAGAGAGAGAGAGAGAGAGAGAGGTGAGAAACATCGACAGGCTACCTCCTGTACATACTCCACAACCTAGGTATGTGCCCTGACCAGGAATCGAACCCACAATCATTTGGTGTATGGGATGATGCTCCAACCAACTGAGCCACCTGGCCCAGGCAAAAAATAAAGTTGTGTGTGTGTTTTTTTAAAAGAAAACATTACTCTATCTACTAGGTGAAAAGTATAGTAGAGCAGAAATAGTAGAAACATAGGAACAGGGAGAAAAATTAAGAGCCTCCTGCAATAAACAGAGGTGATGGTGACCAAAGTGTTCATGGTAAAAATAGTGAAAAGTGAACAGATTCTGAATATATTTAAAGAAGAAAAAACAGGATTTGCTCATAGGTTGATACAGAGAACAGAGAAAAAAAAGGGGAGGAGGGCAGGGAGCAAGAAAGAGACTTCAAGTTTAGCCAATATAGCTAAGAAACTCTAAATGATATAGGGACAAGGCATTTCAAAGAGAACAGGATAGCAAAGGTCCTAAGGTGGGAATTAGCTCAATGTAGTTATAAACAGAAAGCAAGCCAGTGTAGCAAAACCACATAGAGCAAGGAGGGGGTGGAAAAATTAAGCAAAGGTCAGATCAAATTTGTAAGCCAGAGTAAAGAATTTAAATTGTATACTAACTATAATGGGAAACCATGGGATGGTTTTACAACAAAACTTGATTTTTATTTTAAAAGATTACTCTAGCAGTTATGTAATAAGATGCAAGAGTAGAAGCAGTGAAACTTGGTAAAGAAGCTATTGCAGTAGACCAGGCAATAATAGAGGCTGCTTGAACTGGGGTGTTAGTGGAAATAAAGAGAAGTGAGCAGTTTCAGATTATTTTGAGAGGTAAAGTCAATAGGACTTGATGTATGGAAATGATCAGGTTAAAGGAAAAAAATCAAGATTAGCTCCTAGAGCTAATATGCATTGGCTTATTTAAATCTCTCAACAATCCTATGATGCAGATACTATTATTATCCCTATTTTACAGTTGAGAACACAAAAATCATTTACAAATCTGTAGTATCACAGTTTTATCGTTGGTGTCATGGTGGTATAGTGATACCCAAAACAGAGCTGAATGTCTTTTTCCTCTTTTACCAAAATTTCTTGTACCAAGGGCAGAAAAAATGTTTTGAAAAATCCAAAGAATTTAAGGGAGAGATTCTTTTTCATTTTTATATCAATCCTACAGAAGGCCTGAAGTTAAATCAGTCAAAATTTACTGAGTATGTCTATACTCAATATCTACATCTCAAAGAGGCTTTAGCTAAATCTCTATTATATATATATTTCAAGTGTTATAGAGAATTAGTACATGTCCATTACTTTAAGGACTCAAGAGACAAATACACATCATGACCAGCATACTTCTATATAGACTTGATCAGCAAATATCTATATAGTTATTATTACAAAAACAACCATCAGCCATTATGTAAACTGAGAAGAAGTAGACCAATATAATAAGAAGACCAGAAACTTAAGAGTCAAAAGAACCTGAGCTTAATCCTGCACTGCCACTGACAAATAGTGACCCCTGGACACATTTCAAATCTCTGTGCTCCAACTTTCATCTATAAAATAGGGATAATAATACCTACCTTGCAAATCATTACAAGGATTAAATGAGATAATGATGTGAAGCATCTAACATAGTGCTAGGCACATAGCAGATGGTCAATATTTGGCAGTCAACAAATGGTACTTATTAGTAGCTTATTATTACTACTTAATAAGTGTTAACGGGATATCAGCAAAGGTATTATATAAACCAAATCAATCTGGAAATATAATGTACTCTATTTTTGTTACATTAAAAAATTTTAGATAGGTTTTTCCAAAATTCTGATAGCCCTGTGTATTCAAAGAATTCACATAGCTACTAACACAGCCAAACCAATTAGTGTAGTAATGGCAATTAGGTTTCACATTTGCCAATTCTGAACTAATAGTAGTAGCTTTCTCTAGCACAGTGTTTATAAGGACTCTGTGGCACAGATGAGGATTCGCCAAGGTTTGGCAAGAAAGTATGACACAGTTAATTTGCAATGTCTGTCATGGGCAAGGGAAGGGGAAGCATTCACACTTGTGTCAAATATTTGCAATTTCAGAACTGGAATATGAATGCAGGCTTCTAACATTAAGACAACATAATTTCAGCAAAATAAATCTGGAGTCTTTAAGAGCATGTTTTAGGTTATAGATACAAAGATATAACATATTTGAAATTTCAGTCTGCGGGTTGATTTTTTTATCTGAAAAGGGATTATTCAAAATTAGAGATCCACCTTGAAGAAAATTTACTTGTACTTTAAAGTTACTTATTACAACAGGGAAATAAAGGGATTTTGAAACCAAGTGAACCAAACAGTGTTTATTGAGGCCATAATCCAAATTACTGACCTTCTAGCACTCACAAAAACTCCTTAAGAGTGCTGGGACTTGCACCCTAAGGATAAAATGAAAAATATAAATCAAGCACATGAAAGCATAAAGCTATATTCTGTTGCTTTTTTTATATAAGTGCTATACAATGTTATACTTAAAATGATGGCACCACATTAACATAGGTGGAGTTTGTCTACCCTGAAAATATATAACCTATTAGAATTTGAATCAAGTCCACAAAATCATAATTAATTATATTTAATGTAAAAGTCACTTTACCTAAAATAATTCCTAAGTTGACTTACATAGGATTTGTGAGAAATCCAAGGTGAATACAATAATGTCAACAGCCTTACAAAGATTTCAAAAAAATCCATCTACCCAGCAAAATGAAAACAAACAATATCTATTAGTCCTACCCATACTCAGCTTGTCCAAGAAATAACAATACTAATAGTACTGAGTGTACATGAAGTAAGAGTAGTTTTGTATCTGGAACACAGTAAATAATAAATATTTGAGAAATCAATGAATTTTATTTTTAACATAATTTGTTTTAAATGTTTATTTTTTAAACACAATAGAACAAATCTAAAGTTCTGAGCCTAAAATTTCATGTATGGCTCATTTATGACTTTGGAGATAAATATACCCTCTTATAAACATCACAAGTGTGACAACCTCAACTATCTATTTTCATAAGTCAGAAAGAAAAAAATAAAGTCACTAAATTTAAAAAAAAAAAAAGTTCACCAACTTACTTACAAGTAAACCTCCATCTATTACAAGTATATTTATATAGGTCTACCAAAGAAGATTGAACGGTTAATAATGTTAGGTGACATTTACTGAAAATTCAACATATGCACTGTGTAAAGCACTTTCCATGAATCATCTCATTTAATTATCCTGATAACTCTAGGAAGTAAGTACTGTCATTAACTTTGTTTTATAGCAAACTGAGGTTCAAGAATAGTGATAGGGCCAGTACTGGAACCAAATCTATTCATTCATTCATTCACTCATTCAACAAATATTACACCTACTACATGCCAGACACTATTCTAACCACTGAAGAATACAGTGATGAGTAAGACAAAGTCTCTACCCTTAGCAATTTCTACTCTAGTAGGAAATAAACAAATATGTAATATGATGTCAACTAGTTGTAAGCATAACAAATAAAAATAAAACAGTAAGGGAATAGAAAGGCATGGATAGGAGGTGGGTGCTTTTTTAGCTATAACTTTGCTACACTATTTCTCAAATACCAAATTTAGACAGTAGGAGAGAAGGTAGGGGAGAGAAGAATTACTGACAAAATAAGATCCAGCAAAGAAGTCAGTAAAAAAGTTACAATACGTTGACTTAAAAACTTATAGAATATAGTATGTGATGCCACCTAATATAGGGCTAGCCCAGAAAGCAATAATTATATTATAATAATATATAAAAAGTGATATTCAGAAAGACTACCTTGGAGACATCAAATTACAAATGCAAAATTTATGTTCAGTGTAACTTTTAAGAAGTCATCAAAAATAGTCAATTTCTATATATTAAGGGGTAAGCTTCAGTTAATTGATGAGTTCAGTTACTTGAAACAGCTCACTCACAATGGTGCAAATAAATAAAACATTGCTTTCCATAAAATAACTGCATTGGAAAGGAGCTAACATTTTTGAGTACACACATGATGTTTTACTTTAAAATACCCAATCTCATTTAATCCTCACAATAATCTCTTAAGATTGGAATTATTCTCAACTCACAAATGGGTAAACAGATTTAAAAAGACTAATTTATCTTAGATCAAACTTGAAAGAACTGGGGTTCCATCCCAGGCCTCTTTACCTAGAAATATTCTTGTTTGATTATAACACTATACCATAATGCCTCATTCTAAGATGGAAAATAGAATTATAATTCCACAGATCAACTCATTATCATTTCTACTTTATTAAGAAAATGATTTTTTTTTCCATATTATGTAATGGTATCCTTCTAGACAACTCAAGGAGATTCTTTAAATGAAAGTTATAATGTATCTGAAGATTAAAAGGTGGGAAGATCACACATTGAACACAAAAATTTACCTCCACTCTCTCCCAAATTCCTCTAACAGTATGAACAGATTTTTTTTAAAGGAAAGAGCCACATAAACCTGGAAGGTCAAAATGGAAAGGAGACAACAGCTATAAAACTTTTGGAAACTGGAAAAAAAACAGACAAACAATAATTGATCAAGCATTCCTAAGAAAGTGAAAACATAAGATAACAAACAGAAGAACAAAAAACAAGACAACTTGCATCAGAGAACCCCTGAAAGACTCAGCAACTGAGAGTACCAAATACTTCTGAAGTGGGGATAAAAGTAGAACTAGAGAGAAAAAATTAGCTGAAAGTCTGTTTAAATAGCATTTAGATCCCCAGTTATCCTCCCCCATACTAAAGAAAGACTAAATCCAAGGGAATTTGATGACACCAGGCTGAGTGGAGTGGGTGCTATGTTGAAAACAGAGAGGTAAAGTTTATATACTTAATGATGGGGTTATCCAGCCCTCTCTCTCCATTTACTTGCAAAATAAGGACAGAAAGATTTACTGCTCTAGGTAGGAAACTGGAAAATTCTCCTCTGAGGAAACTAACCAGTCCATGAAAAAGCCCCAAATGAGTGACAGCTTAATGGAAGTAAAGCGATAGTCAACCAGCTAGGTCAACCTACAAAGCCAGTCACCAGCCAACATATCTCACCCTATACACAGAATTTTCTGTTAGCTTTATAATACCCACTTTCACATATAAGCAGATAGCCAGCATGTAAGAAAACTCTGATATGAGAGAGAGATCAAAACAAATAGATAAAAGGAACTTACAGGTAAAAGAGAAAACATCAAAAGTTATCCTTAGCTATCATCAGATAAGAGAATATAGTGATTATATGAAAGAGCAGGATGCTGTATTTTTTTAACAAGGAATTTTCAGAGAATAAAAAGGAATTACTAGAAATTTAAAGTATGAGAGCAAAAATAAAAAGTTCCATAAAGTAGTGAAGGATAAAGTTAAAGAATAAAGAAAAATAATACTTATAAAACATTAATTATGTTCTAGACTCTATTCTAACAGTTTTACATTTATCATCTCACTTATTCATACCCCCAAAATCCTATAAAATGGATATATTATTTTCACTATTCTACAAATGAGAAAATTTAGGTCTAGAGTTTAGTTTTCCCACAGTCACAGATATTAAGTGGCAAATACAATACTGAAATTTGAATTCAGAAAGTCTAATTCCAAAATCCAGGCTTTTAACCATTATACTAAAGCAGAAAGAAAAAGCAAACAAATGGAAAATGTGAGTGAGAAAGGATAAGAACAACGAAAGAATCAATCCAGGCAGTTCAACATCATGAATAATAGGTGATCCAAAAGGAGAACAGAAAAAAATCAAAGAAATAAATGAAAGAGGCCATTGAGTAGGCAACCCAATGGATAAAAAACAACAACAACAACAAAAAAAAACTCACACAAAAAAAATTACCTTGAAATTTCAGAACTCCGAAAGTTACTGAGTTTTCAAAAAGAAGAAGAGGATCTGAAATTAGAACAGCAGTGGGCTTCTCAAAAGTAATACTGGAAGCCAACGGCAAGTGGAGCAATATCTTCAAAATTCTTAAGAAAAATGACTGCCATTCTAGAATAATTCCCCATCAAGAAAGTGGGAAGGTAGAATAAAGAAATTTTCAGTCCACCATGCAAGGTCTCAAAAATATACTCTCCATCAACTTATATACCAAGAAGTTACTGCAGGATATACTCTAGCAAATGAGTAAATAAACCATGAAAGAGGAATATCAGGATGTAGTGAACGAAGATCCCAGAAATGCAGGTATGCAACAAGCCTAAGATGCCATCAACATCCAGATTAGTGTGGGAAGTTAGAGGATTCTAGTCAGATGAAATTGACAGAATACTGTTCATTCGAACATAAGGAGAGAAGCGTTTAGGAATAAATTGATGACAGCAAACAAAATAAAAAGGTAATTATTCATTTAATCATATGCTTCCTTCTTATATGAAACACCTAACTCTGACAACTCTGTTACTCTAGCAAAGTAAAAAGTGAGCGCCTAAAGTAAAGTCATCCTATCTCGGGTAAAAATAATCTTTCATATTTAATTTTTTTCCAAATAGCATTACAATAATAAAATAGAATAGAAGTCTAGAAGCATGGGATCTGCTAACTGTGGCATATCAGGCACGTCATTTGGCATCTCTGAGCCTCATCTAGAAAAAGTGAACTAATACCTATCCCAAAGCTGTATGTGCAGAATTAAAGAGATGTGAATATTCCCAGCATAATGCCAAGCACATAGTAAGTACTCAGTGCGTTTGTTAAATCTGAACTGTACTGAAAGAAACGGAAATAGCAACTGGCAAGCAGAGACTCCCACCACTACATACCTTCTGTGTTGTTGTGTTCGTCGTCTGTGTTGATGGTTTGGTGAAGGTTATTTTCACAGGAGACATGTGAGGTGGTAAGGAGTTGGCAATGCTCTGCATGATATTGCTCATCTTAGGACTTCCACTCACAGGCACAGTGATCGTCTTTGAGACGGGAACAACAGCTTTTGGAACTTCCTTTAGGACAACAGGGGAGGAACTAGAAGAGTTTGTTCGCCTGCGTTTTCTGGGTTTTTCATCTTCATCTGAACAGCTAACACCTGAAAGACAAGGACAATATTGCTATATTTATATTTACAGCAATTTAGCATTGCATTTTATACCTTATTTTAGTATCTTTGTATCATCAAATTATCCTTGACCTCTTTGTTACACCCAATCAGTCAATCCTCCTTCAGAGAAGTTGTCTCTGAATGCCTTCTTTCCTTCTTTAATCCTATGGTGATGGCAAGACCCTCTTATTGCCTGCCTGTATTTTAGTAACACCCTCCTAAAAGGTTTTCATACTTTTAATCTCAACTTCTTTTCCACCCTCCAACCTACTTCCAATTATAAAATCTCATGGGAATGCCCTGCTTCAAATTCTTTAACAGTTTTTATCTTCCTACAAGATAAGGCACAAAATTATTACTATATCAAAGTCCCATATTTTTACAAGAACACAATACCCTGTTCCACTCAACCCTGTGTACCTCTATAATCCTGGTACGCTGAACTGCTCACCATTCCTCAAAGCCTTACCACATTCTATCCATCTGAAGTCTCTCTATACTGTTGTTCTTTGGGAAATACTATCTCCCATCAATGACCACTTCACCATTCTACAATCATCATCCTGCGAGCCATCTCTTCAGTGAATCCATGTTTCCTCTGAGCTTATAAAGCACCTTGTATAGTCTCTTCTTATCACTTGCTCCATGACAATGTGACTGTCATTCTGCATATCTCCCAGAATTAAGGGGTACCAGAGGAAAATGACTAAGTCTTTATGTGACTAAGTCTTATTGTTTCCCTGGCATCGTGCCTTGCACATATAAAGTTAAGTGAATGAATTATTCTGTCCCAAACTAATGTTGCCTGTGTAACTTCTGAGAATTAAGCAATATACTTCCAAAATATACTTCCTGTTACTTCAAACTATACCTTATGTTTGGAATTCACTTTCAAGGTTTTAAAAAACAATTAAAAAGTAGATCTCTAAAGTTATTTTAAAAGACCATCTTGGATAAATCCACAGAAATCAGACATAAATTTAATAGTCCCAAATTCTCAGTTTTTATGTACTAAAGCCTCAACTGTTTGTTTGTTTTTTAAATCAAGTGAGAAACATAAAACCTTGCAACACACATACAAAATCTCTACAGAGAAGATATTTTAAAAGTATACAGCATGATATAAAATATAAGTTGTAATAAAATATAACTCCTTACATGTTTAATTTTTAGACTCTAATTTATTTTTTTTTAAAATATATTTTATTGATTTTTTACAGAGAGGAGGGGAGAGGGATAGAGAGAGTTAGAAACATCGATGAGAGAGAAACATCGATCAGCTGCCTCCCGCACACCCCCCACTGGGTATGTGCCTGCAACCAAGGTACATGCCCTTGACCGGAATAGAACCTGGGACCCTTCAGTCTGCAGGCCGACGCTCTATCCGCTGAGCCAAACCGGTTAGGGCTAGACTCTAATTTAAACAACACTGACAATGACCTAAAATCATTCCTGTCTAAAACAGCTAATTCCACCTCTAAAAGTTACAAAGAAATCAAGTTTATAACTACATTGACAAAAATTAAAATCAAATATTAATGGTCTCTAGTTAACATCAAAAGCAGAAAAACAGACATAGATATTTTTTAAAAAATGATCAACCTAGCTGGTTTGGCTCAGTGGTTAGAGAGTAGGCCCACAGACTGAAGGGTCCCAGGTTCCATTCCAGTCAAGGGCCCATACCTCGATTGCAGGGTCAATCCCCTGGCCCCGATCTGGGCATGTGCAGGAGGCAACCCATCGATGTTTCTCTCTTTTGCTCTCTCTTTCTCTCCTTCCCTTCTTTCCCTCCCTCCCTCCACTCTAAAAATCAATGGAGAAAAAAAACAAAAAAATGAATTAGATATTAAACTGCTTTACAGGGTAGAATCAAGGGTTTAAAAACTGCAAATAAAAACTTCAAAAAATTATAGTCAATTAGAAATATAAAAGATGGACCTTCTAGAATGCTTCACTGAATCTAACAGATAATGTCCATAATTTTTTAAAACACTACAAAGATTACAATTGTAGGAGTAAACACTGAATGACTCACATAAGCACATTCCTTCATTTCTACTCCCATTTCTATTCCATGACAATCAAAACAAGTAAATACTTGAAGGATATCACTGGTCAAGGCATATTCCCTACAGAGAACAAAAGAAAAGTAATTTCTCAACCCCAGAACTAATTAAAAAGCAATAGGTAGCTAATCACACGTAAAAAAAAGAATTCTTTAGAACCTCCAAAATCTAACCACTGCTAATAGCCAGTGGATCAATGATTTAACCCAAAAAGGCAAATCTAATCAGAGCCTGTGCTGCAGCATTTAGCCAAGAAGATCCTAATAACAACACTGAGAATATCACTTACTTTTGACATAAACAGTACTTCCACTTGGCAAGACAACTACATTGGAGGCAGGACTGGCAGGTCTTGGAGACTTAACCGTTGCTATGCTGCCACTTGGAACAGGGGTAGAGGTTGGGGTTGACGTGGTACTTGTGTAGGAATAGCAAACCACTACTGAAGGAACGATAAAAAAAGTCTGCTGTTAACTTTCACGAAAACTGTCCACTCATAGAAAAATTAGTTTTTACCGCAGGCTAATTTTAACGTTTTCATGCGATCAGAAGTTAGAGGCCAGTGCTAGGTATTAGGTTTACAAGTTAAAAGGTTTAATAACCTTTCCTGAAAATCATCACTTAACTGGGTTTCCCCCAAGTATTTAAAAGCTGTTTACTAGTGACTCTGCCAATAAAGAAAAGTGCAGTTACAAAGAAATCAAGTCTAAAACTAAGAAAAATTAAAATCATTTTTCACTCATGGCAGGAGTTATTTAAACAGTACTTGCATTCTCTTTTAATATTAATAGCAGCACCAATGATGGATGGATAATTTTTTCCTAACAATAGCAATTTCCAACTTGGCTACTAGGGGGAAACCAAGGCAAGGTTCCTTTATTATAAACCAACTCACTAGTCACTTGCCATCCAAGCAGTGCAACAATAACTAAAGTAATGACAACATCATATTTCAATATCTTAAATAACAACAAGAAACAAAAATAGCTCATAGGCACCATTTACTGAGTACCATGTACTACACTAAATCTTTGTCTTCTATTATTACTAATTGTTATAATACCACACCTACATTTCAAAGATGAGGAATCCAAGGTTGACAGAAGCTAAAAAACTTGCTGGAGGTCACACAGCTAGGAAATGGCAAAACTAGTATTCAAACATAGATTTGACTATTGGAAATCCTATATTCTTTCCACTCTCCCAGAGTTGTGGATAGAAACGGTTAAGTGGGAAGAAAAGATTCACTTAACTACAACAAACAAATCAGAAACTCAATGGAGGTAAAGTTTGCATACTGGTAACTGTCTCTGAATACCTGTATAGCTTTCTTCAACTTAAAAAGAGAACCTAACCTGGCATGCACAAAAAGGGTATCTCACTTTGCTCCACAGCCCACTACTATTTCAAAAAGACAATTCCCCCAAGTCAGCTGACAACTGCATTATTTTCAGGGTCATTTTCATGCAACACCAAAGTAAGCTACTAAAAGTCAATCCAATGTGCACTCTCAAATTTAATATTACTCTTGGCAACCTCAGGAGAATTCAAAGATTTTTAAAGTATTTGTCAACTACTAGATTAAGTAAAAGAAAGCTTTCTTCATCTGCCAGGTAATCCCTAATGGATTTGGCACATTGAGTGGAATAGAGAAGCAGCATATACCACTGATTCCAGAAGACAAAAACAGAGCTTTATATTCTAAAGTATAAGTTCAGCATCTTTCCCCAGCAGCTAAGTGACTTCTATCATCTTACTTATTTCCCAAGTCACCATTAAAACCTTTTATTCACTCCTAACAAAACACACAAATCTCAAAAATTCATTCCAAGAAGGCTTTTTGCATTTTTGTGATTAATATAATTCACACTTTGCATAAAAGGGGGACTTAATTCTGGCTGAGACTAAAAACTTAGCAGTTTCTAGTTTCAGAATAAAAATTGGTCACTGATTTGCAACCTTTAAACACTGACATATAAACAGATAAATAATAAGACAACTTTTCTTGAAGAATTTAAGAAAAGTCATCTCTATACACAAATATTTTTCTACTCACCTTCCTTGCTTCCTGTTTCTGCAGGCACTGGAAGAGATGCATTGTGCTGGATAGCTGCATTGGCAACAGCATTAGCTGTTACAGTGAAGGCAGTTTGAGGAACCAGCCGGGGCATCAGTGGTACCAATCGACGACCTTCAATGGACCATTCTGAAGAGCTATTAGGTCCAGACATACTGAACAAAAAAGAAAACGCTGCTACAAGAGTTCTCAATCAATGAAAGTGAATCAAATATGTTTGCTCAAATAAATATAACTTTTTACATTTAAAAAGTACCCTAGGTGAATAGGAGAGGCTTCATTTTAAGCAAGTAAGATCAAACTTATGAATAATTAGAATTCAAGGAATTTCACATATACTTAGTTTCTTACATATCTTATTCTATAATCTGAATATTATAATGAACATAACTGAAAATATAAAATATTTTCCTATGCTTTCTAAATAAATATTGCTATTATTTTCATTAGTTTAAATCCAGTGGTATGAATGAAATCCGGTTTTCTACTACCTTTTAGAACTTAATTTTATAATTAAACTAGAAAGGTAAAAAGAACTATATTTTAAAAATCAGATTTTCCTCAATAATTAAGGATGGAATTCAGTGAACCTTTGCAAAATTATCTAACTGCCTGCATGACCAGAGGTTCGAAGGCTTTCAAAGATGGACAACTGAGGCAGTAAACGAGGGAAACTTGAGGGGTAGAAGAAGGCTGTATATATCACTGCATATTTCACTGGCAATGTATTACATTATCATCCTTATATTATTTTTTAAAAGACTAGATCTGAGGACACTGGGAGAAATCTGCCACTATTTTAATTTTATTTATTTATACCACTCTTCACTGTTAAGGATTTTGAGGCTGCTGAATGAACTCAATCCTTAAGCAGACACTATTCTGTTTCTCTACTCAACTTCTTGAGCAAAAATTTTTTCGTTTGTTAGTCCTCACCTGAGGATATTTTTTCCATTGATTTTTTTTAAAAAGTGTAAAGGAGTGGGAAAGACAAGAGAGAAACATCCATGTGAGAGAGACACATTGACTGGTTGCCTCCTGCACGTGCCCCGACTGCAACCAAGGTACGTGCCCTAGACCAGAATTGAACCTGAGACCCTTCAGTCTGCGGGCCGATGCTCTAAACACTGCGCAAAACTGGCTAAGCTCTTGAGCAAATTTTATCCCAGGAATCCAAACAGAGGTTGAAATATGAAAAGATGGTTGCATCTCCTCTCTTTACTTGGCTCTGTAAAAGGTAGTTATGTCACTTCTGATTAATGATTAGGGTTGAAGTTTAAAATTCACTTAGAGTCAATCAATCAATCTCTTCACTAAATCAGAAATATGTCTGTACCTTTTGCAAAACCAAAGATTCTACAACCCAACCTAGAGTTTAAGACTCTCTCTGTCCACTGATTCTTCATATTCAGAGTACAGAAAAGCCCTTATTAGGGGATAGTGGAATAATGATAATGATGATGGTAATTATGATAGCTAACATCAATTAAACACTTACTATATCTGTACTTTAGTACTAAACATTCTACATGTAATTACATTGAGTTAATGTAATTCTTTAAAAAATCCTATGAAATTAGTAATACTATCTTCATTTTGTAGATGTGGAAACAGAGTTTAACTAACTTGCCTAAGGTCACACAGCTAATAAATGCCTCCTTTAACAAGCATATATCATGCTATTGAAATTATTCACCACATTACAAGTAGAGTATATAAAGATTTTCAAATGTGTTTTATGTCTAACTTTTGCTTTTGATTTATACTAATCAAGCACTGCTATCTAATTACTACCAACCTTCACTAAATAGAACAAATAAATTACAACTTGAGAAGGATTTACATTCTGTTCAGAAAGGAATTTCTAGGAGTTAATGAATTCAATTGGGTTACTGTGGGAAATATGCAAATTTCCTCATCATTTAACACAGTCCTACCCAAGACAAGAGAAAGAGGATTTCCCAAGACCCTCTCACAGATCTATTAACAAACACATTATCTCCACATTGATGCTAGTTCTGAAACAGAGTGGTATAAACAAGAGAGGCAGGAAACAGCTATAGCTAATTGTCAAAAGACAAAATTCTAAAAGATATTCAGCATTTTCTTGGCTAACTCCTATTTTGCTACCATTTTGTTAGAATATCACTAATAAATGTGCTTACTGAGAGTTTACCACACAAATAAAGTGTTATCTACACTTACCTGGTGCATTGTTTAAATGGTGGCAGAAATTATGGAAGATTAATAATTTCAAACACATGAATATATGCTATTGAAAAGACAAAATTTGCAGCGCAAAAGACACACTGCAGCTTTTAATCTATAAATCTTCCAAATTTCTACTCATGCAAACATGCTCAAACCTTTTTTAAGTTAGGAAAAATTAAACATCGTTATAATTAGATAAAAAATTCCTCTCTGCTTAGCAATGAGGGTATAAATATGCATTTGTTGCTCAAATCATCTAAACTAAATTTTAGAAATTTTTGTAAACATCTTACTCCAGGGCTTCTCTGGCACACCTAAGTTATATTAAGATGGCAAAGGAGGGTGGAAACCTTGTTCCAGCCCCTTTTCTGAGAGATCTAACATGATGCTAATAAAACTACCTTGGCCCTCATATCCTTTGGTGTGCAGGGCACCAGCAAGAAATCCTCATCCTCACATAGAAACTCACACAGTCTCCTATAATGTTGGGCTGATGAAAAAGGGGTTAAGAGAACAATAATTCCAGATTACCACTTTCTTTGAACTCTAGAGACAATGCTGGCAAGAGTGGACAAATTAAAGACTCTGAAGCCCCTTGACATTCCAGGCTTTAATACTATAATATTCTGATATGTTTCAAAACTGAATTAGAGAATCAAACTTAATAAATGGCCTGGTACCAAATAATAAGTAAGTGTTATGCTTCAAGCCACAGGCAAGGTTTTTCTTTGATCCCAGACATCCCACTCCTTTTGTTTCTACCTCCTTTGTGCTCTTCTCAGTTTTCTCTTCACCTTTCAACCACATTCCTTGGGCCTAAGCTGATGTTTTGAGTGGGGGAGGGAAGGGAGAGAAGGGGAATGCAGTCAAAATTCAGATGCATTCCTCCTTGGCTAGAGTTGCTTTTTTCAGGCTCAGAGTATGACACCCTCCTACAAATATCCTTTGAAACCAGGTTCTGTTGCTATCTCTTAAGCAAAGGCAGAGGAGATGGAGCAAATGAAGGATCTATGCCTTCTTCATCACTGCCACTCTGACTTTTGGATTCAACAAATAAATGTGACATCTGATCAAACTAAAACCACAATATAAAATATTAAAAGAAATATGGAAAAACCTAAGAAGCTTAAAATTATACACTGAAGTAAACTCTTCAAAAAATTAAATTCGTGTATTAAAGAAATCAGAAGGGGAGAGGGGAACACAGGCAGATAAAAGCCAACTCTCAATTATCCATGCTAATAGATAGAGGAGGGAAAGGGAGAGGTCAAGCAAATTAAAGAAATGCACATATTATCTAAAAATACTTTGGTAAATACTTGAAAATTATTCCACCAAACTTCTCCAGGACAACTAATAAGTAATAAAATAACTAATTAAAAATTTCACCTCCTCTCCCTTCCCACCCTCTGACTAAAGTACTCCCAAGCAACAAAATGGCTAAAGGGTGGGCAGTATTAGGTGAGGGAGAAGGGGAAGAGAAGGAAAAGCAAGGGGCAAGGTTAATTTGTAAATGGAATATGCGCCCCTGAATAATTGAGAGCTTCAATTTTGAAATAAATACAAGAAAAAGCCTGAAATAATAATAACCTATTTGCATACCTGTAACTTGGTCTTTCACCCAAATATAAGGATAAATTCATTCTTTAAAGGGGAAAAAAGGAAAAGGAGACTAAATAAATGTTATCCTTAAGTATGACACTGATGCATCAACTTACAACTATTGCCCCACAATACTGTTCCAATGGTTTTAAGGTACTAATATTGTATCTAAGTGCCTCTGTATACCAGCTATTGTTAACTACTTTATTATCTAGCACATTACTTTCCCATTACCAGTTCTCAAATTAGAATCTAGGCTCAGTTATTACTTTTTGAGCATACCAATTCAAAAATTTACAGCAAATTAAAGAAGGAACACATTAATATTTTAATGTTTCAACCATGTTGGTCTGACAACTAAATATTTAATATCTCTAATGGAAAACTGCCAGCTTTCTAGAGTGCATACATATCTACCACTGAAAGCTCTCAAAATTCAAATAGCTAAACTTTTAAACTATGAGGTTAAAAAGATAGCACTCCATTTTATGTTCCTATCATCTTGCATTAACATTTAAAGGATTAATTTCTGTTCCTTTCTATTCTTTAGGAGGCACTGTCTCCATACATACTCTACTGTTTGACCCTTGCCCTTAGTCCTCCACCACCCTCTACCCCATCAGTTGAACAGTTATAATGATTTAAAAATAATTTGATAAGAATCCTTTATAATTGTATTTTGTTGGCTTTTACAAAATATATTGTATTCATATTTCTTAAAAGCAGAACATATATTTTATAATCTTTTTGTGAATCTCAAAACATGTGACATATTAGTCAGTTATCTAAAAATTTAGAATGCCTATTTATAAAGCAATATATATATCAAATACCATTACAAAGACCCTCTAAGGGAATGTCAAATTTGGGGAGCACACTACTTTGTTACTGAACTTTGCTTCAAGTGAATCATCTGCTAAATTCTGGGGGTCTTTAGTTTTATAGAGATTACATTGTAACGGGATTTGAACTGAGTATTTAAAGCTTGCCTAACCAAATGCAAAAACATAACCGATTGAATAAACAGTAAATAGCATTATGGTCAGGATCTCTGAGTAGAGCAGTCTTAAAATAAAAGACTCAGGAATCTGCTACACAATAGGAAGACTGTTTCAAAACTATATTATACTATGTCATAAAAAAATCAGGGGTGGTATGACTAATGGCTTACTTATGTGCAATTGTTGTTAACCGTTCATCGTTTACTGCTCTCCGAACTTCAGCACGGTGGCGTTCTGTTGAGATGCTATGAAAAAAAATAGCCATTATAGAACTCTGTCAAGCAGGCAGCTCTTTTCTATACTTTTATTAATGTTTAAGCCAACATTTTGCTTGGGGTTGTGGGGCAAAGTTGATTTGTGAAAAGATATAGATGGGATCTAACATTTATCTTCAAATGCTTTATTTAATTAAATTCAAAGAAAAAGATTCAGACTGGGTCTGTGTAACTGCAGAAAGAATTAGCTGAAAATCTGAAACCAAAGGAAGACAAATTCAACTTGATCTGAAGTCATTGCCTCAAAAAACTCAGTAATGTCAGACCATGTACAAATTAGTATAGGTTCCTATTATCTAAGTATGCAAACAGCCACTGAATGACCCCTAATCACTCAGGAGAAAGTCTTCTCAAGTCCTTTCTAAAGCTCACGAGTCTGTAATTTATGTTCAATGAATATAATAAAGAAATGGAAGTGACAAGATAATCTGTTTCTAGTGGCAACTTGCTATGAAACTTAACACCAGGATATTACTCCTTTGTTACTCCACATTTCAGCTATGTGTCTTCTACAGCATGTCTTGTTACCACTATGGTAAAAATGTGCTAACATTGAACCTGGTTAAATACATGTAAAGTTAATACTAAACAACTGAAAAAAGGCTATAGCATTCCATTCAAAAGTAATAAAATAAATACCACTCTTAAAATTGTAGTGTTTACTGTGTAAGCTAAATCTACACCATGGACTAAAATAAATTTAAGGGGCTAGAAAGCAGAATTTATGAGGAATTATACACAAGAAACAAACAAAAAACATAAATTATTAAATATGAAGACAGTAAGATTAAGGTTTTGGCTTAATAATGTCCCTGTATTAATGTTAATTAAATATAGGAAAAACCTTTTCCCTACTTCCACTTTTTAAAAAATTGTTTTTAAATGCAGAAAGGAAACTTTAGTTAAAACAGAACATTTTCTGAGAAAGCTCAAGATATTAGAATGGCTTAATCAAAATATCAAAGAACCCCTTCTATAAGACTTTTTTAGCCCTGGCTGGTTTGGCTCAGTGGATAGAGCATCAGCCTGTGGACTGAAGGGTCCCAGGTTCGAATTTGGCCAAGGGCACATGCCCAGATTACAGGCTCGATCCCCAGTAGGGGGTGTGCAGGAGGCAACAGATGGATGGTTCTCTCTCATCATTTCTCTCTCTCCCTCTCCTTTCCTCTCTGAAATCAATAAGAAATTTTTTTTTTTTTTTAAAAAAGAAATTTTTAATGGATTCAAGTGCCACTCTAATGGGAAGCCGAAGGGATAAACTATCCTTAAGACTATGACTACATAATCACCACTTCTATAAATTAAGACAACTGCCTAGTATCTCCTTCTTCTCCTCAATAAAGTAGGAGCCCAGCGGGCATGCCCCAGTGGTTGAGCATCAACTCATGGACCAAGAGGTCGCAGGTTCAATTCCCAGTCAGGGCACATGCCCGGGTTGGGGGCCACGCAAGAGGCAGCTGATCAATGCTTTTATCTCTTTATCCCTCTCCCATCCTCTTTCTCTAAAATCAATAAAAACATATTTTTTTTTAAAAAGTAACTGGGCCACTCTAGATCTTCATATCCAGTTGCTGCCAACTCTTCTTTCCTTTACCCATGTCAAAAATACTTTCCTTTCGCAGCTGGCCCAAGCCTAAAATAACCTGTCTTAAACCCTTCTGATTATATTACAGAATAAATGGTAAACTGCATAATTTTCTGTAACTAAGAACACAACTGAGATGGGATCGTTAAGCACCAACAACTTGAAGACCTGTCTTCAATCTGAGTGTGAAAAGTACTGAAACCCCTCAACACGAAAATTCTAGAGTCACGTCTCACAAACTTATATGATAATTTACCTAAGAACTTTTGAGAGTTCTCCAAGAAGATCTTTCTTTTCCTTGGTGAGATCCCCCTGTGCCCGAAGTGCACTGATAACTCCAGCATATGCCTCCAATTCTAGAAGAAGAAAATTATTTTATCAAGAAAGGCCTTCAATATTTTAATACTGTGGCTACATATAGTGAAACTTCAGGGGAAGAAACCTAAAAAAAATAAATAAAAAATCAATATATAAATACTTTTTAAAATTCCTCTCAAAAATGTTATCTAATAACATAGATTAAAATGTAGCTTTTAAAATTTTATATCATTTTCTTTTTACTGCCTCAAGAAGTCATGTATTTAAAATATGGAGGTAAAAATTCTAACGGTAAATATTTTGTCTCACACATTATCACTAAAGGACATTTAACTCAGATGCTACCAACAACTGGAAACAGACTCTAAATGATATAAGACTGATAAAGAAGGTTTTAGCATTACTGAAAGGTATCTTCACCTCTAATCCTTGAAATAATTCCTTAGGCTTGCTTAAGAATCCAAACTATATTCCACATACTTCCTTGAGAGTTGAGAGTACTATGAATACTGTGCAATGAAAAATTACTGGAACAAGAGTCAAGTGACCAGATTCTGGCTCCAACACTGACACCTACAAGTCGTACGACCTTGGGCAAGTCCTTTCTCATCTCTAAGCCCCAGTTTCTTTATCTAAAAGAGACTTTGAAGGGCCTGGCCAGTGTGGCTCAGTGGTTGAGCATCAACCTATGAACCAAAAGTCTCGGTTCAATTCCCTATCAGGGCACATGCCCGAGTTATAGGCTCAATCCCCAGTGTGGGGTGTGCAGGGGACAGCCAATCAATGATTCTCTCTCCTCATTAGTATTTCTCTCTCCCCCTCTCCCTTTCTCTCTGAAATCAGAAATAAATAAATAAATAAACAAACAAATAAATAAATAAGAAAGACTCTAAAGCAGAGGTTCTCAACCTGTGGGTCACAACCCCTTTGGGGGTCGAACGGCCCTTTCACAGGGGTACCCTAAATACATCCTGCATATCAGATATTTACATTACGATTCATAACAGTAGCAAGATTACAGTTATGAAGTAGCAACAAAAAATAATTTTATGGTTGGGGGTCACCACAATATGAGGAACTGTATTAAAGGGTCGCGGCATTAGGAAGGTTGAGAACCACTGCTCTAAAGATACCTTCCAGATCTAAGAGCTTCTCCAGCTATAAAAACAATCATCAAAATGATTAAGGCAGATTAGGAAACATGAATTACTCTTACAGCAACCAGGACTTAATATACCAAACCCTAATGCCATAAAGTTTCATTTCACTACCTTTTCACAGCAACAACCATTATGAAATAAAACTGTCAATCCCTAGTACTGGTAAAACCAAAAAGTCCTCAATGGCTCCCAATGAACCATGCCTCTCCCCCTGATTTGGCATGTGACTTGCTTTAGCCCATAAAACCAGCATACGTGATGCAAGCAGACAAGCACACAGGGCCTGGCTCTCTTGGAACTCTGAAATCACCAAGCCATGAAAAAGCCCAGAATGAAAGGCCACATGGAGAGAGAGGCTCAGCCATCTCAGCTGAACCCAGTCAACCAGCTAAACTACCAACTGAAAACAGCCAAATGAAAGAGCTCAGGCAAGACCATAAATACACAGAATCTTGAGAAATAATAAAATAGTTGTTGTTTTAAATCATTAATACTAGGAGATAGGTAGCTGGGTAAAACAAAATGATGGGAAATAAGTGCCCAGGCTACAGTTATCTTCTTACTAAATTCAAGTTGCTACCAGTATTTGCCACTAGCCAATGCCTGACACAAAAGACACTCAAAGTTAGCCAAACAATGAAAGAAAGGATATTTGCATGCTAAGCACCTATATCAATAATAAACTAATAGCCTCATTCAGTTCATATTATTCACTGTTCTAATTGTAAAAAAAAAAAAAAGCTTTATATGGAAAGCTGAGCTGACTATATTAAATAGAAATCTCTGGACCAAATGAATTATCCCAGCTGTAAACATCCTGCATGTCCACTCGGTGCTGGATAATAGATCAATGTTTCACGAGGTTTCTCTGGAAGAAGAAAGCTCTGCTGCTCTGGAATAGTGAAGGAAATACTCAGCTCCAGAACACATATATTTTAGCTATTATTAGGACCCAAAGTAAAGTTCAGAAAAACTCTAGGATAACCAACTAAGAAATCACTGCACTCTAAATGTTTATGCCCCATTTAGGAAATATTTCATGCAACAAATCAATATTGATTCCTGTATATATACCAGATAGTATGCTAAATCCTGCCCTCAAGGAGTTAACTCTAGAATATAGCTACAGTGAAACAAGTCATCAGACAATTATGATACAGTTTATAATACAGTGGTAAAGGCACAGAGGAGAAACACATCATCTAGTCTGGAAGCATAGGTTTCAATCAGAAAGGTATCTGTGCTCCAAGCAAGCAGGGGAAAAAGAAGGCAAATGTGCAAAAGGAATAGAGAATAAGACAGCAGATAATGTTTTATACAGACATCAAACTTCCACTAAGTCAGTGACTACTCAGAGTGTTTTACACTGGAAGTGAAAATATGTCTGTACGTGCATAGTCACTAATTCAAACCAAACTACTAGTTGAACATTACTACTACACGGGACCATGGAGAATATTTACATAAACAAAGTCCCTATCCTCAAGGGGATTAAAATCCAACAAGGGGTGCATGTAAGGGAATAGAGAAGGATAAAAATGGAAAAGTAGTTGGGTGCCAGACTAAGAAAAGCCTCTAATTCCAGTCTAAAAAGTTCTTATTTGATAGGACTCAGTAACTGAATGTGGAAGGAATAGCAGAAAGAAAGGTTTTGCAGTTTACAAGATATTTAGGAGAATGTCAATATCATAAGAAATAGAGAGGCCAGAGAAAAGTGGTTTGAGGAAACAGAAAAAGAAGCTGACTCTGGGGCTTTGGAATTTATAGTGATCAAGGCACTATTGCAAAAAAAAAAAGTGAAATTAACTAAAGAAATGTGACAAAGATTTTTGACATATCAAGTCTCACTCCAAGTCTAACTAAAAAGTCATGCACAAAAGTAAGGTAGCAACCTCACAAAATACTGGGACTCAGAAGAGTTATCATAGCTACAAAATCAAAGTCACTTCCTCTCCTTCTCCAGAAATTCACTCATTGTAAAGAACTTTTAATAGCTTCCCAACCTCCTTCACATTTATTGATTTCCATTTTGATGGGTATCCTCAGATCCTGACAAATATCAATTTCTGACATTAATTTTGATGCCGTTCTATTATATTGTTAACTCTAATGATACATAAGTATAATGAAATAATAAACACATGCAAACACCACAAAAAAACCCAAAGGATTTACCATACCATTTTTATAAAGTCCTCAACCCATTCCCTTTAAACAAATCAATCATTAAATTATACTATAGTCCATAAAGCCCCTGCAAAATCTTTCTTTCTGCTATTCCAAGAATTTGCATTTATACATATAGTAGAGGCCCAGTGCACGATATTCATGCATTTGGGGGAGAGGGGTCCCTCAGCCCGGCCTGTGCCCTCTCTCAGTCCAGGAGCCCTCGGGGGATATCCAACTAATGGCTTAGGCCTGCTTCCCAGGGGGAGCGGGCCTAAGCCAGTAGTCGAACATCCTTAGCGCTGCCCTGGAGGCAGGAGAGGCTCCCACCACCGCCGCTGCACTCACCAGCCATGAGCCCGGCTTCTGGCTGAGCAGCACTCCCCCTGTGGGAGAGCACTGACCATCAGGGGCCAGCTCCTGCATTGAGTGGGATCGGGCCAAAACCGTCCATGAAACCATCCACTGGTGCATTGCCGGGGTCCTGCCCCAGCTGGTCCAGGGGTCCCCAAAGGTGTGGATGGAGTCGGCGAAGAAGGAAGGACACGGAGACAGCGTTCAGTTGATCAGCAGCCTAGCCAGGATCTCCAGCCAAGTTCTGGTCTGGATCTCCAGCGAAGTTCTGCTTAGGATCTCCAGCCAGGTTCTGTGTCCATGTTCTCTTGCTAGGTTCTCCAGCCAGGTTCTGTAGCCATGTTCCCTCGCTAGGTTCTCCAGCCAGGTTCAGTCATCAGGTTCTAGTCAGGTTCTCTTGCCAATTTCTGTAGTCAGGTTCAGTCCAGGATCTTTTGCCATGTTCTCTCCAGCGAAGTTCTTCTGTCTCTAGAGAACGTTCTGTGTAGGTTCTGTGCCTAGGTTCTGTCTCTCTTGGTTCCGTATTCTAAGTTCTGTGTACTAAGTTCTGGCTCTTGCTGTCTTGTTGCATCTGTATTTATACCAGTTGATTCAATCCTATCAATCTCTATTACAAAGGTTAGGGCGTTTCTTATCTTCATTCCAGGGAGTAAAGATTATGTAGCTTAAGCACGATTGTTCGTAGTTAAAGTGATTAATTACCCGCCTGGCACTTAGTTAAGAGGTTTTATTCCCTCCCTAACTTCAAGGGAAAATCCCTACCTGGGGAAACAACCTTTCTCAGAGAGGAGACCTTGGTTAAAACACATAGTGCCAAGAAGGTGAGCAAACATATTAAGAACAGTATGCCATATATGCCAGGACCCTTGAAACAGCAATGATGGACCAGCTCCCGGCAGTGCATGATCGGGGCCAGGGAGGGACGCGGGATATTGGCCAGCCGGGTAGGGACTGCAGGAGGGCTCCAGGGCTTGTCCAGCCTGTCTCGCTCAGTCCCGATCTGTTGGACCCCAGCAGCAAGTTAACTTACTGGTTGGAACGTCTACCCCCTGGTGGTCAGTGCACGTTATAGCAAGCGGTTGAGTGGACTTAGCATATCATTAGCATATATGCTTTGACTGGTTGAATGGCTGACTAGACAACTGGACACTTAGCATATTAGGCTTTTATTATATAGGATTATATAGGATGGCAAGGGAGAGGCAGGATAAAAGAAAGGAAGCATTTAACTATCAATAGTATGTTCAGTACACCATAGAAAAATTATCTGCCGTAACCGGTTTGGCTCAGTGGATAAAGCGTCGGCCTGCGGACTGAAAGGTCCCAGGTTCAATTCCGGTCAAGGGCATGTACCTTGGTTGTGGGCACATCCCCAGTAGGGGGTGTGCAGGAGGCAGCTGATCGATGTTTCTCTCTCATCGATGTTTCTAACTCTCTATCCCTCTCCCTTCCTCTCTGTAAAAAATCAATAAAATATATATATATTTTTAAAAAATTATGTATCCCAATCCTATATAATAAAAACCTAATATGCTAAGTGTCCGGTCATCCATTCAACCAATCAAAACGTAATATGCTAATGATATGTTAAGGCCGCTTAACTGCTCGCTATGACATGCTCTGACTACCAGGAGGCAGACAGTTGACCAGCCGCTATGACATGCACTGACCACCAGGGGGCAGACAGTCAACCGATCGACCAGTTGCTATGATGTGCACTGACCGCCAGGGGGCAGAGGCTCCGACCAGGTTAGCTTGCTGCTGGGGTCCGGCCAATCAGGACTGAGGGAGATGGGCTGGATATGCCCTGGAGCCCTCCTACGGTCCCTCCCTGGCTGGTCAACCTCCTGCGTCCCTCCCCTGCCCCCATCGTGCACCGCTGGGGTCCCTCAGCCTGGCCTGCGCCCTCTCGCAATCTGGGACCCCATGGGGGATGTCAGAGAACCGGTTTTGGCAGATGCCGCAGGCCAGGCCAGACCCCACTGGTGCACGAATTTGTGCACTGGGCCTCTAGTTTCTTTATATTTAAGTAAAATCTAAATGTTTAGCATCTTACCTAACTAAAATTTATAACTATTTTTAAAAGGACAAAGCAAATTCTTAAAATATTTTCAACTAATTCTTAAATATTAAGAATTAATTCTCTAAACTTTGAACTGGGAGCTAGTGTTTGAAGGAAAGGTTGCATTATTATAAGCAACCAATGGGTGGGAAAGAAGTCTCTGCAAATCACTATCAAGGCTCACTGAAGATGACATTACCCTGTAGGAAGGCTGTTTTTTTGTATAGAGCAGCTCTCCAGTAGCATTACCCACATAGCACTGACTAAAATTAAGCATAAATTTATACTTAAAGGTTACCATTTTTATACTTAAACATAAAGTCTTGATTCAAGGCCACAAAAGCCCAAAAATCTTAATCAATCTACTGTAGTTGTGAACTGTTCCTCTTAATTATTTCAGCTATGAAACAAATACAAACCCTATTTTATAGCTGGTAGCTAGAAATTATAGCAACTGCTTGTAAGTGTGTAGAAAACCATCCTTAAATTAGTACTAAAAGTTTGGATATAAGGTTAAAGGGAAAAAAAAGATACAGGAATGACTGACAAAGACAAAAACAAACCAACTGCCTAGTTGTACTAAAATATAATGCTAAGTTTTTAAAATAAAGAAATCTTCATAGTGGTCTGACGGGAAATAAAAACAGCCAAAGTTATTAAAAGGCAGAGGAAGAGCAGCTATGACCAGATTTACACACAGGAATTCCTAACAAACATTTATTTTAAAGAAAAGATTCTGCCCTAGCTGGTTTGGCTCAGTGGGTAGAGCATAGGCCTGCGGACTGAAGGGTCCCAGGTTTGATTCCGGTAAGGGAAACATGCCTGGGTTGCGGGTTCGATCCCCAGTGGTGGGTGTGCAGGAGGCAGCAGAAACAATGATTCTCTCTCATCACTGATGTTTCTATCTCTCTCTCCCTCTCACTTTTGCTGTGAAATCAATAAAAATATATTAAAAAAAAAATCATAGATTCATCTGCCAAAAACAAATGTCTAGCCCTAACCGGTTTGGCTCAGTGGATAGAGTGTCAGCCTGCAGACTGAAGGGTCCCAGGTTCGATCCCAGTCAAGGGCCTGTACCTTGGTTGTGGGCACATCCCCAGTGGGGGGTGTGCAGGAGGCAGCTGATCGATGTTTCTCTCTCATCGATGTTTCTAACCCCCTATCCCTCTCCCTTCCTCTCTGTAAAAAATCAATAAAATATATTTTAAAAAAATGTCTAAAAGTTGCTTTAAAATACTGTATGCTCAGATGTTAAGCCCTGTAACAGGTCCTTTTTATATACAGTTAATCCACATAACAAACTTATGTAGCAGATATTGTTATCCTTCCTTTACAAAAGTGCTAGCAGATTTAGGGAGAATAAATAACTTGTCCTTGATCATGTGGATCATTAGTAACAGAACCAAGCCCCCAAGCCTGTTGGAATTCAAGGTCCACACTTTCCCCTTCAAAATCATCTATACTAATAAAAGGGTAATATGCTAATTAGACTGGACATCTTCCGGATGACCCTCCGGACATCCTTCCGGACAAAGCCATGGTGGCGAGGCAGAGGCAGTTAGAGGTGATCAGGCTGGCAGGGGAGAGCAGTTAGGGATCAGGCCGGCAGGGGAGAGCAGTTAGGGGGATCAGTCCCACAGGCAGGTGAGTGGTTAGGAGCCAGCGGTCCCGGATTATGAGAGGGATATCCGACTGCTGGTTTAGGATTGGGCCTAAACTGGCAGTTGGACATCCCCCGAGGGGTCCCGGATTAGAGAGGGTATAGGCCGGACTGAGGGACCACCCCCACCCTGTGCACAAATTTCATGCACCAGGCCTCTAGTAGATATCTAAATAATTCATATCTACTGCCAAAACATTTAATGTTCTTTTCAAATAATTTTTCATTTATTGAGCACCTACTATGTGCTAGCCTGAGACTACAGTGATAAATGAGACCACAAGGTCCTTCTTCTACCTTGCAGTCTAAAGCAGCATTTCTCAACCAAGAATCATTTGAACCACAGAATACAGAAAATTATTTGAATTACTTTTTATCAATTTCCCCATAACTAATACCATTTTAAATGCATAAGAAGTTAGTTCATTACATACAACAGATACTTTAGTATTAGGGCTTAAGTCCCTAAATGCTAGTTGAGAAAGGCTGTGCTAAAGGAAAATATAATAAACGAGAGGCCTGGTGCATGAAAATTTGTGAATTGGGGGAGGGGGTGTCCCTCAGCCCAGTCTGCGCCCTCTCGCAGTCTGGGACCCTTCGGGGGATGTCTATCTGCCAGCGTAAGCCCACTCCACGGGGGATCGGGCCTAAGCTGGCAGTCAGGCAGCCCGAGAACCCTCGGGGAATGTCCAACCAACGGCTTAGGAGCGGGCCTAAGCCGGCAAGTGGACATCCTTAGCACTGCCGTGGAGGTGGGAGCGGCTCCCGCCACCGCCACCACTGCCGCCACCACCACCACCACCACCACCACGCTGGCCAGCCACGAGTGGGCTTCCGGCGGAGCGGAGCTCCCCCTGTGGAAGTGCACTGACCACCAGGGGGCAGCTCCTGCATTAAGCGTCTGCTCCCTGGTGGTTCGGTGCGTGTCATAGCAACTAGTTGTTCCCAGTCATTCCACCATTAGGGTCAGTTTGCATATTACCCTTTTATTATATAGGATTGCTATATAATTCATTACAACCACAAAGGGTATTTTATTACTGATAGTACTGTGAAATATAATTTGGAAAAGAGAGCATAGCTTACATTAACTTACAATTCAGAAACAATATGTAATTCACATATACATTCATGAAGGTTAAAACTATGTTAAAGTGAGACAGGAATCATATTCCCCGGTTGAAATACTGACTCCAGGACTTACTATCAACATTATCTTGAGTTCTAAGCTTCAGTTATATCATCTGTAAAATGGGGACAAATAAAGAAAAATACCTACTCTTTTAGTTTGAGGATTAAATTAGAATGTAAAGAACTCAGAATAACCCAGTATTCCTCAAGAATTCTTAGTTGCTATGATTATTATGCTTCATGCACATACTATGTACAAAGCACTATGGTAGGCACTGGGGAAATAGCAATGAGTAAGACAAGAACAATACCTTTAAGGAATTTCTAATGTAGCAAGAAATATGTCATCCCTGCAAACAGCCATGATCCAAACAAAAAGAGAAAAGTATCACGGAGGCAAAAAACACAGAAAAAGAAAAACATACCCAATTTTCGAAGAATCCTTTTGCATTCATCCCTGCTGAGATCCAAAAGGGTTGGCCACACAACAGGCATTGCTGCTTCTTTTTGGGAGCCCCAAAGAGCTTGTCTTCTCTACCAAAACAAAAAATCAAGTCGTCAAGTACATTCAAAAGGCCACTCACCTGGAGATCCACAGGCTAAGAAGTAAAACCAACAATAAGAATATCTCACCGCCCTATTTCACCACCACTTTCCTACTTCTGACAAATGAACTACTACACAATCATCTGGGAGCATACTATTCCAGCCTATAACTGGAAAAAGCACAGACTACAGAGGCAGACACCTCTAAACTCTAGTTCCATGTTTCAACTTTACTGTGTGATCCTGGGAAAATTGGCCCTTCTGAGCATACCTTTTACACATTTTTAAAGCAGAGGGTATCATCACCCAGTTTGTGATGAGGATTAGAGAACTGTGTATGTGAAGTTACCACCGTGGCTGGTACATTGTTTAATTAACAGGCACTACTACCTTTGTGTAACCTTGGACAAGTTACTTGATTTCTGTCGGCTTTTCCAGAGTTACATGAGATAAAATATGTCAAAACTCCTAGCACCATACATGGGTTAACGGAACTTAAGAACTTTCTCCTCAATCCTAACAATGACAGAGGAATGCACACCCTGTAGTCTTTGGCCATTTACCAAAAGTGTAGACGCCAGGAACTTACTTGGCAATGGGAATTCCCTAATCTGGAAGATAAAAAGACAACGGAGCTGGGCACTTGTGCAATACCTGCTTCGCACACAGTGGGTCCGCTGTAAATATGTGTTAAATAGATAAATGGCTGAGAAGAGTAAACTGAATGAATGAGTGAATTAATGAATAAACGAATGAATGAATGAACGAATGAATGAATGCAAGAAGGAACGAGCGAGCTCCCAGTCCGGTCGAGGAGTCAGGCGCGGAACCCGAAGAACAGTTACACCCCGTTCCAGGCGCCCAGACTGCTGACTCCCCGCTCCCCGCCTGGAGGGGAGCCCCCTCCCCCTACTTCCCATCGTCCGCTCGGCTCAGAACCTGCCCAGAGCAGGGAGAAACGGAGTGCGCGCCCCGGCCGCCAGGGTGACATAAAGAAAAGGGGTGGGGAGGAGGGAGAAGGGGCAGAGCTAAAAGAATCCGCTCCCTCCGCAAGCCAGTCCCCGCCTCCCGACGGGATCTTGGAGGCGGCCGGCGACCCACCGCCGGGATCGAGCACCACGTCACGGCATCCCGGCGCGTCCCCCCGCCGGCGGTCCCCACCGCGGGGCCGCGTCGCGCTGGAACCCTGGGCAGCGGTGGCCGGAGCCGGATCCCGGAACCGGGATCTCGTACAATCCTTCCCTGACTCAAGTGTCAAGGAGACAAGCCCGCCCCGCCCCCTCCCCACACAGGCGCTCTCGCAGCGCCACCAGCGAGGCCAGCCCACCCTCCGCACCGCGGCCCGGCGGCGCCGACCCCGCCACCGAGCCCGCGACCCAAGCCCTTCGGCGCCAGCAGCGCTGTCAGGGGCCCCCGCCAACCTCAGCGCTTCGCTCCCTCCTCTGCGGAGAGGACAACGGAGAGAGAGGAGGCGCGTGGACAGCCAGGCAGATGACCGAGCCTCACCAGGAGGCTCCCTGGGCTGAAACCCCAGATCCCCCAGCACGAGGCCTGCCAGAGTCCCCCTCAGCCCACCTCGGGAACCCAACGATCCCGTTAGGAGACAACGGAGGATGGGGCTGGGCGCCCCAAGCCGGGCTCTGCCTGCTCAGCCCAGGGCTCCTCCAGCCTGGCTAATCTGCCAGCTCTTCCCGGCACCCTGTCTGAGAGTCACCCACCTGCCCGGCCTTTCGGGGCTCATCTAAAAGGCTCCTCCGCCAAGACTAGGGGACACCAGGAATTGGGTTTGTTTGCGGTGCCTCAGAAGGGGCAAGATGGCGACAGGTATCAGGGCGCAGGCGCAGCTGCGCGCTGCCAGTCGGGAAATGTAGTTCGCCTTTCCCGCCTTTGGGAGAAAAGCCCACAGAAGGTCTCCTTTCTCCCCGTTCCTCTTTTCCTCCGCGTTTTGAAAGGAAACGAGAGACATCGCGAGGGGCGTTGGGAGTTGTGGTCCGAACCCAAACTCTTGGTCGGCTGCCGCACGCGCAAGGGGGACTGGGATTGTAGTTTCCTTGGCTTCTCCTCCGTCCCCTCCGCTCCGGTTCGCGCGCCTGGCCTCCGGCTGCCATCTCCCAGCCAATCAGCTGCGCTCTCTGCTACGTGCTGCGTCACACGTAGCGGCCAAAATGGCGTAGGTAGCTGGAGTCGTGGTGTGTCCGCGACCTTTACTCCAAGCGAGGTTAGGGCTGGAAGGGGAGCAGCGACGTCCCTGAAATGACGTGGAGGATTAGGATCAGATTCTTGGGAGTCTTGGGAGCAATTATCAGTTGCTTTTAACCCTGACCCCTCCCCCGACGCAACTCGGGAGAGTTAACCTGCGCTATGAGAATCGATGTATCGATGTAGTGGACCGCACAGGTGGCTTGTACCTGTTCAGGGGGTTGCGAGGTTGCGGAGAAGGGGACCCTAAGCGTCCTGGAATTCGGGTTTCTCCGCCTGTGCAGTGGGAGTGATAGTGCTGTCTCGTGCCGTATCTGTCAGAGGCGAGAAGGAGACGGGGTTTATTTGAGGCCCGTTGAGCTGGTAGGTTCACCCTTTAGCTTTTGTTCTTACAGGACAGTTTGTGAAGAAGGGGTCGTTGTCCCTGTTTTACAGATGAGAAAAGAGGCCCAGTATCCGATGATTCGCGGCCATAAAATCAAAGTCAGTCCCTGGTATTGAAGATTCCGTCAAATGTTGTGATTGCCTTCCCTCTACATTTTGTACTTGTGGAAACATAGGAACTGGTAACAACAAGAAAACAAAACAAAATGCTCAAGTCAAAGAGGTTTTTAATATGCTTTCTGGTATTAAAGTTTCCTTGAAAAAAAAAAATGGGGTCAGTACTACCCTGCGGGGATGTTGTGATATAACACGGAGAAAAACAGTTAATTTGTAAATTGTGGACACTGCAAATGTGTGCGACTGTTCATGTTCTATATATATATATATATATATATATATATATATATATATATATATATATATTTTTTTTTTTTAATTGATTTCAGAGAGGAAGGAAGAGGGAGAGAGAGATAGAAACATCCATGATGAGAGAGAATCATAGATCGGCCGCATCCTGACATTCCCCCTTTGGGATCGAGCCCACAACCCCCGCACGTGCCCTTGACCGGAATGGAACCTGGGACCTTTCAGCCCGCAGGCTGACGCTCTATCCACTGAGCCAAACCGGCCAGGGCTGTTCATGTTCTTGAATGGTGCTGTAGGTTAGAAAGAGAACGAGGAACCCCATTTAAGTGTCCTACTATTTTCCGTTAGCTACAGATGCCCTGCGGTCCAGGAAAATGGTTACCGTAAAACCCACGCCTGCCCTGCGGGAAGTCATCAAGTGGGACACACAGTCCCCAGCTCCCCCCCTGTCCCTCTGATCTTTCAACGCGTCCTCTTCCATCTATTTCCCACTCATTTGAAGGACCTCCTGTTTCCAGTCCAATTCCTTAAGACTCTTGGAAAGGTGGTGAATGAAACCTTCATGGGTTTTTTGGTTTAAAGTACACTCTTTGAATTGAGCCTCACAGCATCTCAGTGAGGCAGGTATAATTAAGATTCCTCCCTACCATGAAGGAGAAGAACACAGATATTCAAGAACGTACCCAGTGTCACAAAGCTGGGATTTGAAGGGGGCTGGGCTTTATAACCCCAGGTCTTCTGGTTGCCAGGTGTCTTCCTCTACAACCAACGTCAAGGTGACCGGTGCTGGAGGAGAAAGGGAAAGACGGGCTGCTTATCAAATCAACCCTGATCATGATAAGTAGCCTATTAGTCAAGAATTATAGCTGATGAGGTGCCAGGACTGTCCTAAACATTTCACATGTTAATTCATTTAGTCCTTAATTTTATGAGGTAGGGACTTTGAAGGAGGAAATGGAGGCATAGGAAGGAGATGAAATAGCTTGTCTAAAGTCGCCCATGGTAAGTAGAGGGGAAAGCCAGGATTTAAACCTCAGAAGCTTGGCTCCAGAACCTGCTCTAGACCAGTGGTTCTCAAACCTTAATGTTCAACAGGAACCATTTGAGGATCTTGCTAAAATGCAAATTTAGATTGAGTGGGTCTGGATAGAGCCTAAGATTCTATATTTCTAACAAGCTTTCAAGCGATGTTGATGCTCTGGCATCAAGTACCTATAATCTACCACTTAGCCTCCCTCTCCTCCTAGCCATATTTGTCTTTTGTAGCCATGGCCTTCCCCACGCTGCCCCTGGCTGCTCCGTATTTCCCAAATTAAATTATCTTCCTTAAGGATCAGACTTCACCCTCCAGAAGCTAATCCTGCCCCTACCTTTCTTTCAAGGATGAGACAGGCATTCCCACCTCTGCTCCTATATCACTGACTACACATCTGGTTACAGAACTCAAAATATTGAGTTACAGTCATTTGAATGATTTAAGGAGAGAGACCAGATCTATGCACACTAGTGCCCAGCACAAGAATAATAGCTAATACTTATCCAGGGCCTTCTCTATTCCAAATGCTATTGCATATATTAACTTGTTTAATCTCCACAATATGCGATACAGTATTACCCCCATTTTATGGATGAAGAAACATAGAGGTTAAGCACTTTGCCCAAGATAACAAGCTGTTAAGTAGCAGAGCCGTGACTTCAAGTGAAGGCACTTTTACTTCAGGAGATGTGTGGTAACGCAAATGAGAGCCACCCTCCACTTCCAAAGGAGGAAAAGTAGGACTTATCCTATTAAACATAACTATTCTAGTCTGGGAAAACGTGTGGGAGTACAATACCTGTCCAAACTTTATTACTCTATTTATTAAGCAGGTTTCTTAAAACAGGCTTCTTCAAAATGTGTATGCACCATTCTAATTTTGTAGTGCTACATTAGACAAGGTAATTTCACTGTTGTCATGAAAATATGTTAACCTATAGTATTGTACAGGTATGCAAATCGAAATGGATAATACCTTAGAGCAGTGATGGCGAACCTATGACCTGCATGTCAGAGGTGGCACGCGAACTCATTTTTTGGGTTGATTTTTCTTTGTTAAATGACATTTAAATATATAAAATAAATATCAAAAATATAAATCTTTGTTTTACTATGGTTGCAAATATCAAAAAATTTCTATATGTGACACGGCACCAGAGTTAAGTTAGGGTTTTTCAAAATGCTGACACGCCGAGCTCAAAAGGTTCGCCGTCACTGCCTTAGAGATTTATTTTCTAAATTAAAAAAACTGAGTTCCGAACAAGTCAAATAAGTTAACCAAAATCATACGGGAATTTCATGGCAGGCCTAGGACTAGAAACCAGCCCATTCAAGTTACAGGATGCTGCACATTTCACTGTACCACACTGCCCTTAGATTTTTACCTTCAGAAAGTTTTATTACCACACTGGTTTAGCCACAGTGTGTACTAAAAATGGGAATAGCAAGACCAAAAAAATATATTAAAAAAACAAAACAAGTAGAGCCAGGCCAGCACAGCTCAGTGGTTAAGCATTGATCTATGAACCAGGAGGTAACGGTTTGATTCCCAGTCAGGGTATAGGCCTGGACTGTGGGCTCAATCCCCAGTAGGGTGTATTGGAGGCAGCCAATCAATGATTTTCTCTCATCATTGATGTTTCTATCTCTCCCTCTCTTTTCCTCTCTGAAATCAATAAAAATATTTCTTAAAAGTAATAAAATAAGCAAGTAGAATATTAAATAGAGCAAGATGAGTGGATTTGGGGGACAGAAGAGAAAGAAGGAAGTAAACTGGGGATAACTGGCAATTACATATCCAGGTTCAATGGAGGATCAAAAGTGCTTTGAACAATGCAGGATCAGGTGTGCTAGGACAGCTTCAGAAAGGAGGTGAAAGTCTGGCCACTGCCTTTACTCTTTTCCTTCACTGTAGTCTCTCTACTTCCTACACAGCTGACCCCATTGTTTTGGTGAGCTAATGATAAGACCTCATCACCTATGTGGAATGGACCTTTTTACCAACCCTTTCTTCCAAAGGAATCTCTGTACTCCTTGTGCAGTGCATCCACCATACTACAGTGCTGTCAGGTGAGCTTTCTAAATTCAAAGCTCATCATGTCACTCCCTTACATAAAACTTTCCGGTGGCTCCCAGTTGCCAACAGAATAAAGTTCCAGCTTTTCTATAAGCAAACTGATGCCAATGCAGAGAATCTTTCTCCCCCCATCTTCAATATCGTGAGCCAAAAGGAAAGGCTGGCATTCTCCTAACTTGTCAGTACAACTTCCAGACCAGCAATCATTGCATTGGGGCTTTCACCATCAAGCCATGCAAACTTCATTCAACCTTCATTCCATCACTAGAGATGAAGGGATCTTAGGGAGAAAGTTTTTTAAGTCTGCTGTCATCAGCTTAGGTTTCCCCATTCTCCTCTCTGCCAGTGTACTCAAAGGAGGTGTATAAACCTTTCCCCAGCACTGCCATTCGAGGATCCACTTATGTGACTATCTCCTGTACTTTTTCTCCAGAATTGTTCCACCTCTGAAACCAACAACCAAGGTATTCCACATTCTAAACAAAATTTTCTTTTATTCCGGATTTCTTACTCCTTTACCCTCACCAAACCTGCTCTTCAACTTCAGTGAAATCTGCAGTTGAAATTTACAGTCTCAGTTCCAGGTCTGTTGTCCTCCCCGGCTTTACTTTACTTTCTACTCTGAACCCTATTATTTAATTCAAACTCAGTCTCATCAGCACTTTCAAATTCATTCAACCACCTCTGTTCTTCCACATAGACCCTAAAACAGTCCTCAACCTTGGATCAGTTTCTCTCCTACATCCCTTCCCATGTTGATATATCTATTAGTTAACTATTATTATATAATAAATTATTCCAAACCATAGTGGCTTAAAAGAACAATGAAATGTTTCAAACAGTTTTTGCAGTTTCTGTTGGAATCAAGAGTAGCTTGGTTGGGTGATTCTGGCTTGGGATCTTTAAGAGGTTGCTGTCACAATGTAAGTGGGGGCTGCAGTCTAAAGGCTGGCTGGGGCTGAGGGTCAGCTTCCAAGGTAGCTCACTCACATGGTTGGCAAGTTAGTGAGGCAAGAGATCTGTTTCTGACTATGTGGATCTCCCTGTAAGGCTGCCTGAGCATCTTCACTACTACCGGGTAGCTGACTTCCTTCAAAGTGAGTGATCTGAGAGAGCATATAGAAGCTACACTGTTGCAGTGTGCGTGCGTGTGTGTGTGTGTGTGTGTGTGTGTGTGTGTACACAAAATCGGGTTTTATATTTGTGTGTATAAAAAAGTAAATCTAGCCCTAGCCGGTTTGACTCACTGGATAGAGTGTCGGCCTGGAGACTGAAGGGTCCCAGGTTCGATTCTGGTCAAGGGCATGTACCTTGGTTGCGGGCATATCCCCAGTCAGGGGATGTGCAGGAGGCAGCTGATCGATGTTTCTCTCTCATCGATGTTTCTAATTCTCTATCCCTCTCTCTTCCTCTCTGTAAAAAATCAATGAAATATATTTTCTTTAAAAAAGTAAATCTAAAAGGCATCCAAATTGGAAAGAAGAAGTAAAACTGTCCTTATTCGCAGATGACATGTTATTGTACATAAAAAATCCTAAAGACTCCATCAAAAAACAGACTAGATAAATGAATTCGGCAATGTAGCAGCATACAAAATTAACACCAAGAAATCTATGGCATTTCTATATACCAATAGTGAACTTACAGAAAAAGAGACTAAAAAAGCGATCCCATTTACCATCACACCAAAAAAATTAAGATACCTAGGAATAAACTTAACTAAAGAGGTAAAAGACCTCTACTTAGAAAACTACAGGATGTTGAAAAAAGAGATAGAGAAAGATATAAACAGATGGAAGAACATACCATGTTCATGGATTGGTAGAATCAACACCATTAAAATGTTCATACTACCCAAAGCAATCTATAAATTCAACACACTTCCCATTAAAATACCAACAGCATATTTCACAGACCCAGAAGGAACTCTCCAAAAATTCATTCTGGAATAAAAAAAGACCCCGAATAGCTGCAGCGATCCTGAGAAAGAAGAACAAAGTAGGTGGGATCTCAATACCAGATATCAAGCTGTATTTCAAAGCCACTGTTCTCAAAACTGCCTGGTACTGGCACAAGAACAGACATATAGATCAATGGAATAGAATAGAGAACCCAGAAATCGACCCGAACCAATATGCTCAATTAATATCTGACAAAGGAGGCAAGAACATACAATGGAGTCAATACAGTCTCTTCAATAAATGGTGTTGGGAAAATTGGACAGATACATGCAAAAAAATGAAACTAGACCACCAACTTACACCATACACAAAAATAAAATCAAGTGGATAAAGGACTTAAATGTAAGATGGGAAACTATAAAAATACTAAAGGAATCCAAAGGCAACAAAATCTCAGACACATGCCGAAGCAATTTCTTCACTGATACTACTCCTTAGGGCAGTGATGGTGAACCTTTTGAGCTTGGCGTGTCAGCATTTTGAAAAACCCTAACTTAACTCTGGTGCCGTGTCACATATAGAAATTTTTTGATATTTGCAACCATAGTAAAACAAAGATTTATATTTTTGATATTTATTTTATATATTTAAATGTCATTTAACAAAGAAAAAATCAACCAAAAAAATGAGTTCGTGTGTCACCTCTGACACGCGTGTCATAGGTTCGCCATAACTGTCCTAGGGCATTGGAAACTAAAGAGAAAATAAACAAATGGGACTACATCAAAAAAAAAGCTTCTGTACATCTAAAGAAACCATCAACAGAACAACAAGAAAGCCACTGCATGGGAGAATATATTTGCCAATGTTATCACCAATAAGGGTTTAATCTCCAACATTTATAGAGAACTCATGCAACTTAACAAAAGGAAGATAATCCAATCAAAAAATGGGCAAATGACCTAAATAGACACTTTTCAAAAGAAGACATTCAGAAAGCCAAGGAATATATGAAAACATGCTTAAAGTCACTAATCATCCAAGAGATACAAATCAAAACAACAATAAGGTTTCATCTGACACCTGTCAGAATGGCTATCATCAACAAATCAACAAATGACAAGTGCTGGTGAGAATGCGAAGAAAAGGGAACACTCATGCACTGCTGGTGGGAATGCAGACTGGTGCAGCCACTATGGAAGACAGTATGGAGTTTCCTCAAAAAAAAGTGGAACTCCCATGTGACCCAGTGATCCCACTTCTAGGAATATATCCCAAGAAACCAGAAACACCAATCAGAAAGGATATATGCATCCCTATGTTCATAGCAGCACAATTTACCATAGCGAAGATCTGGAAACAGCCTAAGTGCCCATCAGCAGGTGAATGGATTAGAAAACTGTGGTACATCTATACCAGCCGTGGGCGAACTACGGCCCGCGGGCTGGATCCGGCCCGTTTGAAATGAATAAAACTAAAAAAAAAAAAAAAGACCGTACCCTTTTATGAAATGATGTTTACTTTGAATTTATATTAGTTCACACAAACACTCCATCCGTGCTTTTGTTCTGGCCCTCCGGTCCAGTTTAAGAACCCATTGTGGCCCTTGAGTCAAAAAGTTTGCCCACCCCTGATCTACACAATTGAATACTATGCTGCTGTAAAAAAGAAGGAATTCTTACCATTCGCAACAGCATGGATGGAACTGGAGAGCATTATGCTAAATGAAATAAGCCAGTCTATGAAAGAAAAATACCACATGATCTCACTCATTTATGGATAATAAAGACCATTATAAACTTATGAACAAAAATAGATACAGAGGCAGAGCAGCATTGAACAGACTGTCAAACTACAGCAGGAAGACCGGGGAGGGTTTGGGGGCACGAGGGGGAAAGTAAGAGATCAACCGAAGGATTTGTATGCATGCATATGAGCATAACCAATGGACACAAGACACTGGGGGGTAGGGGAGGCCAGGGGAATGTCAAGGGCGGGGAAAAAAGGAGACATATGTAATACTCTTTGTAATACTTTAAGCAATAAAACAAAATATCCTATCTAATAAAAGACAAAAAGGGTAATTAACCGTACCTCTGCTATACTTCCCATTGGCTAATCAGGGCGATATGCAAATTAACTGCCAACAAAGATGGCGGCCAGCAGCCATGCAGCTGAAGCGAGCAGGAGGTTTGTTTGCTCCAGTGATGGAGCAAGCCAAGGTTCCCCACCTGCCAGGGCTCGGCTCTGAGCTCCGGAAGCAACAATGTTTCAATTATAGAAGCCAAACAAACCACAGATAACTGCTTTCAGCCCGCGGTGGCCACAGAGCTGGGAGCGCCAGTGATGGCAACAATGTTTCAATTATAGAGGTAAATAAATCCCAGAATAAAAAAGAAAAAAAGGAGAGGCTGGGAGCTTCATTCGCCCGCCAGCCTGAAAATGGCCCTCAGCCCCTCACCCAGACTGGCTAGGCACCCCAGTGGGGAACCCCACCCTAAAGGGGGTGTGGCCAGCCTGCAAACAGCCATCAGCCCCTCATCCAGGCTGGCCAGGCACCCCAGTGAGGACCCCCACCCTGAAGGGGGTGTGACCAGCTGCAGACAGCCATCAGCCCCTCACCCAGGCTGGCCAGGCACCCAAGCGGGACCCCTACCCTGATCTGGAACACCCTTCAAGGCAAACCAGCCGGCCCCCACCTGTGCACCAGGCCTCCATTCTGTATAGTAAAAGGGTAATATGCAAACTGACCCTAACAGCAGAAAGACTGGGAATGACTGGTCACTATGACACACACTGACCACCAGGGGGCAGACGCTCAATGCAGGAGCTGCCCTCTGGTGGTCAGGGGGCACTCACATGGGAGGAGCTCTGCTCAGCCACAAGCCAGGCTGACTGCTGCCAGTACAGCGGTGGTGGTGGGAGCCTCTCCTGCCTCCTCAGCAGCACTAAAGATGTCCAACTGCAGCTTAGGTCTGCTCCCCACTGGCAAGTGGACATCCCCCAAGGGCTGTCGGGCTGCCAGAGGGATGTCTGATTTCCACCTTCGGCCCAATCTCCCGGGGAGCAGGCCTAAGCCAGCAAGTGGTCATCCCCCGAGGGGTCCCAGACTGCAAGAGGGCACAGGCCAGGCTGAGGGGACCCCCCTCCCCCCCCCGAATGCACAAATTTTTGTGCACCGGGCCTCTAGTATATATATAAAAAAGTAAATCTAGAACAACTTGATGGAAATAAATTTAAGTAATATTAGGTAGCATTTATTGAAGTCCAATTATAAAAAGAACATCTTATGTGTATTATTATCTCATTTAAATTTCACAACATTCCCAATGACATAGTAATTATTGTTTTATTTTACAATGAAAACAAGGCCTACAGAGAAGAAGAATTTTTCCAAAGTCAAAAATCACCAGAAGCCTCCTTCCAAGAACACACAGATATTACGGAGTTCTGGTTATCTGGTTGCATAATAAACCTTTACAGTGGCTTAAACAATTTATTTTGCTCATGAATCTCCATGTTGGTAGGGCTTAGTGGGGACAGCTCATTTCTACTCCTCCAGGCATTAGCCAGGGCAGCTTGAAGGCTCAGATCAGGAATCATGAGAGGGCTCATTAATTCATATGACCAGCAGTCAATGCTGGCCAATTCTTGGAATCTTTGCTGAGATTATCAGTGGGAACATCTGTATGTGACAGCTCCATGTGGCCTGGGCTTCGTTACAACATGTAGCCACATTCCACGGACAAGTGACTAGAGAGAAAGAGACAAGAGAAAACTATATTATTTTTATGATCAAGCTATAGGAGTCATCGCATTATTTCTGCCATACTCTTGATTAGAACAGTTAGGCCCATCCAGGTTCAAGGGAAAGGAGAATAGATCCCATTTCTTGATGGAAGAGTGGTAGAGAGACCAGAAATATTGTGGCCATTTTTTAAAAACATTATCTGCCACAGTCAATCCTCTGTCTACAACAATGTCCCTCTCACTTGCAAAACACACTCATTCCTTCCCTGAAAATCCCCCAAAGTCTCTTATGACAATGGGCTTGGGTTGCTAAGAGGCTAAGAGGTTGCAGTCATACTATGAGATTTCATTTATATAAAGTTCAAAGCAGTCAAAAATTATAGCAATAACCCTGGTGGGTATGGCTCGATTGGAGCGTCGTCCGCTGCACCGAAAAGTTGTCAGTTTGATTCTCGGTCAGGGCACATACCTAAGTTGCAGGTTCGATCCCCGGTGGAGGCATGTATGGAAGGCTGCTGATGAATGTTTCTCTCATACATTGATCCCGATCCTTCTCCCTCTCCCTCTCTCTCTCCCTCTTCCTGTCCCTCCTCCTCCCCCTCTTCCTCAAGTCAGTAAAACATATCTTCAGGTAAGGATTTTAAAAAACTATTTAGGATAGAAACCTGAATAGTAAATACCTTTAAGGGAGCAACTATTTGGATGGAGCATGTAGGTACTTACTAGGTGCTTGAAATGTTCTACATTGTGTAGTGATTATATAAATAGATGTGTATATGTAAAAGTTTATCAATCTGTACATATAAGATTGTGTCCTTTATGTAAGTTACACCTCAGTAAAAAGGCACTAGCTATAGTGGTGAATACAAGTAGCACACGTGTCAAAACCCATAGAATGTACAACATCAAGAGAACCCTAATGTAAATTATAGACTTTGGGTGATAATGTTGTCATGTAGGTTCATCAGTTGTAACAAATGTACCTGTGGTGTGAGATGTTGGTAGTGGGGTGGGAACTTTCCACTCATTTTGCTGTGAACCTAAAACTGCTCTAAAAAAATAAAGTGTATTTTTTTAAAGGGATTAAAACAAAAACCTATCTGTACTAGTTAGGGGTGTGTGTGTGAAAGAGGTGGGGCAGGGGAGGGAAAGAGAAAGAAAGAGAGAGAGAGAAATTATAGATGAATGAATAAGTTTAAGGAACATTGGAAAATTTTTGTTCAGTTTACTTAAAAGTAAGTCCTGGGGTGGTCTGGCTTCAGGCATTACTGAATCCAGGGATTTAAACAGGGCCAGTCTTAGTATCTCTCCATCCCTCAACTCTGTCTTCTACTGTATTGGCTTCATTCTCAGGTTCCATGTGTTGGCTCCTAGCAGTTCTAGGCTTGTATCATCCTCCCTACTCATAGCCTCAGCAGAAAAGAGCACTTGCCATCTCTTTCAACCGTCTTTTTTAAAAAAACAAAACAAAACATGTTTTTATTGATTTCAGAGAGAGGAAGGGAGAGGGAGAGAAAGATAGAAACATCAATGATGAGAGAGAATCATTGATCAGCTGCTTTCTGCACACCCCCTACTGAGGATCAAGCCCACAACCTGGGCATGTGCCCCACCAAGGAATCAAATCATAACCTCCTGGTTCATGGGTCAACGTTCAACCGCTGAGCCAGACCAGCTGGGCTCTCCCAACAGTCTTATCAAAAGCCTTCTTAGGGTAAGAAGGGAGTCCTAATATATGGTGACAGGAGAAGATTTGACTTTGGGTCATGGGCAGATGGTGCAACACACAGATCTTGTAAGATAGAAACTCACACCTGAAACCTTTATGTTCATGTTGATCAAAGTCACCCCAATAAATTTAATATTTTTAAAGTCTTCTTGCTCTGTTGCTGTTGGTTCCCTCTGAGTCACATACCCATGCCTGAACTGTGGGCAGAGAAACATAATGCCCTGATTTGCCAGACCTGACCACATGTTGGTCTCTGGGAACGGGGGAAAGGGTGTGGGTAAAGTCAATTATTTCCAAAGCACATGGAGTGGGTGTGAGGATGGGCTTGGTTTCCACTAGGAAAATTAGTATACAATTTATCAGAGGAAGGTGAAATAACGCTGCACAGGAAAATCACAGATGCTTACTAAAATAAACCATGGCACTATGTGATGAGTCATAAAAAATGTTCATACCCCTTGATACAGGATTCCCATTTGTGGGAATAATCTGAAATATGGGGAAAATATTTATAGAGATTTTAATTTCAGTACTATCAAGAAATTGCAACCTAATTATCTTATAATAGAAGAGTATTACATATCCTACTCATGACATAGTCATTTAAATTAATAGTTACAAATAATTAACATCAAGGATGCATAGGATACCTGGAAAAAAAGCATATACATGTAAATATTAAAAAAAAATGGAAGAAAACATGCCAAAACAATAACATATTACAGTGATAGAACTACAAATGATTCTTTTTCCTTTACTCTTTTACAAGTTTTCTTTTAGTTATTCATATTATTATGACGATTTTATAAAATGCCTTGGTCTCTTATTGAGAATACTGCATTCTCCTAAGTATGGAGTAGAGCCAAATAAAGAAACTGCTGTATCACTTGACTAATGATTCTGGTTAAGGTAATAGAATCTCAGATAAATAGTTTAACCTCCCATTTTACAGAAGCGGAATCTGAGATCCAGAAAGGTGAAATAATTTGTACAAAGGCACACAGGAACCAGAGGGCAGTTCTGATTTTTAAGCTAACATTGCCTACACTGATTTAAACATCAATTAAGGGTTGGATTTTTGTGAGACTGATTTATTTGAAAACATTTCCTCAAGTTCAAGTTGATATCGAGCCTTCCATCACCAATTCAGATTAAATCAGCTGTTACTGCTTTTGTTGGGAAAGTGATTATTTTTAAAAGAGTATTAAAAGCTAATAACATGACCCTTTAAGTTCTTCCTTTTCACATCCTTGCACATCTTTCTTTGTAAGTAACAGTGAATAAATGCAGAAGAAGCTCAAACCTTGGCTACATTAAATGGACCAAAGTAAAGTTACTTTACTTCTTTTGGGTATCAACCTCTTCATTCATTCAGTGAGGGAGTGTCAGGCCACATACCAGGCCCTGAAGATAGGAAGATGAATAAAATACAACCATTATCCTCCTGGAACTCATAGTTAGTGGAGAAGTTAGACACATGCGGGTAACTCTATATACCATAGGAGAACCTGGTAACACAGAATGTTCATAAAGGTGTTTAAGAAGTGCTCTGGGGTCAGGGAGGAAGGGTTATTTCCATCACAGAAGGCTTCACAGCAGAGGTAGTATTTGGGATGAGTCTCATAGGGTGACCAGGATTTGACCAGGCAGAAAAGTGAGGAGAGGATGGGGTATCATGGCAGAGGAAATAGAAAAAGCAAAAGGGTGGAAGCATAAAAGAATGCATAGAATGGCAACCCCAGGAAGCAAAATGAGGGATGTTGGACTCTTAGTGGTTCTCAATTGGGAGTACTTGTCAGAATAACTTGGGGAGGTCTATCAAATTTCAAAAAATGGTGATGCACACCCGTAGCTAAAAACTATAGATGGCCACTGATATCTTGATTTGTGATTGCCAGAGTAACTCACAAGAGAGCACCGACTTAATCGCATGTTATTGCCATTTAATCCATGTTGGAACCCAAGTGGCAAAATACTGTCTGTGCTCTAGAAGGTGATTTGACACTGATTAATGATTCAATCATTAAAAAGCCAAAGGGAATTGCAGATGAAAATAGAAATACATAATCTCACACATTGTGCTTTCCCTAAATTCATTTTTTATTTTTATTTTTTTTAGGTTCACCCAAGTGCTAAGCCACCTCAGGTGAAGAGCTGATGATAATCAGTAATTATCCAAGGTGAGATCCAAGATATTTCATAAAGATGGAAATAATAACCCTGTCGGAAATGGAAATCAACTATCATGGGGGAGGGGGCTATAAATTCAAACATAATATCCAGCTTGTCTTCACCTCAGAGAGTTTCCAGCTGTTTATGACGTTCTGCTGTGATTTGTCAGAGCCAAAATGCATTTTTAAAACTGCTCCAGCCATCTGAACCAAAGGCTGGAGCCATATTATCTTTCAAGACGTGTTGAGCACATGTAAAGTCTGCAGAGAAATGTTAGAAGGTGTCCACTTGCGTGTCAGTTCCAATGACGATCTTTTCCTTGCAACCCTAGGGTTGATTATTATTTTTCAAGTGAGCTAGTGGAAGATCATGTTAAGTCTCTCTTGGGTTGAAAGGACACTTGTTGAGATGCTATGGTCTTTCAACTTATCACATCAAGGCCAAGCCTTGCTAAAGGCAGAGGCTATACAAGAATACACACTTATGGAGAGCCCAGGGAATTTATGTGTTGAGAAATGGCTGTGGGGAGGAAATGGAGCAAACAACACTTGTGTAAGTATGCACTCAAACACACCACACACTCATACCCACACAACACCCTGAGCTGAAGTGTACAAAATAATCGGTGACACCAATTACCTCAGCAGACTCTAACTAGATTGGAGATTCCTTGAGAACAAGGACTAAAGTTTTCAAGCTCAGAATCCCCTGCACTGTTGAGTGAATTACTGAATGGCACGTTGAAGCCAAGAAGACAGTGGTGTAGGCCAGTGGTCGGCAAACCGTGGCTCGCGAGCCACATGCGGCTCTTTGGCCCCTTGAGTGTGGCTCTTCCACAAAATACCACGTGCGGGTGTGCACGTACAGTGCGATTGAAACTTCATGGCCCATGTGCAGAAGCTGGTTTTCAGCCTGGGTGAGTCTATTTGAAGAAGTGGCGTTAGAAGAAGTGGGGGGTGTCGGACTGTCGGGCGACAGGAGATGTGGCACAGGCGGGCCGAGTGATATGCAGCGCAGGGGAGGCGAGTTGAGTGAGCCAGGCAATCAGCAGTCTCATGTGCGTGGTTAGTGCTAGTGGCATCCGCAAATCGCGCGTGGGTGACAAAAGGACCTACTCGAAGCATAAAGTTACCTGTATTTTTCCAACCAGCTGCAAATCCTACAGGTATTTTTGTCATCAATTTAAGAATTGTAATTATTTTGTGTTGGTGGCTTTATTATTATAAAATGAGGACGTTTTTAGCAAAGGCCAGCTTAGGAGTACCCTAATTAAGTTAATACAATGTACTTACCTATATAGTTTAAGTTTAAAAAATTTAGCTCTCAAAAGAAATTTCAATCGTTGTACAGTTGATATTTGGCTCTGTTGACTAATGAGTTTGCCGACCACTGGTGTAGGCTCATGGCATAGTCTTCCCACAGTCACCCCAGACTGCCTACGATGCCCCAGATCAGCCTTGTACTTTCATACCTGGCCTGGGGCTGTTCTCCTCCCAGAATACTTTACCCCATCCCTTCCACTCCCTTGTCTTTTGAAGCCTGTCAGAATCCTTCTCATTTTTTTATAGTCCATCGCAACTGTCTTTTTGAAAATAATCCTCGAAGCACAGATGGGATCAGGACATGTTCTTGGAAGTCAGAGAGATCTGGGTTTGAATCCCAGTTCTACCACTTTCAAGTTCTTGAACAAGTTACCTCACTTCTTTGTGCTTCAGTTTCCTCCAAATGGGTTTTGGGGATAATGTATGTACAGCACCCACCTCAGTGGCTGGCATAGGATAGATGATCAGCAAGTAATTATTAGCTCTCTCCCCTGATTAACCTTCCTCTGTTAAACCCAGCTTGGTGCTTAATAAATATTATTTATTTATAAATATCTGCCTAAATATTATTTAACACTTCTCTTAGACTTCTTTTCCCCACCTCACCACTCTCTTAACAGGTATAATTGCTGCCTCTGTTCCATGGTGCTTTGTTTATGCCTCTTTTCCAGCACTTATTATTGGCTGACTTGTGCTATAACTCATTGTTTACCACCCTTTTTAGCTGAAAATGCTTCAAGGTAATGTCTCTAGCAACTAGCCTAGGAACTACTTTAGGACAGACATTCCATAAATGATTGTCTAATTGAAACAATTTAATCCAGCCTTCCAGGAGGCAAAGTGAACATGCCACACGTCTTCTCCCAAGAAGTGTTGAATGGTAATAAGGAGGAAATTTCCTGGCAATTAAGTGGTTCAGAGTTGATTGCTGTCTGTCCAGCCCCAGTGAGCAGAGCCTCCACTTCCAGATGTCTTTGTTTCTCCCTCTTCCAACCCAGCCCAGCCAGAGGCACATTCCCATAAGGGTAACCCAATATGTCTTTTTTTTTTTTTTTCCAGATCTGATTAGAATGTGAAATACTTCCTTTGGAGAAAATGCACAAGAGAGAGGCTTTTCTCTGTTTTTGCAAGGGATGGAAGGGGAGGGAGAGATAGGAACATGGAAGCCAGAGGAAAATCTATCATACCCCCAGGAGATGAAGAATACATGTAGCCAGCACAACGGTCCTGAGCCAGAACTTCAGACTCTGAGCCATAAAGGATTCCATACCCTTGTATTGATCCTAGGAAAAGAATTAAACAGAAGCAAAAACAAAAAAGCACCTCTTCCCTGGAAACTATTCTTTGCAATGATATCTTTACCAATGAAGAACTGGAAGCAATGTAAAAATTTAATGAAATTCAACAAATATTTACTAAACTAAATGTGCAGAGGCACTAGAGTTATGGTGAAGCTTTTAACTTTAGTCGGTTCTATCCACTCAGTTATTTTCATTTTTGGGAAAAGCACAGCATTTCATTCATTGTTCAACTAAGGAGGCAGAACTACTGTGAGTTATGGGATAAGGGATTTTCTATAAGAATTAGGACTTACACAGTTGTAGGAGGAGCTGGGACAGTACAGCTCTGAAAGTGGAGGGGTAGGGATCAGTGGAGTGACCAACCAATCAATCACAGAAGAAGCCAATCACACCAGCTTCTATGAAGGGGAGGCTGGGGGAGAGTATGGGAGAAGTCTGTGGGTCCACAGCCAAATGTCTGGTGGAGCTACTATTGGCCAGGAGAGTCAGCAGTTGGGAAGAGCTGCATGTGGAATGCAGGAGAGCTGGAATCTACTGGCACCTCCATGTATGTTGTTGCTGTAACTAATCCCATGGTCTTCAGAGAGCAATGGCTGCTGATTCACTCCTGCTTCCCAAATCTCAAGCAACTATCATTTTTCACCAACTTTAATCTACGTCCATACAGTTGCAGCTTAACCAAGCTGACACACATAAATTCCCTCCATCACCATAAAGTCATTTCTGTCTTCTCCCAATTTTCTACAATGGAAAAAGAGTAGTCTGAGAGGCCTGTGTTCTCATCCTGGTTCTCCTCCCTAGCTCTATGACCTCAAGTAAATTACCATCTCTGGGCTTTAATAGATCCGGAGTCCTTCCTCTGTGCTATCATAGCCCTTTGGGCTTCTCTCTGTTGTAGCATTTATTTCATTTTCTTGTCATTATATGTTCATTTCCTTCACTGAAGCACAGGAATCATATCTGATTCCTCTCTATAGTTAATGGTGCCTAACAATGTCTGGCGTAGACTAGATGCCCAATATATGTTTGTTGAAATAATAAATCCTTGAAATGGCAAACACAAACTCATCCCACTATCAAGCTGATAGTGGAGCCCAGTACTAAGACATTAAGGCAGTGAGACCTATCTCTGTCCCTATCACATCTCAGCATCCCGTAAAAACAGGCTCCAGACACCCTTAACTCATCTGTAGCTTCTATCTTACATCATTCCTCTTTCCAACCTGTTTTAATCATCCTGCTTCCTGACTCCTGGCCTTGTCTTGTGTTTATCATGTGGTATCACCTCTTGGACATATTACTTGAAATGTTTAAGCCTCTGGCTCTCCATCTTGTTTGAATTTTCATTGTTCCCTGTGATGAAACTATTTTTACTTTGTGTATTTATTATTCTCCTACTCTAGGTTCTCAGGCTAGTGCACAACAGACAAGAAAGCCAGAAATTTCAGGGGTGTGTGGTAGGAGGTCTGGTTGAATTATGTTCAGGGTACTGTGGGAGCATAGAAAGAATGAAGAGCACCTAATCTTACAAAGAAAAGGGTAGCTTTCAGAGGAAAGTATAATTTGATCTGAATCTTGAGAAATTGCTTAAAAGATTCCCAAGCAGAGAAAGGAGGGTGTGCCTTGCAGACAGAGACCAGCAGAGGTGTGGAGACAGAAGATCAGTGTTTAGGGCACTGCGTGTGGGTTGGTGTGGTGGGAACAGCATGGAAGCACAGTTGGGAAATGGAAGGAAATGAGCAAAAGTCAGGTCATAAATGGCTTGAGTTCCAAGCTACAGAGCTTAGACTAGACCCTGTTGTTTGGTCAACATTTTAAAATTGGGAGATTTCACATAAAATTCTGGATCTCCTGCTTCTGTTGAAAGATCAGAAGATCTAGCCACACTAGGCTCTCTTTCCCACATGAGCTAAGTATTGTTTATCCCTTCCAGATGCCATATGTGTTTTGTAACTTGCTCATCTCCACCACACCCTTTTGTCATCACACTTGCATTCTTGTTTTTCTTTAAGGAGAGAAATATTTCTAAGTACCTGTGTCTCTGTGGAAACTGGGGAAATGGAGGTTAGACCACAAGAACCAGGCATTCAAAAAAAATGGGGAATAGCATATTTCTTTGTGAAAGTGAAGAAACCAGTGTATTTGTTGGAGAACTTCAAATTTCTCTTAAACCTATCCCCTACCCTTACTTATGTTACCTGCAGGATTTGCTTTATAGAGTGATGACTTCATGGGGTGACCTTTTCATAAAACGTAATGGCAATGTACACAGACCATCAAGAAGGAATGTGCCAGGAATGCTAGTCTTAAAGAAGGTGTGGGAAAGAAACATGTACATGTCTGGCCAGAGTTTGTCAGAGAGGAGCCAACACTGATTCTCAGAGCCTCCCATAGGTGATGAATCAGGTAGAAAGAAATAAAGAGGACTCATAAAAGGGCTCATCCATGGCTCAGAGGCAGCTAATGGCCTGAATGCTCTGTAGCCAATGACAATGCAGAGGAAATGCAGTGCAATCCCCACTTCTAGATCCAGGGCCAGAAGACTGAGCTCCCAGAAATGATGCCGCACTTGCCCATCTTCTCAATAAGAGTGTTACTGGATCCTTCAGGAGGGTCAATCCTCAATCCTCAATCCTCACATCCTGGGACTACACTACACTTCCAAGTATCTAAGACCTCCAGCCCTCCCAGAGCCTGGAACTCCTGCTCTGAGCTCCTTGCAGCTGGCTGAGAAGAAGCTGCCTTGGGTTCCTTCGGGGCTTTCTGTCTTTAGTGATGATTCTCTGCACTCAGCTTTGGCAGTCTTACCTCCTCTCCATGTGTAGCAAATCCCAGTCCACTGGTCTGTCAGCACCTCTGCAGCGTGCGCCATGACATGCGTGAGCCTTGAGCCGGCAGGAATCTTGAGAGTGAGGTGTGAGTTTCTTCCAGGGCCACTGATGCTGCTTTTCTGCAGTACTCCGGATACTTGGGCTCTGCTGATTGGACAGCAGTGCCTTCACTAGGTGGTCAGGGAGAAGGGATGCCTTAAGTCTTCAAATTCATCTCCCTACTCTCCATCTTTTCCAACTTCAATTGTGCTTGTATCTGCTGAATTAACATACAGTAAAGCAAACTGCTAACTGTGTTATGTTTCTGATCAAAAGTCTCATTGGCTCCTCATTTCCTACCAAATCCAAACCAAGTCATCTGCACTGATATGTTGGACCTTTCAGAGGACAACCCCAAATGCCTTTTCTGGGTTTATCTTCCACTATAAACACCAAATCCTCCAACCAGAAAGACACTTGCCATTCTCTGCAGACATGGAGTTTTCTTGTCTTGGTAATTCTCTTCCTTCTCCCTGTCCATTCTCGCCTGTTCAAAGCCTACTCATTCTACAAATCACATCTCAAGGCTACCTTCAATATATCTAAGTGGCTCCAGTCACATGTCACCTCATCTTAGGTTCCTGCCACAAATTGTATTTTCCTTGTTAAACCCTGGGCATAGTCTCCTCATTATTTTGATTATGTGGTCCCATGCCTTAGACTTCTCACTGGACTGAGCTTAGACAACAGGGGTCATTATGTTCATCTGTCCCACCATGTCCTGGACACAGCCTACTAAAAGCAAGGTTCTCAGAAATACTTGAGTTGGTCATGTTCCTCGTTACTGCCATATTTTTTGGTAGATTCAGAAGAAGAGCCTTCCTGGTAACTCTCGTGTAATCCTAGACTCTTCAGCAAAGGGATGGATCTTAGCCTTCATTTTGTCCAATCCTGCATTTGATGATGGGAATCTCTCTTCCTAACACCCCTAGCAGGGGACGATGCCAAGTAATTTCCTACTGGGGCAGTTGGAAAAGTGGGACTAAATACCTGGGACAAGACAGGAATTTCATGTACAAAAGCACCAGAGTTAGTTCAGTTGTGTTTCATTGGACCAGGTTGTCCCTTTCAACAGATGTTCCCAAGCCCCAGTAGCAGGAAAGGCCCAGTCTGCTGGTATGGTGTATCAAGGCCAAGTTAACTTATGTGTCTAGCTTCCTCCCACTGGCAATCATTCTGCCCTGCCTCCTCCTCATCCCAACAGGGGCCATAAAAATCTTAAGTACCAAACATCATGGACTCAAGTTTCTGGGAATTTCATTCCGGAAATCGGGAAGCAGTAAAATATGGAAGAAATAGCATGGTCTTTGGAGCCAGCCAGATGAGGTTCAATTTTCATTGTCTTAGTATGAAGTGGTTGAGTACACTGGCTCTGGACTTAGGCAGAACTAGGTTCAAATACTATTCTGCCATTTCCAATCTCTGTGACTTGGATGAATTACCTAGCTTTCATTTTCTAATAGATAAAATAGAGATAATAACATCATCCTCATTAATTTCTGGTGACAATTAAATGAGAAAGTACATGTGTATCAGTTAGAATGTCTGCAGCTACAAGTAACAAATGAAAACTCAAAATGGATGAAACAATAAGGGAAAATTTATCTCACATAACAAAGAAGTCCAGAAATAGGGAAGTTTCAGGACTGGTTAATTCATCAAGGATTTGGGTTCTTTCTATCTTTATGCTTTTCCAAATTCAACTTGTAGGCTTTCCAAGGTTGGCTTTTCTCATGATAATAAGATGGTTCCCACAGTTCCAGGCATCACATCCAGACACTACAGTATGCAGCAGCAGCAGAGGGTCTTCTCTTTATTTGTGGTGTTTTTTTAAGAGTGAGAAAATCTTTCCCAGGTGTTCTTGCAGAACATACAATCTCTCCTCTCAAAGCCTTTGCATATGCTATTCATCACTGAAACCCCTCCCATATCTTTGGCCAGAGCTGGGTCACAAACCCGCCTTTAATCCAATCACTTACAGAAAGGAATAGGGTCACCATGACTCCTTGGCTAGTCATACTGGAGATAGAGTCCTTTTTCCTGAGGGATGGATAACTGAACAAAATTAGGGTTCTGTGAGCAGAAAAGGGGTGCGATGCTTGTTGGGTAGACAACCAACAGTGTCTGTTATTACATGGAATATGGCACATTGTAAGCATTAAATATATGCTAGCTATTGTTTTTCACTCTTACCCACTTTGTAAACTGCTGGAGCACTGATTTCTTCATCTGTAAAATGGGAATAGGATTATCTGATTTGTTGGATGGTTATAAAATTAAATGAGGTGACACATGTAAAGTCTTCGGTGCTTAGTAAATGATAGCTATTTACTATAGTTGTATATAACTATTGCCAGAGTACAATAGTTCTCTAGCAAGTGTTCCTGGAGTTGACTTCAGCCTGAAAGGCTCAAAAGCATGAGCCCTAGAAACATTTCATACTTCATGTTCTATAGTTGTCATTGTGTGCGTTATTTTCCATGCCCTAATCCTTCAAGAACAGTTGTGCATGCCCATTAGTTCTCCCTTTGTGTCAGGAGACCCAGTAAGACAATGATTCCTTCTAGGGGGCCACTGTCCTGGTGCTCTTGTCAGAAGAGGGCATCACAGGCATCTCACCTCCCCTACTGAAGGATTAGGTTGCCTAAGATCAACAATTCACCCGCCACCAAGAGTAGATCTCATTTCCTGGCCTTTGAGTCCTCAGCTTAGGATGGGAGCTGAACCATCTTGTGTCTCCTTTGTTCCTCCACAGCATCTAGGACTATAGCTGTGTCAGTTCCAGGTTCCCATCCCAGCTCTACCACTTACACTGATGGATCTTGCAGCAGCATGACCTGAAACAAAGCTCTTATCTCTCTTTGAATATAATTTTCCTCACCTGTAAAATAGAGATGATAATATGATATCATTATAGAGTTATGGTAAAGATTAAATGAGATGGTAGCTATACATAATGCTTGTCAAATTGAGTGAGTCTTAATAAACAGTGTCTGAATTCTTGTAAGCACTCAATAACTATTTGTGATTTGTTATAGAAAGTAAATCCATGCACATACACACTTGAAGCACTTGAGGACAGTGATAATTAACATAGGTCCTTACACTTTTACAATTAAGTTTTCCCTGGAGAAATAATATAAATTAGCCTTATCCCAATTTTTACATGATACTAAAGCTCAGATAATAAGACCTTGGTTAGAATTACAGTGCAAGTTAGTGGCAGAGCAGAAATTTGAACCCATGTACCTATGATGCCAAAGCCCCAGACTCTTCCACTGACCCATTTTTCTCTTTTAATCTACTCACTTAGCCTCCTCTCTGAAGGCAGAGATCCTCACTGACTACACCATCCACATCCCTGCATTGTGGTCTTGCTAGTCTCTGAGCTCCTAGAACACTTGCTTGAACCTCTCATTGGTCCACACTTTTGAGTACCTCCAGTTAGCCAGGCCAAAAGCCTGGGCTCACCCTTGATCCTTCCCTCTCCCACACTCCTCATGACTAATATGTCTGTCAATTCTACCTTTTAAATAACCCTCAAATTATGTGCTTCCGCCATCCCACTGACGACCCTGTTTCAGACCTCCAACATCTCCTGCCTGGAGTAATGCAGCAGTCCCTCAACTACTCTCTCTGCCCTCATGTCATCCTCTAGAATGACATTTTCTGACAGAGAAAATTAACCATGTCACTCGTGCACTTAAAAATCTTTCAGAACAGGTGATTCTCCTCACCTGTGGAGCTTCATCTTTCGTCACCTTTCCCTCAAATTCTAGCTACTTGGAATGACCTGCTGTTCTTGAACAGACCATCTGTCTCTATTCTACAAGCCTTTTCACATGCTAGGATCAGCCAACGCCTCTCTCATCCTTGCCTGGAAAATCCCTCCTCATCCTCCCACATGAGGCTCAGGAAGTATCTTCTTTCTCCACCTCCTCCTACCCACAGCTCAAGTGATCCTGAAGCACCTTGCACTTCTTTCTATCATTTTGCATTGATCTCCCTGGATTGTAACTGTCTTTTTCTTCCGTCTTTAGCATTAGATTATAAGAGCATGAGTTGAGGTCAGACTTCCCCAAATTATTCATTGCTCCACCCTCAGATGCATAGTGTTGAGTGTTATCACTGCATTGAAATCTTAATCAGTGAAGGGAACTCTGCAGTTTCCAGTGAAGTTACCATGAATGTTCTGTAGAGCCCCAAATAGCACCACAGAGTCATTCATCCTCCCTCCCTCTTTGCCCCCAGAATCTCAGTGACAACAAAATAGCATGATGGAGTGCAGAATCTCAGAGAGAAGGCAGGCGGGGGGGTGGGGAGTAATCAACCAAAGACCTTGTATGCATATATGCATAACCCATGGACACAGACAGTAGGGTGCTGAAGACCTGGGGTGGGGTGGAGGGGAGAGGCAGGATGGAGGGGTCAATGGGGGATAAAAGGGGACATATGTAATACTTTAAACAATAAAGAATTTTTTTAAAAAAAATAGCAAGATGACTTACTTCTTTGGGAGACTTCCAGCAATTGGAGTCCTGTTACTCCTTGCCATCTTCCATGGGGTTGGGTTCTTCCATGACACACTAACCCATTTTCCACTGTCAATGGTGTCATCACTGAATTCAAGACTAATCAGGTCACATAACAATCCCAGATTCCCATCTTTGAGTGTCATTTTCCCATGACCACTTTCCTTATCAACTACCCTATCAGCTAGTGTCCTGTCACTAAAACAGATCATTCTATATCTGTGCTGCCCAATACAGCAGTCATTAACCACATTTACATGTAATTGTTAAAATTAGACAAAATTAAAAATTCATGTCCTCAGTCCCACTAGCCAAGAGCTCAGTAGTCACATCCAGCTGGTAGACATGTATTGGCCAGCTCTGTTCCTATCATCACAGAGCATTCTATGGGGCAGCATACTCTAGATTACATCAAGCAGAAAGGTATTTAAAGCAAGAAATTGTTTACAGAGATGTTGGGCAAATGGGAGTAGCCCAAGGAAGAAAGGGCTTAGAAGGGTTAGAGAGGGAAAAGGGAAATCAGGAAGGTGCTGCCACCACTGGGTGAAACCAGCACACAGCAGGTACTGACTTAGGGGTTCTGCTGCTGAGGAGGAACCCAAGACCCTGCCTTTACAGCTGCTGCTGCTGGAGGCACCACCAAAAAGCAGATGAAATAATGATTTCTCCCCTCCACATGCCTTTCAGTCTCCTGTCAACACCTTCCCTCTGGCAAGGGAGTCTACAAACATGGAACTTGCACATTTCCACACTTCCTGGCCAGTGTGGCTTGGTGATTGAGCATTGACCCATGAACCAGGAGGTCATGATTCCATTCCCTATCAGGACACATGCTCAGTTTGCCAGCTCGATCCTCAGTGGGAGGCTTGCAGGAGACAGCCAATTGATGATTCTTATATTGATGTTTCTATCTCTCCCTCTCCCTCTCTCTCAAATAAATAAAAAACAGATTTAAAAAATACTAAATAGAGGGAAAAGAGACCAGGACTGTATCTTATAACAAACAGGCAAATAACTGCAGAGTAGGGATTTTATCGATAATTAGAGGCCCTGTGCATGAATTTGTGCATGGGTGGGATCTGCTTGGCCCCGGCCCCAATGGGAGCCCATTGAGGGTGGGGCCGGCTGGGGGGAGGGGTCGTGGGAGGGTTCCAGGGCGTATCCGGCTCATCTCTCTCAGCCCTGATCAGCCAGACCCCAGCAGCAAGCTAGCCTACCAGTTGGAACATCTGCCCCCTGGTGGTCAGTGCACGTCATAGCAAGCGGTTGAGCTGCCTTAGTATATCATTAGCATATTATGCTTTGATTGGTTGAATGGACAACTGGACGACCAGACATTAGCATATTAGGCTTTTATTATATAGGTTACTGGAGGTCTGGTGCATGGATTCGTGCACCAGTGGGGTCCCTTGGCCTGGCCTGTGGGGATCAGGCCGAAACTGGCTCTTCAACATTGCCCAACTGGTTCCAGATTGTGAGAGGGCAGTTCTCAGGTGATGCACCCCGGAATCGGGCTCCTTCCTATCTGGTTCCGGGTGCATCACCTGAGAACCGTAACTGCCAAGTCACTGCAGCTTGGCAGCTCCTGCGTTGAGCATATGCCCCCTGGTGGTCATTGCATGCCATAGCTACTGGCTGATCAGCCAGTCACTTAGGCTTTCATATATATAGATTATAAGGAGGTGCCAAGGCTTCCAATCTGTAGCTTACAACCATTCCCTTATCTGTAGGAATTGCCCTCTACCCTTTATGTTCCAGCCATATAGAATTGTTTTCAGTTCCTCTCTAAAGCCTTATAATCTTCCTCCTCCTCAGATTTGGCACATAATGTTTCCTCTGCTTGGAACAGTCTTTCCTTTGCTCGTCACATAGCTGGCTATTCTCATCCTTCAGATATCAAGTCAGATGTCACCTCTTCAGAAACACCTTCTGTGATCTTACCAACGTGCCTAAAATAGCCCACCCCTACCACCACCTCCTTCCCTGGCCATCACCATCATGCCACCCTGTTTATTTTTTTCTATTGAAAATTATCTTCTCTGTTTATTATCTGCCTCTATTCCTAGAATGTAAGCTCCACGAAGGCAGAGACCTTGTCTAGTTTGTCCAGTACTGTGTTCTCAGCATTTAGGACAGTTCCCAGCAAGTAAAAGGCACTCAGTAAGTATATTTTGTCTGAATGAATAGTTTCTATCCATCCTTCAGGTCTGAAATATTTCCTGTCTCTCCAGTTGGGTGAGGTACTGGTATTTCTGCTATGTGTTCCAATAGAAGCCATACTTCTCTCCTTGTAGCATCTAAAGCAATTATATTTACTTGTATCTGACCCCTTGCTAAACTACAAACTTATTGAAAGCAAGGACATATCTACCTTGTTCACGGTTGAGTCCCCATGGCTTGTCACAGTACCTAGTATATAGCTGGAAGTGAGAAATTACCTGATTTGGTCATGATATTGTTCTATCAAAGAGTTTGGAAGAAGATTTAGCGATGGGTATATAGAAACTAAGCCAAAGAAAACAGCAATTGTTAATTCTAGAAAAAAACTAAAAACTTACCAAGAATTTAAATATAATCACAAAACCCTACAACAGCTTAGCTGTGAATGATTATTTAGTCATAATCAGGGCCATCATGGCTGTATTCATTCTCTTAGACTGTATTAGTTGTTAAAATGTTGAAATTTTTTTGTAGTAGTTAGTAAATAGTAGCTACCCCTAAGCTCCCTGAATATCAATGCTCCAGCTGCCCCAGCTTCCTATCTTAGCACTTTAACTGTCTCAGAATCCATCCACTAAAGAGTTAATACCTGGCATACCAGAGGCTCCAGAACCCTGCTAGAAAAGACTGCACCTATTTGGCTCAGTCACTGCCTGTTCCAATCAGCAGCCTCCAGCTCCTCCTGGGCACTGCCTTTAGCTCCTCCAGAAAGCTTATCTCAGTCTTGCTTGCTACACCTACCTTGGCCCAGGGACCCCTGCATAGGAACCATTCCGAGACTATTCTGGTGCCCACTACCTGCCAGCCAATAGACGGCCTGCCCCACCTCCCACACATAAGCCCCTGTCCCTCAGTGTTCCACCCTCTGCCAGCAGGCTCAGACCTCACCAGGAAGGGCAGCAGTCCCGGAGTGGATGCTGGCAACTCAGAGGCAAATATTTTTAATGGTACTCATCATTATAATATATAAATGCCACATAACAATTTAATCAAAAACTGTGGTATAATTATATTGAAGGATGGGGCAGAGAAGTGGCATTAGAGAAATCCTCTATTGTTCAAAGTCAGTAGATAATTTCTGAACTTAAAAATCAAGAACAACGGTATAGGTATATTATTTGGAAAACAGAAGTAAATAACAAAACAACAACAAAACACACACATGCACACAATGGAAAGAGATGAAAGTGTCTAATTGTCTCTAAGGAGCAGGGCTTGGGGTAGGGACATGAGGGAAAGAAATCTATTGTTATTTATTAAAAGTCTTAGAGAAAAATTTGACTTCTGAACCATGTACATATTACTCTTTTTTTTTTTTTCTTTAGGAAACTATTGCTGGAATCCTAATGAGAGGTGATGATGGTCAATGATGATGGCAATGAGACAGAGATAAGTGGGTCTAAGAATATTTAGGATATGAATTGGTATAAATTGATAATTGCCCAGTGCTAAGTGGGAGGGGGGAAAGAGGGAGGAAAATCATACAGATTTGGGCATGTAGCTCAGGTTAGGGGATGACTATTTCTGGGTGACCGCTTGGATGCCAAGGGTCCCTTCTGGCACCACACAAAACAAGAGTGACTAACTCTGCCTGAGAGAATTGGAACTAGTTCATAGAGAAAGGGTATCTGAGCCGGATCTTGAAAAGAACATAGAAGTTCCCAGTTTCACAAAGGGTGAGCTCTAAGCTGAGAGGGTGTGTTAAAAGAAGGATATTCTCACGCAAAGGTGATGGAGAATAATAGGAGGTACAAAGGCACAAAAGCATGGAAGCATCATTTTGAGGGGAAAACAGTGAGTTGTCTCATGTGGCTGCAGAGTGGGAGGAATGGGGGGAAGATAATGGTGGGAACAAAGTAAGAGGGGAATTTGTGGCCAGAGTCCAAGAGCCTATATAATGTGGTCCAAGTGATCTTCTCCCTGCAGCTGGTGGCAGATTAGCAGGTACAAACCTCATCAGAAGTCATAAGATGTTTCTAGACTTTGTCCTAGTGATTCTATTATTTGGGATTGTTCCTAAGGAAATGCGTGTGTGTTTTTAATATATTTTCATTGATTTCAGAGAGGCCAGGAGAGGGAGAGAGAGATAGAAACATCAATGAAGAGAGAGAACCATTGATTGGCTGCCTCCTGCCCATCCCGTCAAGCCTGCAACCCAGGCATATGCCTTGACCAGAATCAAACCCGGGACCCTTCAATCCACAGGCTGACACTCTATCCACTGAGCCAAACCAGCTAGGGCAGGAAATGGCATTTTTTAAAGGATGGAATGAGCAATATACATTAAGATATTTATTGCATCATTATTAGAAATAGTGAAAAATTGGAAAACAACCAACATTTCCATCAGAGGAGAATACTTAAGTAAAAGGGTGCATTCATCCAATGAATAATAAATATGCAGATTGGTGTGCCTATCAGAATTTAGATGGGCTCACCCAGGAGGCCTCCTGGGCCCCATGGGAGAGAAGGTCCAAGATGGGCAAGAAAGGAAGGGTAGAAGCAGAGTGCACCGTAGGTTGTCTCAGCAAGGGCACAGGAAGGGGAACTACCATTTATTTATTGGGCATTTCCCTTCCGGTATCTGATTTCATCCTCACAGCAATCCCATGAGGGTGGTATTAATACTATACCCATTTTACAGACAAGGACCTGAGGCTCAAAGAGATCGAGTGGGATAGGCAGTGGTCGGCAAACTGCGGCTCGAGAGCCACATGCGGCTCTTTGGCCCCTTGACTGTGGCTCTTCCTAAGCCTTAGGAGTACCCTAATTAAGTTAATAACAATGTACCTACCTATATAGTTTAAGTTTAAAAAATTTGGCTCTCAAAAGAAATTTCAATCGTTGTACTGTTGATATTTGGCTCTGTTGACTAATGAGTTTGCCGACCACTGGTCTAGGGCAATCTAGATTTGAACCAGAGGAGTTGAGATTCCAACCCTGGTCTATGTGAAGGCAAAGCAGTCAGTGGATGCCAATTGTCAATGACAACCATGTTATCTATGAGGTACCACTTTTACATGGCCCTGGCATCTTTCTTCAGTGATGGGGAAGCAGGGCCATGTCTGTGCGGAGACCAGGGGTTGGCAGCAGCTAAATGGAGAAAGCTGTATGATATACTTCTCAGCAATAAAAATAGAATATATAATTGTATCAATGATGAAAGCAGCCAACAAAATAATAATTATGCTCATAGTCAACAGCAGGAAGAGGCAAGGGGGAATGGAAACAGATAATGTGTGAGTAGGTGTTCTCTTTCCTTTCTCTTAATTTTGGGGTTTATGTACTTTTCACTGTATTCTTTGCGCAATAAAAAACAATTTATAGTGAAAAATGGGAAGACAGAAATATGAGCCCCTGGGTGCCCCATGGCCATTCCTTGAGTCTAGCTGCAGCTCCCAGCCCTCCAAAGCTACTCTGACAGCAGTACTCAGAAAGAAGTTGGCTTCTCTAGACCAGTGGTTCTCAACCTTCCTAACGCCACGACCCTTTAATACAGTTCCTCATGTTGTGGTGACCCCCGATTTCATTGTTACAAATGGAACATAATTAAAGCATAGTGATTAATCACAAAAACAATATGTAATTGTATATGTGTTTTCCGATGGTCTTAGGCGACCCCTGTGAAAGGGTCCTTGGACCCCCAAAGGGGTCGAGACCCACAGGTTGAGAACCGCTGTTCTAGACAAAGCAGGAAAGGAGAGAAACAGCCCGCGTGACCCATGGCAAGAGGCTTCAGGTCTTTGTCATCCTGCTCCAGATAATGGTGTCATTGCTGCATTCATGTGAAGCGCTCACCTGGGCTGGGGAGGTATGGCTGTGACTGGCACTTCTCAGCCCAGCTGCTTTGCATCTAATGGTTGTTGCTGTTCCCTGTTCATTCACTGATGGCTCTCCTGCCTGGGGCTTGATTCAGCATTGCTGGAGGAAGGACCAATATGGGATTCTCTCTGATTAGGACAGAAAGGCCAAGGTGACCCCAGCCAGCCAAGGGAACAATGAAACAGCAGCATCCATGCCTGGGCTGGGACCCAGTGATTTTCCTTTGTTCATGCTCACACCCCATACCTCACTGGATTATATTCTGACCATTCCTTTCAGGATTCAACACATTTGCCCAGGCTGTTACCTCAGTCTGGAGCGCCCTTTCCCTTGCTTCCCGACAGAGCTAAACCTGCCCATCCTTTAATACCACTTCCTTGAGGAAACATTTCCCAATCTCCTGGCTCCCACAGCACTTGATTTGTATCTTTCCCATGGCAATTGTTTTTTCTGCAGTATGCTATAGTTATTTATGTCCCTGTCTGTTTCTTCCACTAACTGGTGAGCTTCTCAAAGTGGCCAAGGAACATGCCTTATCCAACTCTGATTCCCTACACAGTGTGGCCAACATCTGGCATATGGTAGGTGCTCAATCAATGTGTGGAAAGACGTTATATTACAATGGCTGAATTCTTCCTCTTTCTGTGTCATGGACTGTCTGGGGAAACTGTTAAAACTGTAGGCAGATCTGACCAGTTGGTTTTATACTCATTTCTTTCCTGTGCATTTTGAAGGGGCAGGAAGAGGAAGAGAGTTAAATCTAGCTGTGGATCCTTATTCCAGAGCTTTCAGCCAGGAGCTCTTCGAGGCTGTAATGATATGAATAATAACTAACATGTGCAGAGACTCTTGCTTACACTTCCACACACCTGAACTGTGCTGGGCCTCACCAGGACTCTAGGAAGTAGGGTGGGTGGGCAGTAGTAATTGGCTTGTCCCAGTGTTGCAGCTGAGGAAACCAAGGCTCAGAAAAATGAAGTGATTTGCTCAAGATTACATCAACTGAAAGTAGAGCTGGGACGCAAACCTGGGTCTGTTGACTCCAGATCTCATGCTTTGGGGATTGCAGAGGTGACAAGAACACACTCTCCTCCCATTAATAAACATTTGCAGAATGAAGGAAGGAAACCCATGATTTAACCCTTGGTAAGGAGTACTTGCCTCAGGTTCTAGTTGTTACTTTTCTAAGCATCTATAATTTAACTCTTCAAGGATAGGGACCATCCCTTCTCCTTTATTTCTCTCCCCAACGCTCAGGTGTCTAGCAAGCCCCACATATTTGCTGGGTCTTGGTTTCCATGTCTATAGAATGAGGAGGCTGAGCTAGAAGTTTAAATTGGTTCACATTTCCTCCAGTGCCCAGCATAGAGTTTAGTCCACAGTTTCCATCACCCTCTCAGTGGATGACTCCCAGCTCCAACACTAGAGGCCTCCAGGACTCCAGCTGACATGATGGAGTGTGTACCATGCACGTTGCAGCCTCTTCCGAGGCTGGCTGTGGAAACTGAGCCTCCTCCAGACAGCAGGGCTGCTCTGCTCACGCGGATCAAGTTGGGTGCCTCATTAGTCATGTCAGATGACATAGTTAACACTTGGGCCAGTACAGCCAGTTCATCAAAAGCTCCTATGTGCCTGGCTCCATGGCTGCAGCTGAGGAACTACTGTATGTGGAGCAGGCAGCACATCAGAGGAGCAGCGCCAGCGTGCTTCCAAATTGGTTTTGATTAATTGCATAGACATGTCTTTAATTGGTGCCAGGGTAGCGGCCAGAGAACTTATGGGAAAGCAGGATGTTATGCTTTCATTCCCTGAAGTCCCATAAAGCGTGAAAGATGAGGAACAGAATCACTGCTCATTGAAAATTTATCGACCGTGCAGACCCAGAAAACACAAATAACTATCTGAATTGAAACCTAACCTCATTTTCCCAACTCACTGGAAGCCATGCATGTTCCCCTCTGTGCCCCTGCCTGCCTGCTGAGATGTACAACTGAGCAAAAGGTGTGATTTCTAAGAAACAAGTGCTCTACTACTGAGACGGAGATGGCACGCTCACTTTCCCAGATGAGTGCCGAGGTATCTGGGAAGGGCCCTCCCCTCAAAAACATCTCTTCCTCCAGCCCATCACCATCCTATGAACTGATATCAGAGGCTGGTTCCTTTACACACTCATACTTTCTTTTCCACTCCTTGGATGTTTAAGACTCGTGTACTGAATATGTACAAACACAGAGCACTGTGCGGGTGTCATGCAAAATACAGAATGGAGTCAGGTACAGATCCTTCCTTCAGGGAAATGGCTATCTAGGAGAAAAGAGAGGACAGGTTCACATATTAACTAATGCATGACCGGTTCATCACATAGAAGGTGAAGCATTGGGTTTTGGTGTTAAAAAACCTGGGTTCAAATCTCAGCTCTGACTCTTTTCTTTTTTTCCTCTTCTTTTTAATTAATAAATCTTGATTGTTCAGATTATTACAGATGTTCCTCTTTATTTCCCCCATAGCGCCCCTCCACCTGGTTCCCATCCCACCCAATGCCTTTACCCCCTGCCACTGTCCTCATCCATAGGTGTAAGATTTTTGTCCAATCTCTTCCCGCACCCCCTCCCACCCAAGAATTGTCAGTTCACTCCCTTTCTATGCCCCTGCTTCTATTATATTCACCAGTTTATTCTGACTTAATTTTTAGGTTCACTTGTTGATAGGTATTTATTTGTTGTCACTTTATTGTTCATAGATTTTATCTTTACCTTTTTCTTCTTCTTCCTCTTCTTAAAGAATATCCTTCAGCATTTCATATAATACTGGTTTGGTGGTGATGAACTCCTTTAGCTTTTTCTTGTCTGTGAAGCTCTTTATCTGACCTTCAATTCTACATGATAGCTTTGCTGGGTAGAGTAATCTTGCTTGTAGGTTCTTGCTATTCATCACTTTGAATATTTCTTGCCACTCCCTTCTGGCCTGCATGGTTTCTGTTGAGAAATCAACTGACAACCTTATGGGTACTCCCTTGTAGGTAACTGACTGTTTTTCTCTTGCTGCTTTTAAGATTCTCTCTTTTTCTTTAGCCCTTGGAATTTTAATTATGATGTGTCTTGGTGTGGTCCTCTTTGAATTCCTCTTGTTTGGGGTTCTCTTCGCTTCCTGGACTGGTAAGTCTATTTCTTTCATCAGGTAGGGGAAGTTTTCTGTCATGATTTCGTCTAATAGGCTTTCAGTATCTTGTTCTCTCTCTTCTTCTGGCACCCTGATAATTCAGATGTTGGTACATCTGAAGTTGTCCCAGAGGCTCCTTACACTATCTTCATATTTTTGGATTCTTTTTTCGTTTTGCTTTTCCAGATGGGTGTTTTTTGCTTCTTCATATTTCAAATCTTTGACTTGATTCTTGGGGTCCTCTCGTCTGCTGTTGGATCTCTGTACATTATTCTTTATTTCAGTCAATGTATGTTTAATTTCTGACTGGTCCTTTTCCATTTTTTTGGCATTCTCATTAAGATCCTTGAAGGTCTCACTAAGTTCCTCGGAGGTTCGTAGAAGATTCTTGAGTAATCTTATAACTGTGGTTCTGAACTCTATGTCCTCCATTAGTTTGCTTTCCTCCATTTCTTTCATTTGTGACATGTTTCTTTGTCTTTGCATTTTTGGCTGACTGTGAGGACCTACTGTGTCTATAAGAAGAACTGCTGTGCTGGAGACACCCTTATGGGGCAGGACTTGCTTCAGTGGGGCTTTGGTGCTCACTGAGTCTGCCTCTTGAGTGTGTCCCTTATGGATGTGAGGAGTTGAAATCTGGTATCTGACCAGAGGTACCCTAGCTCCTGGATCTCCAAGTCAACCACTGTGTGAGTCCACCCAGCAGGAGCTACAGTGATATCAGCAGGTTTCTCCTCTTTGTTTGGGATTTGGAAGTTTTGGAGCTCTCTGACCCAGCTGCAGTTAGATTAGGCTGCAAAAGCTGAGGTGATTCCTTTGCGCCGCTGAACACAGCTTGGGAGGGGATGTAATTTGAGTGGGGCGGGGTCTCAGAGAATCACCAGGGCAGAGAAAACAGCAATGGCTGCCATCAGCATCTCAGCGACTCCTCGCGTCTCCGTGACTTTGCGTCTCCACGACTCCGCGTCTCCACGACTCCACGTCTCCACGACTCCGCGTCTCTGCAGTCCCGTGCCCCCACAGCAACAATGATCCCTGCAAGCAGCTCTGTGAGAAAGCCACCCTTACTTTCCAAACCGCTGCAAGACAGTCCAGTTTCTCCCCGTAGGAGCCTGGGACCCCAGAATCTCTCCTTAAACGAGCTCAGTGCATTCGAGAGCTTGTATCTCCTTCCAATTGAAAAAAAAACCACGCATCCAGGTGCAACCCACCTCGTGCGTGCCTTTGTACCTCTGTTCTTGGCGCCTCTGCACCTCCTACCTGGTCTCAATGCACTTCTTTCTTTCCTTTTAGTTGTAGAACTTCCACTCGGCCAGCTTTCCCGTGGTTCGGGATGATAGCCGTTTTGTCTTATAGTTGTAGTTTTGATGTTGTTGTGGGGGGCAGCACGCACAGGTTTATACCTTATGCTGCCATCTTGGTTCTCCTCAGCTCTGATTCTTGTTATTGAGTTGCCTCAGAAGTCACTTTGATTCTCTGAGTTTCAACTACAAAATAGTATAACACTACACATGATGGTCATGAGGTAGGCGGGGGAGGGTGGGTGGGTGGAAAGAGATCAACAAAAGAACTTGTATGCATATATGCATAACCCATGGACACAGACAATAGGGTGGTGAAGGCCTGGGTCAGGGGACAGGAGCGGGCTAAAAGGGATCAATGGGGGGCGGGAAGGGGACAGATGTAACACTTTCAACAATAAAGATTTAATTACAAAAAACGCATTAGCAGAGTTGAAAGTACTCTACATAGAACCTGGCTCTGATCAATAAATAGTTGCTAATTCTGAATAAGTGTCACCAAGGAGATATGTGAGAGTTCATATATTCAAGGAACAAATGTTTACTGATCACAGACTCTGTGCCAGGCTCTGTACTGGGCATTAGGGGTTGAGTTAGGAAGCTCTGCCTTGAGGTCCACTAGGGAGGAGCGATGCTATACTATGGTAAGAATGTGCCTACAGAAGCATCTTCAGAATCAATGGTGAGGAAAGGGGACAGTGGTCACTTCTACTTGGGGAAAGCAGGAGAGGTTTGCCTAAAGATGCAATGCTTAAGCCAAGTCCTAAAACATGAGAAGATTTTCATTTGCAGATAAAGTGCACACTGCCAGGTTCCTTGTTTTTGTTCCTAGAGCAAACAAAGGTTAGGATCTTGGAATTAGCTGCTCTCTTTGTATAGAAAGTTCTTCCTAAAGCTGGCTCCTTGACATTTATAACCTGCTATTTTCTTTTTTCTTAAATATATTTTTATTGATTTCAGAGAGGAAAGGAAAGGGAAAGAGATAGAAACATCAATGATAAGAGAGAATCATTGATTGGCCGCCTCCTGCACGCCTCCTACTGGGATTGAGCCCACAACCCAGGCATGTGCCCTTGACCGAAATCGAACCTGGGACCCTTCAGTCTGCAGGCCAACGCTCTATCCACTGAGCCAAACCAGCTAGGGCAAACCTGCTATTTTCTTATTTGTTCCTTTGTTTATTGTATGTCTTTCCACTACAATGAATGGTCCATGAGAACCATGGATCAAATGACAGGTCCATGAGCCCCTGAGACCTTGGCTTTTTCTTCACTCTATTACAACATCTAGAGCATTGCAGGGCATAGTATAGATGTTCAATATATGTTTGTTGCCTGAATAAATAAATAAACAAGAGGAGATACAGAAGGACATACTCATTATTTTTTCTCATATAATTGAACAATGAGGAATGACTGAAACACAGGAATTGAGGTGGGAGGTAATAGAAGAGGTGGCCTTTGAGCTTCACCATGAAGGCAGAGAAGGATGGCAACATGATAAGAATGTTGAGAAGGGGATCGGGAGGATTAAATCAGATAACTTTTAAATCCCTTCCAACCTTGAGCTTCTAACGATTTCACCCAAACAAATCATCTCTTGCCAGTCTTCCTAGTCCCCTCACTCACCCCCCTCCTTTCATCTCCACCCTGTCTGGAGGCTACAAGTACATCGGACACACCGTTTCCTGCCAATGTAAATCATGGACTGATGTGTGATGCTCGCTCTCAGTTTTTACCATCCCCCAGGTGGAGATGGCCCCATAACTCAGGGTGGAGGCCCCAAGCAAAGCCAGCCTTTCCACAGGATGGCAAATAAAGGGGAATTGTTTACCCACCAGCACCTTCCTGGCCCTGCTCCCAGATAATTTTATGTCCTCGGGTCCTGAATCTGCTCCTTAGTTGGATGCACCTCAGTTCACTTGCTAGAGCACTGATGTGTGACTGTTTAACAGATGCTGCTTCCTGTTCCAGGGATCCTGGGCTTTAGGAAGCATGGGAAAGAGACAAGAAAGAGAGCTTTATAGGAGCTAGACTTTGATAGTAATAATAAAGGCCCCAAACTAACTTATGCTTACCTAGTGCTATACAATTTACAAAGCCCTAGAGAACTCCTATTCATCCTTCAAGACCCTCCATAAATGTTACCTGTTTTCACCAACCCTCAACTCTCCCAGGAAGAGCTGATCTTTCTTTCACTTTGTAAAACTTCCATTAGAGCTCTTATTACCTTTTAGTACATTTATTTGTGAATGTGTCACTTCCTCCATTAAGCCATCAGCTTCCTGGGGGCAGATCTCCTCTCTCCAGTAAAATATGTTTATTTCTTAAAAAGTAATTTTCATTATACATATTTTTCTAATTACAAAGTAATATTTATAGTTATGATCAAAATTGTATATATAAAATTATACTGAAGAAAATTTAAGATTACCTATAATTTCATCATCCAGATAAAACTATTGGTAATATTTTGAGTCTATCTTGAGCCTTTTTTGGCATAAAGAAAGTAAAAATGGGACCTATAATTCATGTAGTTTAATAGTCTATTTTATCACCTATTCTATTGTAAATATATTCAAAGATCATTGACAGTTCTTCAAAAATATCATTTTAAATGACTGCATTATTTCATTTCATGAATACACTAAAAATTTACCTGACAGTTTCCCCATTGTGGTATTTGGGTTATTTACTTCTTTTTACTATTTTACAAATAAAATGAGTAACTGTATACATAAATCTTTGCCTCTTTGACTATTTCCCTAAGAAAGATTCGAAGGAGTGGAATTTCTAGGTCAATTGATGTAAAATCTTTAAAGGTTCTTGATGCTTATTGCTCTAAGGAAGGGATACCAATTTACAATGCATGAGTGGTCCCATTGCAGTGCCCTGACCCTCATTAAACATTATCCCATTGGAATGTTTACCAAGTCCAGTGTTCTTTTCACAATGCCCCTCGTGGTGAGTAATTTTTCTTATAGCAGAAATTATACGACCAAATTTAGAAATGTATTCTTCCAAGATATCGACATGGGAAGGTATATTTATTTCAATAGTGCTTCTGCTACTTTAAATTGTTCTATCATCTTGATTTTAAAATTGCCTGCAGAGCATTCAACTTGTTCTTTTGCATCTAAATTACAATACAGTTCTGTCTCCGGGGAATGACTTTTTATTTTTGGCAACAGTCAAAAGCCATTTGGAACTCGTGGTAAATGAGATGAGGAGCTGCAGCTGGGTTTGGGATCAGACATGAGGTGTAATTTTATAGTAATGGGATTGAGGTCTTTTCATGACTTGCAAAGGAAAAGTCCCACAGGAATTCTGGGCAGTAGTGCTATCATCAGAACAAGTGCCAAGCCTCCCAGCCTGACCATTCCAAAGTGACTGCACTGAGGTGGAGGCACAATCTAGCACGTGTAATTATGGAATCTCTTCTCATGACTTCATCGCTACTCCATGAAGAGTCCCAGGGACAGGCATCAACTTATTTCAGAGCTGATCCTTTTCTACCTTCTCTTTTCATCAAGCCCACTTGGGCCTAACGTGATTCTAAGACCAAGACCTAAGGGGAGGGCAAGTCATGGAGTAGCAATGAAAAGAGCCCTCCGACTGAAGTCAGAAAGAACTGGGTCTAAGGCAGTGATGGCGAACCTTTTGAGCTCAGCGTGTCAGCATTTTGAAAAACCCTAACTTAACTCTGGTGCCGTGTCACATATAGAAATTTTTTGATATTTGCAACCATAGTAAAACAAAGACTTATATTTTTGATATTTATTTTATATATTTAAATGCCATTTAACAAAGAAAAATCAACCCAAAAAATGAGTTCGCGTGTCACCTCTGACACGTGTGTTATAGGTTCGCCATCACTGGATTAAGGTCTTTACCTTTTACCAGCTGTGCATTAGACCTCATTTGTAGAGCATTCTACTTCATGGGATTGTTATGAGAAATGGAGAACACATATAACCACCCCCCCCCCCCCCCACACACACACACCACAGGCATACAAAATAGCTAACATGTGTTGAGCACTTACTCTGTGCCAAATACTCTGCTTTATATGCACATGGCACAACCCATCAGGTGGCCGGCCACCCAGAAGCCATTTCTCATCAAAGCTCCCTTGCGGGGTGGGTGACTATGTAGCTCAGTATAAGCCAATGAGATTTAGAATTCTACTCCCTGTAGAATTCTGCTGGGAGTTATTGGAAGAGCTTTTACTTTCCTGATGAAACAGAACTGCTGAGTCTGAACTGTCCTCCCATCTCTACCTCTTCCCACCTTGAACTTGAAGGTGATGACTGGGTATCATAGCCATCTTTTAATCCAGACGGAAAGGCCAGCCCTGGCCAGTTTTGTTCAGTGGTAAGAGCATCAGCCCCCAGACCAAAGGGTCTCGGGTTCAATTCCCAGTTAAGAGCACATACCTGGGTTGCAGGTTCTATCCTGGCCCTGGTCCAGGCTTAAGCAGGAGGCAACCAAGCAATGTATCTCTCTCTTTCTCTCTCTCCTCCTCTCCACTCCCTTCCACTCTCTCTAAATATCAATAGAAAAAATATCCTCACTCCTTGGGTGAGGATCTAAAAAAAAAAAAAGATGGAAAGGCCAAAGGAGCACCTCTGGAATTCTTGGTATGTCAGAAAATAGCTACCTGTTTGCTTGTCACAGTTAGTTATCATTACTTGCAGCTAAAAAATTCCAATACACATGCACACAGTGTCCACACATAATAGATGCTCAACAAAGGGTTTCTATTTACACTCATATTCATATACAATTCCTCCCTCTAAAGAACTAATGATATTAATAATGGTTGTCTCATATTTATGAAGCACTTGGAATTTTTCAAGAGATTTTCACATCTATTTTGATATTTGATCCTCACAACTCTGCAAAGAAGTCAACTTTTTACCCTAAGACTCTTCTTAATTGCAAAAGGATATATAAAAAGAATTTTAGAATGCTTACATGTTACATATAGACTTGCCTTCCATTCTCTTTTTCCACCCTTCCTCCTTCCCTCCCTCCCTCCCTCCCTCCATCTCTCCCTCACTCACTCCCTTCCTCCCTTCCTTCCTTCCTTCTTTTCTTCCATGCCAGTCCTGGGCCTATTTTTCTCAGACCATCCCCTAGCTCTCTCCAGTTCCCTGTAACACAGGGAGGTTGATCCATTCAGCCTTCGAATTCAGGCTCCAAGATATCTGACTTCAGCTGAGTTTGGCCAAGGAGAGGTACTAGCAGACGACTGTGGATAGGTGGATGGGGGAGGAAGAGGCCATGGTGCTTTTTCTCCTCCCCATCTGCCTTGGTGGCATCTCTGGCTACACATTCTCCATGACTCCTACTCCCACTGACAGGCCTGACATGGTTCAAACTTCTGATCACCTAGTTCTTGGGTCCTGGTGACATACCCTCCCCCCTCAGCCTCTCTGCCTTATGGGTGGCAGTGTTTTCCTGTTCTTGCTAAGCTGTGGGATGCCTCTCTGTACTGTATCCTGTCTCTTATGTAACCAGTCTACCACTTACGTAAATACTTAAAGTGTCTTCTTTTCCCTCAGTCAGACCTGAACTGATCCCCATCGATCCACCACACCTTCGCAGGGCACCCACTCAGGGCCAGCCTCTGTGCAAGATGCACTGGGCAAGAGGTGCCCCTAGGCTAAGGAGTGAGTGAAAGCCTCAGAACATGCCAGTTCCTACTGAGACATCTCTAAACCCCACAGAATTTATAGGCAGATCCTGCCATAGCGTGGGCTTCCTCCTGCTTCCAGAGGCCAAAAACAATGTGCAGGACCCTTGCTATGTCTGTTAAGATATCTACATACCTGGCATGGGGTTTTGTAGACAAACAGACTGAGTACAAAACCTTTTTTCCCCATCTGAAGTCTTAAGGCTTTGGCAATTTAGACAACCATTCTGAGCTTAAAAATAGAGACAATAATTGTCTTTCTAGTCTGGCAACTTCCAGAAACATGATCAATTATTCTAGTGTAGATGGGCCTCCCATCCCACCCCCTGCTACAGACACATAGAGATGCTGAATGCACTATACCAGAAGTGTTATATTTGTATCGCCAATTTTGAAAACTATAAAAAGAAGTCACCAGATGTCAGAAAGGAAAAACAGGGTACAGGTGATGTGCCTTAGCAGCACATATGGAATTCCCACTCAGCTACAAATCCTGAGATCTGAAGGCCAGGTTCCACTGGACACTAAGGAGTAGGACCCGGGGCTTAAGTCCCAGTCAGGTGAGGCAGCTTGAGCCCAGCCCCCTCCATAAAGCCCTGACATTGGAAGCTCTGCCCCCTTCCATGAAAAGGAGACTAGAAAAGCTATACTCCAGGGTTGGGAAAGTTGCAAGGAAGCTTGATGTCTGAAGGCCTTAGGTGGGGGAAATGGCACTCATGAGAAATAGAAACCCCAATCTCTGCCAAGTGCATATTGGGGTTTAAATGTTCTCTACCTGTATGTGTAAGCACCTACTGAGATAACTTAACATAAAAATTGGTCCAGACCATGAAAATTCTTAGGTTAGGGCTGAAGTAAGCCTACTAAAATTCTTAGGTTATGGTTGAAACAAATCTGAAGTAGCTCTGTAGGGGTGCCTAGCAATCCAGGCCTTGCAGAATCCACTAAAGAAGCATTCCCTGATAAAGATGCTCACAAAAAGTAACAAACTACATGAGGAAAGAAATGACCAAGATGGAGAGTCAATAAACACAACCAACTAGAGAGAAGAGTAAAAATAGAACTATCCAAGAGATGCAAATTTAAGATGACTAAAATAGAGAGATAAGCCCTAACCGGTTTGGCTCAGACCCAAAAAATCACAGAAAAAGACCCAAAATCACAGAAACAGCAAGCATACTCAGTGTTCATACCTTGGTTTCTAAATATCATTTTCCAGTAAAAGGAACCATGGCTCTTTAGAGAAATGGTTGGTTGCAGATAAGGAGCAGGGAAAGTACAAGATGATCCTGGAGTATGTTGTAGTGCCAGAAAGTAAGCAAATGCTCAAAAACACCCACAAAAGGATGGGAGGAAGTATGTCAAAGAGACACAGAAGTCAACCACAAAGAGCATTCAATGGTCAAAACAACGAAATAAATAACATAGTGTTGGATTATAACCCAAAATGTAAAATAAATAAATAAATAAATAAATAAATAAATATCCAAATTGATATTAAATGATTGAATAAATAAATAAGGGAGAAAAAATAACTCTTCCATACAGAAGAATTCCAAATAACATATGTAAATACTCTCCCCTCTCCAGGTGGTAGAATTTAATCACTTCCCTCCCCCTGATTATGGGCTAAACTTAAAGACTTGCTTCCAATGAAGAGTATGGAAAGGGAAAAATAGTAGCTTCACAGTAGGAAAATCTAGCAAAACTACCTTAGCCAAGTGATTAAAGTTTATATCACCAATGATGTCCTGTGGATATCATGTGCCCTTTGATTTAACAAGGACATTTCACCTCTATGCTATTCCTTTTTAAAACCAATAAATCCAGTCTAATAATCATGACAAGAACATCAAGCAAACTCAAAATTAAGGGGTATTCAATAAAATACATGACCAATACTCATCAAAACGTTAAAGGTAATGAAAAACAAGAAAAAGACTGAGAAACTGTCATGGGTCAAAAAGGACTACAGAGACATAACAACTAAATGAAATTTGATTACCTTGATTGGTCCTAGAATAGGAAAAAAAAAAGACATTAATGGAAAAATTCTTTTTTTTTTAGATTTTGGTGAAGAAAAAATTTTAATACCACCACAATAATACAATGTTAACAAAAATTGGCCAGGTACTGAGGTTATTTTAGTGAGCTACCATCATTTAAACATAAGAAAAGTAATTTCTCAGTTCAAATTAGTGAAACCTTAAATAAGATTGTCTCTAGAGAACATTATTTGAGAATAATGCTTTTTCTGACACATTATGACACTCAAATTTACTTTATAACAACAATTATAAACTTTTGATTCTTTCCCTAACCGGTTTGGCTCAATGGATAGAGCGTCGGCCTGCAGACTCAAGGGTCCCAGGTTTGATTCCAGTCAAGGGCATGTACCTTGGTTGCGGGCACATACACAGTCGGGAGTGTGCAGGAGGCAGCTGATCGATGTTTCTCTCTCATCGATGTTTCTAACTCTCTATCCCTCTCCCTTCCTCTCTGTAAAAAAATCAATAAAATACATTTTTTAAAAAACCCAAAAACTTTTGATTCTTTCTTAAAAAGCTGTCAGATTTTCATTTCTTCGGGAGACATTCTCCCCAGTGTGCTGTTCAATCCCACAGGTTAAACTTTTTTCATTATTATTAAGAACTTCATACATACATATTAATGAGATTGCCATTCATTGCTTTTTCATCTTTTCGAAAAGACACGGGAAGGCTTGCTAGACTAAAGCTGACCTCTTTAAAGCCGTGCAACAAGAATATCCCCACAATTATTGTGCAGAAGCCACTTGAGGTACCAACAATGTCGTCCACAGGCATGTCCTGCCACTCCTTAAAGAGAATAGCTGAGCAGGTCAGCACGGAGGTCGTGAAGAACACGTAGTCAATGGGGGTGATGAGGGAGGTGTTGAATATGTCCAGGGCCCTGTTCAGGTCATTGATCTGCGTGCTCACACAGACGATGAGACTCAGCAGCAGGGCCCAAGCCAGGGGGTGCTGCAGCACAGGCTTGCCAGCAAACAGCTCCTTGATAGCTATGCCCAGGCCCTTTACACAGGAGATAGAAAAACACTCCAATCACAGAGCAGATTGTGATGTACATGAGAATGTTCATCTGTCCACAGCGGGGTCCCAACACAAAGATTAGTATCAAGGACACAATGACCACAAGTGTTGCAAAGACCACAAAACCTGGATCCCCGAGCTTGTGTGATATCTCGTTTAAGGTCTCGATCTCCTCTTCCTTAGGTGCATGAATGGCCATAACTGTGGAGCCCAGAATGCTCATCAAACACCCAATCTTCCCATGAAGATTCATACTTCATTGAGGAAGTATGAAGAAAGAATGACACTATCAACCAACTTTGGGAATAGTAACCAGAGCCCAGACTTCCATGTGGGCTCAGGTTACTGACTGCCTCAATAATGGTGGCCTCTCACGAGGCTGCTGAGTCTTGCGGCACTAACTCTGGAAAAATTATTGAAATCTGAAAAAAGTGTGGGTTTTGGCTAATAGCAATGTACCAATTTTGGTATCTTAGTTCTTATAACTACACCATGGCAGTGTAAGGTAATAAAATTAAGACTGAAACCAAATGAAGTGCAGATGAGAATGCTCTGTACTATCTTTGCAAGTTTTCTGTAAATCTAAAATTATCTATACTAGTAAAAGCCTAGGTGGTCCACACATGCAACGTCATCACAAGCTGGCTGCCACAAGATGGCCGCACTCACAGTGGAGGCTGGTCCTGGCGTCTCCGCAGCCTCATACGGATGAGGCCGATTGCGCCAGCAGGGGAGGGCAGTTGGGGGCGATCGGGCCAGCAGGGAAGCAGTTAGGCATCAATCGGGCTGGCAGGAGAGTGGTTAGGGGGCGATTAGGCAGGCAGGCAGAAGCAGTTAGGGACAATCAGGCAGGCAGGCAGGTAAGCAGTTAGCAGCCAGCAGGATCGGGCCTAAACCAGCAGTCAGACATCCCCCAAGGGGTACCAGATTAGAGAGGGTGCAGGCCGGACTGAGGGACACCCCCCATGCACAAATTTTGTGCACCAGACCTCTAGTCTATATATATAAAAGCCTAAGTGATCAACCGGTCAACCAGTTGCTATGATGCGTACTGACCACCAAGGGGCAAATGCAAAACACAGGAGCTGCCCCCTGGTAGTCAGTGCACTCCCACAGCCAACCTCCCACAGTCCCTCCTCCCGGCCAGCCAACCTCCCGCAGTCCCTCCTCCAGCCAGCCAACCTCCCGCGATCCCTTCGCCTGGCCAGCTGGCCCTCCACTCAATTGGCCCTGTTCACCAGCCAAGCTGAGGGACCCCACCCATGCACAAATTTGTGCATCAGGCCACTAGTTCCAAAATAAAAAACCTATTAAAAACTCCAAATTGAACTTCTAGAGATGGGAATTACAATATTGGAAACAAAAAAATATACAAAATTGGATTAAAAATAGATTAGACATTTCAAAAGTAAGGATTAGAGAATTTAGAGACACAGCAATGGAAATTATACAAAAAGACACAGAGAAAAAAGAGGAAAAAATGGACAGAGCATAATGAGCTGAGGACAACTTCAAGTGGCCCAATATACAAGTAATTGGAGTCCTAAAGGAAGAAGGGGTCAAAAAATACTTGAAGATGAAAACTTTAGGCCCACAAATCCAAGAAGGTCAATTAACTCCAAGCACAAGAAATATGAAGAAAACTATACCAGGGCATTTCTTAATAAAATTGCTAAAGTCAGTGATAAAAAGTCTTAAGAGCACCAAGAGAGGAAACAGCACATACAGAGGAACAAAGATAAGAATTACAGCAGCCCTATAAAGTTTGGCTCAATGGCTAGAGCATCGACCTACAGAATGAAGGGTCCCGGGTTTGATTCTGGCGAAGGGTACATGCCCAGGTTATGGGCTTGAGCCCCAGTAGGGGACCTGCAGGAGGCAGGCAACCAATGATTCTCTCTCATCATTGATGTTTCAATCTCTCTTTCCCTCTCCCTTCTTTTCTCTGAAATCAATAAAAATATTTTTTAAAAAGAATTATAGCAGACTTTTAATCAGAAACAATGTAAGACAGAAGATAGTGGGGCAAAATATTTAAGGTACAGAAATAAAAGAATTGCCATCCTGGTGTGACTTAGTGGTTGGAGCATCATCCTGTTCACCAAAAGGTGATGGGCTCTATTCCCAGTCAGGGCACATGCCCAAGTTGCCGACTAGATCTCCAGTGTGGGCATGCAGGAGATAGTTGATCCATTATTCTCTCTCATCGTTAATGTTTCTATCTCTCTTTCCTTCTCCTTTATTCTCTGTAATCAATAAAAATATATTTAAAAAAATGTGCCCATCATCATTAGTCAATAGGGAAATGCAAATCAAAACCACAATAACATATCACTTAACACTCACAAGGATGGATATACTTTTTAAAAGGGAAAATAAGTGTTGGTGAAAATGTGGAGAAGTTGGAACCCTCACTTCATACATTGCTGGAGAGAATGTAAAATTGTGCAATCACTATGGAAAACAGTTTGGTGGTTCCTCAATAAGTTAAATAGAATTACAATAGGCTCCAGCAATTCCACTCATAGGTATATACATGAGAGAATTAAAAGTATGTGTTCAAATAAAACTTGTACATACATGTTCATAGCAGTACTATTCACAGTAGTCAAAATGAGGAAGCACAAATATTCACCTATGGAGGAATGAGTAAACAAAATTTAGTATATCAATATAAGGGAATATTGTTTGGCCTTAAAAAGAAATGAAGTACTGACACCCACTACACTATAGATGAATCTTTTTTTAAATTTTATTTTACATTCTTATTGATTTCAGAGAGGAAGGGAGAGGGAGAAAAAGAAACATCAATGATGAGAGAGAATCATTGATCGGCTGCCTCTTGCACAACCCCTATTGGGGATTGAGCCCGCAACCCAGGCATGTGCCCTGACTTGGAATTGAACCATGACTTCCTGGTTCATAGTTTGATGCTCAACCATTGAGCCACGCTAGCTGGGCAAAATTCTGTTATTTCATTCATCTATCAAACATGTATTGAGCAGTTCCTGGCAAGTTTATTCGGGATGCAGGGCATACACAGAATTATCAGATATGGTCTTGGCTTTTGAGGAATTCATGGGTTGGGAAGGGAGGAAAAGTTCTGCAAATAAGTTCAATTAAGTGTTAGTTTCCTTGAATGTGCATTGAACTTGGGTGGTTGCTTTACGGAGGGTTGGGGGATGGAGAACAGCAATGGTAAGGCTGAGTCATGAGTGATGAGTAGGCATTTGCCTTCTACATGGCAGCAGGAAGATTTCAGGCAGAAGGTGTGACCTGAACCAGCTCAAAAGGCTGATGTCAAAAAGCTTCTGGCTTTCAGCAAACCCCAAACCAAATAGCATATGTGCAGTGGTGTAGAAGATGGACTTCAGGACAATGAGGTGACAAGTGGATGACCACCCACCCCTGTCTGGTGGTAGTAGGTGACACTAAGAAATGATAGGGGAATGGCATGGACCTGACTGAATGTGAGGCTCAGAGAAAGTGTGACTCCAATATTGGGTCACTTGGTGGGTGGTGTGTATTGCTGGTTCCTAAGGTGGGCCTGCAGGACATGCTATTCTCAGGGAACATCAAACTACAATGAACACCTGCCCTTCTTATGTAGTCTACTATTTTTAATATATACTTTTTTTTTATTTTTGCATTTGAAACCTACTTCCCTTTTCCTTGGGCTTCCTCTGTTTTCCTGTTTAAAGTATATGTTACTATGGAAATGTCATGGCACAGTAAAGTGGCATTTATAAGTGAGGTGTAAAGAATTTTCAGAACATCCAGAAACACAAGTCTAGGGTTTAGAAATATAAGCCCTAACGATGTGATAGTGTTCATGCCTTCAGACACTGTGTTATAAATATAAACACACCCGGAAACTTTAGACAGCATAGAGGAGATAGTTGAGAACTTTATTAGGATTTATGTGGCCAGATTTTTTAAATGTATATGAGAAATATTAAAAACACAAAACATAACACACTACTTGGGAAGAACATCTGGAAAAAATGAAGGAGAGAATGCCAACATTTACTTATGAGTACACACCTCTGGAAGGACCAGGGGGGATAGACACCCCACGGAAACTTGGAAAAACCTTTGTAGCACCTTGTGTGCTATAAATATTTTCCATAAAAATTGCATGTAAATCAACCGTTGGTAAATCATATTTATCAAATGTAAGGGTGACCGCTATTTTACAGATATCTTAAGAACGTAAGAATGTACACTTTAGTAGAGGAAATTATTACCAATGGAGTTAACGGAAAAAACTCACTGGACTGAGTGAAATTCAAGGTCCTTCATTATTATCCTGGCTCTGCCACCAACTAGATGTGTGATTCAAGAAAAGTCACTTAACTTCTGTGGGCCAATTTCCTCATCTAATCTGGGTTGTAATTCTGAATTTTCACTTATTAGTTTCTTAAAGCAAGGTACAGGGATATTGGCTCACAGCTTAATGTCTGGTTTCTTCTGGGAGGTAAAACGCACACCGATCCTTGTAGATAGAGCTCAAGGTCCTTTTACATTAGAGGAGCTCAGGTTGGTACAGCCAACAGGTCAGCTACCATTGTTCCTTTTAAAAAAAATTAAATTTATTGGGGGTGACCAGTTACCATTGTTCTGTGTGTTTTGCATCTTCATTACCCACTTTGTTCTGTGTGTTTTGCATCATCATTACCCACTTTCTCTTTCCCAAAATCACTGTAAGTGCTATCATTCCAATTTTTTGTTCCAAGTTCTTTACAAAAGCTTGCTCTTAAGAGCTTGTCCTCTGGGGAAAATTGACAGTCCAAAGTAGGAGCCTATTCTCGTGGTCTTTCCACCGCTGGTCCTGTTCCTATCCCACAAGACTGGACATTGCCAAGGGCAAGGGCAAGGGCTGTACCCTCTGTGCCTAATACAGGCCCAGGCCCAGGCCCAGGCCCAAAGCAGGAATTCAGTAAGTGAATGCTTCTGAAGGAGGAAGCTAAGGCAGAGAGATGGGTCTGGTGAAATAACTGAACTTGAGGGGTGAACTTTTGGCAGCTGCTTTAAACATTTCTGAACTTTCCAAATTTTCTACAATGGGCAGAAATATAAACATACCACAAGCATTAAACTCTCCTTTTCCTGGCTTTTTGTCAATGCCCTGATCTCTCATAAATAATGCAAACTTTGCCCAGTTCTCCACTGTTTGGAACAGGACGTAGGGCACACATCTTTTCTTTAAGAGAAACAGCAATTACAGTCTTCTATTCTGTTTTTGCTTAAACAGCAATGACCCTATGCATTTGTCTTTGTGGACCTTACACCTGCTATCTAGCCTCAGGCAAGGACCCTGCCAACAGGCTTTGGAAAAGGCCATTTACCAAGTATTTAGGCGCACCTTGATTAATCTGCCATATAGGAAGTACAAAACACAGTGTAAGAATTCTTTTGTCTTCTTAAGCAAAAACAGGTTTAGGCCTTATTAACTGGCAAGAGATAGAAGGCAATGGGTCAGGTTTTTTGCCAATTTACTACCGTCTTGTAGAATAATTCAGCTGTTAGGAAGACTAAAGAAGAAATTACTATCTATTGAGAACTTACTACATGCCAGGTCTTGTGCTGGGCCTCTCCTACACGTTATTTAATGTAAGACTCACATCTAATAATAACTAATATACTATATTTTTACTCATTTATCTTATTTTTTGTCAGTCTCCCCGACTTACATGTATGCTCATGAGGAGGAATTATGTGGCCAGATTTTTTAAATGTATATTTTTTAAATGTATATTTATCTTATTACTACATCCTCAGTGTCAGATACATATAATCACTCAATAAATATTTGCTGAATGAACAAACTGAATAACTCCATGAGACAGGTGTTATTATTCTCCTTTTAGGGATGAGTAGGCAAAAGTGTTCCAAGAGTGCAAATGAACTGCCCACAAAGTCATATGCCTTGTTAAGGAGCAGAACTAAAACCCAAGTCTCACTCTTTTGTTCTTTTTATGACCAAAAGACTTAATTAGACTTAGACTAGATCTTGAACTCTTTCAGCTGGACAAATCTGTAATCTATATGCCTGTAAAACCTTGTGTATTCATTTGAAAGTTTGAAATTTCATCAAGAAGATATATTTGGCATTTTTTTTCAATATATTTTATTGATTTTTTTACAGGGAGGAAGGAAGAGGGATAGAGAGTTAGAAACATCCATGAGAGAGAAACATCAATCAGCTGCCTCCTGCACAGCCCCTACTGGAGATGTGCCCGCAACCAAGGTACATGCCCTTGATCAGAATCGAACCTGAGACTCTTCAGTCCACAGGCCGACGCTCCCCCTGAGCCAAACTGGTCAGGGCGTATTTGGCATTTTAATGATAAATTTTGCTCAAGCAACAATGAAGGACACATTTTCCCAGCATAACAACAATGTCATCTATGGATAGACATTATCTGTATTACTTATCACTTTAAGATCCCATAAAATGATTACTCTTCAGACATAAATAAAAGCACAGTAATTCTGGATACCAACAAAGTAACATTTGCAAACCTTAGTGTTTTGTATGTTACAACATGATATGTGCGTGGTATGGAATAGCTAACATCCCAGTGTACATACATGTTGCTTGAGTGTCCTAGCATGGGAGAGGTAGACTTGGCACATTGAAAGCCATGCCTGTCCTAAAGAAATTATATGGAAGGCTCAAGGATTCTTCAGTGAGTCAGTTGTAGCAAAATCCATCTTGAGAATATTCACTTTTATGAGAGAATGTAAGAACGAAACCCAAACAAGGTTAATTTCACCCAAGAGTATTTCATATCCTTCTACACTTGTCAGAATATGCTTGGTTGCTACATGCACCTTTACCTACCTAGAACTACATAACAGGACCATGCCACTGTGGTGTCTTCATACCACTCTGTTTTCTGTAGGGATTCTGGTCACATCCCCTTCTCCTCTAGGGCAGGCTCTTTCCCGTCTGGACCACTCCTGCTACCAACACAGTATCATACAGCCTGTGTCTCAACTCACCCAGTTAATTGATTGTTCATGGATCAAGCTAGTGGTTTGGCTTCACTCTTTCCATTATCAACTTTTGGTGCCATTGTTTTATTCTGATAATGAAAGTAATAGTACTTTGGAAATATTTTTGAAAAGAAACAGGAAAATTTAGAAAACACTCATCCTCCAACATCCCTAGTAATTTAAAAAACATTTTTGGATTTAAATATACAATTTTGTGTACCATTTTTTCCATTTAACATTATAAGCATTTTGCCATGCAGTGTTAACTCTTCATAAACATTAATTGTAATGACTGCATAATAGTCTATTGTAGAGTCACACCATAATTTATTCAACCAATTTTCTACTCTTGACCTTCTGGATTAAGCATAAATTCCACCCACATTTTAGACTATTTCTTTGGGACAGATTCCCAGAATTGGAATTAGAGGATCAGAAGATATAAACATTTTTAAAACTCCTGAATGATACTGCCAAATTGCTTTTCAGAAAGCTGTTGCCAATTTACACTTCCAACATCGCCAGTGTGTTTTTCTACCAACATAGATCTATCTAAAGGATAATAAAATTTAAGTGGAACATATAGAGGTCTGTGGCAAAGGTCATACCTATTTCCAGGTATGCAATTAACAATGAGTTAGTGTGAACTCATGGGATAAGCTTCATAGAAGTGGAGCAATATAATTAGATTTCAGACAGATCTAAGGACTGTATCCCTTTTGTACATTGCTCCACCCCTGCACACAGGACAGCACCTGGCACATACAGCTGCTCAATAAAAATTTGTTGAGTTAACACAGAATCTTCTTTCAGATGCGGTTTTTCAGCGGCTGTGGGATTTAGTTACTCTTTGATTCAAGGGAAACATGACTAGCTGGATTACCCTTGTAAAGGTCCATTCAATCCTGAGATTCTAGTTCAACTTTGGAAAATCAGTTTAAATCAAGGTGACACAATACAGCTCTTTTTAGGGGAAAAACAAGTAAACGCATCTAAAAGGACACCAGTTATATCTTGGCACCAGTTACAAATATATGTAATTTTTTACAAGCATGCAAAAAATATAATTCCGTGAGTTTGTCACCTCCATAATAGTCACTTTCATAGGTGACAAACTTATTCAAATGCTGCCAGAGGTTAAGGATATTTTCGAACCACCTTCAGTTCATTCTGTTATCACTGGTTGCAATGTGGTATCATTTGTAATACTGACAAAATTGTTTTTGAGATATTGCAAGGGCATATATAGGTAGTAGTTTGTGTAATATCATTTTTTGTTAACTTTTTAAAACATATTTTTTGTTTTTTTTAAGAAAAACAATTTTAAATATAATAATGTTACATGCAATAAACATTATCATTTTCTTTTTTAAAAAATATTTTTTATTGATTTTTTACAGAGAGGAAGGGAGAGGGATAGAGAGTTAGAAACATCCATGAGAGAGAAACATTGATCAGCTGCCTCCTGCACACTCCCTACTGGGGATGTGCCCACAACCAAGGTATATGCCCTTAACCGGAGTCGAACCTAGGACCCTTGAGTCCGCAGGCTGACGCTTTATCCACTGAGCCAAACCGGTTAGGGCAACATTATCATTTTCTTTTTTCAAAAAGAGAACAAACTCATTTTGTGAACCAGAATAAGGTCAAGGTAAAATAGTCAATCATTCAGCTCTAGTTCATGCTCCTGGCATCATGAAGATTCCCTTCAATATTCCACAATTTGTGTACAGTAAATTGTCTGATAACATCAGATGAATTTGGTAGTAGCAAGCATATTGATGGAAAAGAATTGATTATCTGTCATTTTATATATACACTTTATATACACTAGACCAAGAGTCGGCAAACTATGGTCCGTGGGCCAAATCCAGCCCACCATCTGTTTTTCTATAGTATGCAAGCTAAGGAGTGTAAAAATGATTTTTTTTTTTTACCTTTTTAAATGTTTGAAAAAATCAAAATATTTTGTGACATGTGAAAATTATATGAAATTAAAATTCCAGTATCCATAAATAAAGTTTGTTTGTTTTTTAGGACAGAGCCATGCTCATCTGCTTCCTTATTAGCTGTCTGCTTTTGCAATAAAATGTTGAGTAGTTACATCAGAGACTGCATAGCCCACAAATCCTAAGACATTTCCTTTATGACCCCTTCACTAGACCTCAGTGGGTCCTTGGAGGGATTAAAGTTTCCCACTACAGATTTTTTGTTTTGTTTTGTTTCTAAATATCTATACCAGGAGAAAGGTGATGCAGCTGGGAGACAGTATTTGCAAGGTTCTAATAAGCCAGAGAGTAGAGAAGATAAATACTTGAGGATTTGCCCCAGAGGATAGGATGCAAAGCCTGTAAAATCTGAGAGGTCTGACCCAACTAAGAAGCAGTAGAACATAGGGTTTCATATATAGATCCAGCAGCAAAGGAAGCTCTTACTAACTGAGCCACATGGGACTCTGGTGAGATGCAATCCCAAGACTAGTAAGAATTGTTGGCAATGATGTCTGCAAATAGTTGATACAGTGAGATTGTTCCCCAAAAGTACCACACTTCTTTACTAGATGTCCTCAAATCATTTAACATCCAGATTTATCTGGGCACATCAAGTGACAAATGTGAATTCTGACGAAGAAATGGATCTGAAAGGAGGGCTGTGGAAAGCAGGTCCCAGGTACACATTCTTCCCAAACAATCACATTTCAATGAGGATTCAAAGCCGGGGCAGAATTCGGAAGAATGCAGAATTACCCATGTTTTTCAAAATCAAAGATCAGTGAACATTTTATTCTTTCTGTTTTTGATTATTACCAGTGGGACAGATGGAGTAAGGTAGGGTGGGGTAATGGGTGGAAAAGTTGATAAAATCAATGATGGGATGATCTGCCCTGGAAAGTGTTTATTCTACCAACAAAGGATTGTTCCAGAACAGGATCTAAGATAATAAATTAAGTCCTTTTCATTATAGCTACTTGAAACAATTTGAGTTCACAATTTTGTTCTAGTTCCCCTGGACTTCCAGCTGTGGCATATAACATTCCATGTGGATTCTGAATCAGAATGGGGATGGGAAGGGAGATCAGCGTGAAAGCCAAAGAGATTCATTAATTCAGTGGTTCTCAACCTGTGGGTCGCGACCCCTTTGGCGGTCAAACGACCCTTTCACAGGGTTCGCCTAAGACCATCCTGCATATCAGATATTTACATTACGATTCATAACAGTAGCAAAATTACTGTTATGAAGTAGCAATGAAAATAATTTTATGGTTGGGGGTCACAACATGAGAAGCTGTTTTAAAGGGCCAGAAGGTTGAGAACCACTGCATTAATTGATCATTTTAAGCTGGAAAATTATGGTCAAGACTTGCAGATGGCCAGCTCTCCTCCTGACATCCTACAGAGAGCTAGGCTTCACCTCCTATAGTTAGGTGGAGCTCCTCCTGTCAGGGAAAAGACAGTTGCTGAGAGAATGGGACTTGGCTGTTATATCTCTAAAACCTTTCATGACTCTTGAGTACCAGAGGTAATCAAATTGCATTTGTACGCATCTATAGACGCAAGCAGTGGACCTTTTTTTAATTAAATTCAAAATATCGTGGCAGTTAACAGGTTAAGAAACTGGTAACACTGGTTACTGCTGGGGAGTGGAACCCCCAGGGGGCTAAGGGTGAGGAAAGGAGCATTTTTTTCTCTCTGTATGCCCCTTATCAAAAACAAAAACAAAAGAACACATTCCCCCCATGTTGCCCATCCCACTTTCTATGGATAGGAAAGCAACCTGGTGCTAGGGCTGGAACAATTTCCTTACTGAGGACTGAAGTAAGAACTGGAAGAGGGATCCAAAAACCAGAAGAGAGTGGAGTTAGTTGCAAGTTGAATGAAAACCCATGACCAAAAGGGCAATTCAAGATCAGCACACCAAAGTGACCAAAGTAGCTACTGGAGGGAGGTGTGGTCTAGAACCAGAAAACAAAGAACCAGGGAAACAGAGGAGAAAGAGCAAACTGGTGAAGAATAAATTGAGAGATGTTTGAGAAAACCCAAGGACAAGAGCCTGGGGCATGATGATGGGTGGATCCCTGAGACTACAGAATCAGGAGCTCAAGAGCCCTGGGCAACAAGGTGCAGGCCAGGGCAAAATTCAGATGGCATCTGGGGATACTCCTAGATCATGCTCTAGCCTAGGGTTTAGTGATTCCATCCAGTCATGTATGGTGTGCTCTGGATGAGTGTTTGGGCAGTAATTTTGCTTCCGCAAAATCTGAGGTAAACAGGGTTATCATCTCATTGGGTACTTTCTGGGAAACTTTGCAAATGAGTATTGGATTCAAGTAGTCATTTGACTTGACTTCTACTCAGGACAGGATCTGAGATAATAAATTAAGTCCTTTTCATTTTAGCTACTTGAAACAATTGGAGTTAACAGTCCTGATTACCTGCTTCCGGTTGCTGTGTCCAAACCCTGTATGGGCCAACATTGCTCCTGGTACCCTATACTCCAGCATGGTCTTGGTCCAGCACCTTTGGAAAGGTCACTCCAGCCCTGTGCACAGGATGGGAATAAGTCCAGAAATAAGTTCTCTCAGGACCTCTGTATTATAATAGGTTGGAGATAATGTCTGTAGGTACTGTTATGGGATCCTGGCTCTTGCCCAGAAGTACACAATTCTGCAACAATTATCAAGGATTAACATGAGGTTCATTAACCAACATCACCTCAATAAATTCAATGAATTTTTTTTTTTAAATATGAAGTTCAGTCACACAGTTGCACTAGACATCCACAGGGCCTTTGTTCCAGAATGTAGTGTAGAGTGTTTGTGGGGAACCCCGGGTCTCATCTGATGTAGTAAGATGCAATGGTCCAGAAATAGAAGATCTAGAAATCTCTAAGTAGGTAGAAGTCTATAAGCTGTTGCTCGGTTTGAGTTTTCTTGCATGTTATCTTTTATTTGTGGGATAAAGTCTAGGTTTTAGAGTGCCTCAAAACTGAGAGATATTAGTGGCAAACTTGTAATGTTTTGAAGATACAGTGAAAGAATAGAACTAAAAATAACTGTTGAATAACAGTAACCTCTATCAACTAATATTGCTTATTAACTTACTAGTTGAATAATAGGAGGTGTTATATGTAAAAATCCTTGGGTAAAACATAGGCATTGGCCAATCCTGTGAAATGCTATTAATAACCAACCATCCTGCACCTCCACCAGACATTCTGAGAGGTTTCATCTATGTGGCATTACTTGGAACCCACTTGAGGAAAGTTCCATTCCATATATCCTGGCAGAGAGGCAGGAAAATATAAGGGGTTTGAACTTATATAGATTGCTTTGGGGGAGAAGGGGTTGATAATAATCAAATAAGTAGGTTATTATAAACCTATCCACTATTTATAAATTGGCATGGAGTTGGGGGCAGAGGAGAGGAAGCAAATGATTCCAAATTGTTGATCTTCTGCAATACCATTCTCTTCCTCTTTGGACTTTGCTATTTCAGCCAAAAGTACCATCATTTTCTTACTAATGCAGCTTCAAAGCCTCATGCTGTTCCACCTGCCTGGGAAGCTCTCCCTAATTTCCTAGCCCCGTGTCCCATCTTTCCTTATAGATCCAGCTCAAGAACCACCTCATCCATGAAGTGCACCCAGCCCTTGGTGATTTTGTTTCATAACGTCACACTATCAGTGCCCAGCAATGTTCTAAAAACACAGCTGCTCAAAAAGCACTTGAAAATGTTGGTGATAGTTGCTAAAATCAGGCTGCTGTGTGGGTATCAGCACCAGCATGTAGACAGCAGACTCCCTTAATGCAGGATCTAGAGCAGTGATGGCGAACCTATGACACGCGTGTCAGAGGTGACACGCGAACTCATTTTTTTGGTTGACTTTTCTTTGTTAAATGGCATTTAAATATATACAATAAATGTCAAAAATATAAATCTTTGTTTTACTATGGTTGAAAATATCAAAAAATTTCTATATGTGACACGGCACCAGAGTTAAGTTAGGGTTTTTCAAAATGCTGACACACCGAGCTCAAAAGGTTCGCCATCACTGATCTAGAGTGTCGCTTGGTCTCCCTCCCCACACAGCACAGCCTGGGTCTGAGTCCCCTGGTTTATATTTTCAGGGATCAGATCCTCATCTTCCAGCAGAGAAGATACCCAAATGAGTGGGGGTGGGGGTGAGGGGCCAAAAGCACAGCACTAAAAGGAAACAAACCCAGCTCTTTTGTGAGGGGTAGATCTGTGAGCTCAATATAAATATGGGTTGGCCAATCAATTCAGGGGGGTGGGGGGGTGGGGTCACAATGAATCATTTGGGCTGCACTGACTCTTAGTATTGCTCACTATGTCAGCATGACACTCCCTTCTGGACCATACCTCTGGCCCTGACGGTGAAGCAGACTAGAACTGGAGGCCTTCTCTTGGAGTCCTCCCAGAAGAGTATGCCTCCCTGGGCAGATGTAGACTCCAGGAGATCCTGTTCCCACCTCTCACTGGTCTGATCCCCAGAATGTTAAGAACATAGCAACAGGACAGCCACATGATCTAAGGCCTGGGCAGTGAAGAGACCCAAACTTGCTAAGTGAAAGAAATCAAGAACAAGCAAAAACTAGAAGTTAACAGCCAAAGGTTCTTCAAAGTTGTGGAGAAGATCAGCAAGGAAGATGGCCAGCCCAACAGTCCAGCAGAATAACTAGGAGAGCCATGGCATGCAGGGTGGTAGACAGGATTGAATACAGACGAGCAGTAAATGAAGGTGCCTAACAGTGACGCAGCTTTCCAGCTCAGGTTCAGCCGTCTCAGTCCTTTCACCAGGGTGTGAACCAATCTTGAGCTGCCCTGGCGGGAAGGCTTGCTGGAGACCAGGCCTGCAGAAGCTGGCAGGCAGGATAGGGGATTCTGGGATGAGACACAGGCAGGTGCATTTCCCCACCAGCTTCACGAGGGAGATGACTCCATGTTTCAGAACCTGTGACCTCTTTCTTTACACACGAGCTGCTTTTCCTCGTTTCTTTGGAAAGATCCGAAAGAAAGCCAAGTTTCCGAGGTTTAGGATCACCCTTCAAAATACCGCATATAACTTTGGCAGACACTTTCCTCATGTTCAAGTTTTCTTTCAGAATGAGTCTAACAGTCTCTTTATCTAAATTTAACTGTTCAGCCATCATCCTCACTGTTAACTGCCTGTTTGAACAAACCAAGTCCTTGACCTTTTGGATATTGTCATCTGTCCGGTGGGTAACTGGACGGCCACTTCGGGCATCATCGCGAACATCTTCCCGTCCTTCTCTAAACCTTTTGTGCCAGTCATAAACTCTGGCCCTCGACATGACTTCATGCCCATAAGCTTCTTTTAAAAGACAGTGGGTCTCACTTGCAGACTTGTTCAGTTTCACGCAAAATTTTATACTAATCCTTTGCTCTAGATAGCGGTCACTCATTCTGGCAACACAGGAACGTTAACATGTCACGACTGTGAGGGGAAGACAAAGGGCCCGATCTCTATCCAAAGGGACCGATCTCTATCCGGCTGCAAGTGGACTCGGGGTGCTCGCTATTCTTGATCCTCTGGAAGCCTCACCGGAAAGAGTACCTGCTTTTCTGAGCTTTCAGTCGAGGCCGGGGAAGCCCGTTCTGAGAAGCTAATGGAGCCAAAGAGTAGCTGCAAAACTGGGGAAAATGAAACCTGCTACCACCCCACGTCTGCATCTAACTCGTGCACGCAGATCTGCCAGGAATGTCCAGGTCAGTCCCCAAGATCGTCCCGATTCCGCGGCCCTTAAAAGTCTGGCGATTTCTGCAACAGAGGCCTAAGTGGTGGCATCTTGAGCAGGCAGAGAAGCACCAGCGATGTAACGTGCCAGCTCGCCCTAGATGTGCAGAATCCCGCGCACTACAGGCCCGCCGGGGAGGCCTAGTGCTCACCCGCTCTGGAGTCCCGGGAGACGCGCCCGCATGCGCAATTCCCTCCTTCGCAGGGTCGGCCTGCGCAGGCGCGTGGCTCCGGGCCCTGCCTCCGCCTCGCCACACCCGCTTCCTCGCGCGCGCCCGCCTCGGGAGAAGTCAGCGGAGAGGAAGGGGCGGGGGAGGAAGACGAAGGGAAGAGAGGGCACCCCCGGGCGCCAGGGTGCATTGTGGGAAGGAGGCGGCAGCGTCCCGGGCGGGCGGGAGGTGCACCAGCGGCGGTGGCGGCGGTAAATCCTCCCGGCCGCTCACAGCACTGTGGAGCCGCGTCCCCAGCTCGGCCTCGGACCGCGGCGCCCCTCCTGCCCCTCGCGGCTTTCCGCCCGCCCGCCCCTCCCCCCGGCGCGCCGGCCTCGCCGAGCCGGCCGGCCGGCCAGGCTCCCCTCCCCGGCCCCGACGGGCGGGCGGGCTGCCCTGAGGAGGCGGGGAGGGGAGCGCCGGGCCGGCCCGCGGGCGGGCGACGATGCCGAACTTCTGCGCGGCCCCCAATTGCACGCGGAAGAGCACGCAGTCGGATCTGGCCTTCTTCAGGTTCCCGAGGGATCCGGCCAGGTAAGCGGCCGGCGCCGGGCTGGCAGCCGGGCCCCCCTCCGAGGCGCGCGCTGCCGACCGCGGGTCCCGAGCGGCGAGGGGCGTGTGGGAGGCGCGGAGAGAGGCACCGGCGTCGACCCCAGCCTCGGACCCCGGTGGAGAACGGGCCGCGAGCAGCGGGCGGGCGGGCGGGCCACCGGGGACCTCGGAGCACGTGCGCCGGGCGAGGGTTCGGCGCCGAGGGCACCACCCGAAGTGAGAGGCCCCCGGGGCGGCGCGCGGGCCGGTTCAACTGGGTTCCCGGCCCGGTTCGCGTGCTGTGTGATTTCTGACCAGGCGCTTTCTCCTCTGGGCTTCCGTTTCCCCAGCTGTCAAAAGAGGGTGGTCACCCGGCTCTTTCCTCTTCTGGGCACCACCCCCGGGACGGGGGTTCTTGTCGGGGTCCGGCCCCCTTCTTTGATCTTAGGCTGAGGCTCAGTTGCTTCCTCCTGGATCCTGATCGTGGGAATTCTAGCTCCGGCCGTTCGCTCGATCTCTCGTTCGGTTATTGCGGGGATAACGGTGTGGGGGGTGAGGGTGACGGGAGTGACGCGAAGGAGAGGCACTGGTATGGACGCCTTCCTGAGTCCCTTACGCACCCTCCCTTAGAGGGTGACAGCGTAGAGGCTGCTCAAAAGGCGGAGGATTACCCCTTGGCCTGTTGTTGATTTAGTCCAGCGGTTCTCAACCTGTGGGTCGCGACCCCTTTGGCGGTCGAACGACCCTTTCACAGGGGTCGCCTAAGACCATCCTGCATATCAGATGTTGACATTACGATTCACAACAGTAGCAACATTACAGTTATGAAGTTGCAACGAACATAACTTTATGGTTGGGGGTCACCACAACATGAGGAACTGTATTAAAGGGTCGTGGCATTAGGAAGGTTGAGAACCACGGATTTAGTCATTTCAAATGAACACACCCGCTGTGTGTTGGGTGCTGGAAATTCACAAGGGAATGAGGGTTGCCTGCAGAAAGCGCACAGTTCATTAAAGAGGCAAGTATAGCCGAGACCGGTTTGGCTCAGTGGATAGAGCGTCGGCCTGCGGACTGAAGGGTCCCAGGTTCGATTCCGGTCAAGGGCATGTACCTGGGTTGCGGGCACATCCCCAGTGGGAGATGTGCAGGAGGCAGCTGATCGGTGTTTCTCTCTCATCGATGTTTCTGACTATCTCTCTCCCTTCCAATATATTTAAAAAAAGAGAGAGAGAGAGAGAGAGAGAGAGACAAGTATAAGCAGACGATTGTAATATCGATTGTAAATATGACATGCTTTGTATTTGTTAGTTCCACAAATGTTTATGGAAGGCCTACTGTGTGCTTGCCGGGCATTGTTCTGAGCACTGGGAGTGTACAAATGAACAGTTCATGGAGTTTACATTCTGATGGGGGGCAACAGACACATACGTAATGTGTCAGGTGTGATAAATACAGTACGATGGAGAAAGCACACATGTTGTGGGGTGGGGGAGTAAGGAGGAGCAGGGGAGGCACACTTGCTATTGTAAATAAGGCAATCAGAGAAGGCCTCACTAAGAAGTTGAATTGGAGCAAAGACCAGTGGTAGGTAAGGGGGCTAGCCATGAAGAGTTCTACGGGAAGAGCATCCCAGTCTGTGGAAACAGTAAATGCAAAGGGGGGGCATGGCTCCACTGTTAGAGGTACAGCCAGAAGTCCATGGACTGCTAGAGCTGGTTTAAGGAAGGAGAGAGAGGGAAAAGATGAGACCAGAAAAGTGTGTGTGGGGGGGGGGGGGGGGACACGACAAATTGGTTAGGACATTGTAGGCCATGGGAAGCACTTTGGGCATTTATTCTGAATGAGATAGGAAGTCATCAAAGGGTTTAGAGCAGAGACTTACGCTTCAAACAGGATCACTGGCTGCTTGCTGAAGGGAAGCAAAGGTGAGAATAGAAGACCAGTTAATGGCAATTGCAATAAATTAGGTTAGTAGAGGAGGAGGTGGCGGTAAGTTGTTGCATTTGGGTTATGTTTTGAAGATGAAGCCAACAGAATTTGTTAAATGGTTTAGATGGGGAATATTAAAGGCTTGGTTTGAGACGTGAAGCTTAAGATACCTGATAGACATTCAGGAATAGATATCTTTCTTCATAGCCATATCTAGAAATAAACTCAAAGTGACCCATATTTAGATTAATGACCTAAATATTTAAGAGCTAAAACCATAAAAAGATATACACGTCTGGGATTTAGAGACTTCCAGACTGGAGATTATAAATATGGATGTTCTCAGTTTATAGAGGGTATTTAAAGCCAGAGTGTCAGTTAAATAAAGCAGAGTTAAGTCGGAGGGTTGCGCCCTGGAGCGTTCCTAATGTTTAAAAGTTCAGGGAGATGAGGAGGAACTAGCTCAGGAGAATGAGGTACAGGCAGTCCTCAGGTTAAGTTGGAGATCAGCTCCTATGGCGCAACTCGATTTTCACCGTAAGTCGGAACCCACCCACATAAGCACCTACGTCACTCTCATGGAGCACATGCACAGCAGTAATGAAGTGAAACAGTAAAAAGAATTTAAAAGAAAGATAATTCCTGACCTTTACTTGTGGTAAATAAATAATAATGAACATAAAGCACATATGTACATACATCGAAATGATGGAACTTTTTTTATATGTATACTGTAAATGGGAGATGGCGACGTAACCACGAAACGACGTAAATCGAGTCCAAGGTAACCCGAGGACTGCCTGTATAATTTTGGGGTTCTATGGGAGCAGAGAAGAGGAGAATCTTATCTGACTCAACCTTACCCCAAGAAGCATTATCTTCATTTTACATAAATTTTAGCCCAAGGACATTTTTGGGAATATCTTTCTCTTTTCATTATACTTCTTAGCCAGGAGTATGGGCTGTAGGGTTTACAGCCTTAGATTTGGGAGGAATTTTTAGATCTAGTGCAATATCCCTTGAATTGCTGGAATTTCCCCAATTGAAATGGTGTTTTAACCGTTTTTTTTTGGGGGGGGGGCACTGTCCCCTTTTGAGAATCAACATAAGGACTCTTGAGGAAAAAACATGGACACACACTTTTGCATTCTACTCAAGTTATTTGTGAACCTTTCTTAGGGGTCGGCCTGTGCATTCCTGACAGGTGGGCCTTTGTTTAAAAAACCACCAGTGATGGTTCTCTGCTTTGCCTGGGGACATTTGAGGATTCTGGACAGCTTTAGCTATTGTTTCTTCTTTGTTTTGAGTGGAAATCTATACCTTCCTATAATTTACGTTTTGGAAATCCTAGTTTTGTTCCCAGGGTCATACTGAGCAAGTCTGTGCCCTTTTCATGTACCTAGTCCTTTGAGTATTTCAGGACCAAATTAAGAACTTTTATTTCTTTTTTAAAAATATATATTTTATTGATTTTTTTTTTACAGAGAGGTAGGGAGAGGTATAGAGAGTTAGAAACATCGATGAGAGAGAAACATCAATCAGCTACCTGTTGCATACTCCTTACTGGTTATGTGCCTGAAACCAAGGTACATGCCCTTGACCGGAATCAAACCTGGAACCCTTGAGTCCACAGGCTGAGACTCTATCCACTAAGCCAAACTGGTTAGGGCAAGAACTTTTCTTTAAAAAAAAAACAAAAAAACCCCACATTTTTTATTGAGATATGATTCACTTACCAAACAGTTCACCCATTAAAAGTGTACAATTCAGTCTTGGCCCATGTTGCTCAGTGGTTAGAGTGCCACCCCCGCACACCTAAGGGTGGCACGTTCGATTTCAGTAAGGGTATGTACCTGGTTGCAGGTTTGATCCCCCGACCTGGTCCTGGTGTGTGTAGATGTATCCATCACATTGGTGTCTGTCATTCCTTCTCTCTCCCTCTTCCCTTCCACTCCCTCCCTCCCCGGCCCTTTCCCTCCCTCCCTCCCTTCCTCCCTCCCTTTCACTCTCTCTAAAAATCAACGGAAAAATATCCTCGGGTAAAGATTAACACCAACAAAAAAGTACAATTCAGTGATTTTCAGAATATTATTACATTATTTTTAAAATTTTTGATAAAATATACATAACAAAATTTGCCATTTTAATTATTTTAGTGTATAAGTCAGTGGCATTAATTACATTCACTATGTTGTGCAAACCATCACCACTATATATTTCCAAAGATTTTTCATTACCCAAAGCAAAAACTGTAACTATTAAGCAACACCCCCCTCCCCCCAGCATCCCATCCTTTCTGACCTACCTTTAGTCTCCATGAATTTGTTCTATGTATTTCATGTAAGTGGAATGATACAATTATTGTCCTTTTATGTCTGGTTTATTTTACTTAACATAATATATTCAAGGCCTTTTTATACAAACCAGATCTCATAGTGTAGGATTTCAAATTACACTATATTTGACAGTTTCTTTTTTACCATGACCAGAATTAATTATAATAAAGAAGTAGTTTCCAGAGGTGTTTATTGAATTAACTAGAGGCCTGGTGCATGAATTCGTGCATAGGTGTGGTCCCTCTGGATGGCCTGCAGGGATTGGGCCAAAACCTGCAGTCCAACGCTGCCTGCCGCTCCTTCCTGCTGCTCCTTCCTGCCGCTCCCGCTCATCCTGGCCCTACTGTGCCTGCCTCGGGCTTGCACCCAGTCAGTCCTGATCGGAAGAGGCTCGCACCAGTCATGAGCCCTGCAACTGGCGCCCTCCCAAGGGGAGTGGCCTGCGGGATCGGGCTGAAACCAGCTCTCCAACATCCCCTGAGGGGTCCCGGATTGTGAGAGGGCACAGGCCAAGCTGAGGGACCCCACTGGTGCAGGGAGGGACCGTGGGAGGGCTCCAGGGCATGTCCAGCCTATTTTGCTTAGCCCCAATTGGCCAGATGCCAGCAGCAAGCTAACCTACTGATCGGAGCATCTGCCCCCTCGTGGTCAGTGCACATTGTAGTGACTGATCGACCAGTTGACTGTCTGTCCTCTGGTGGTCAGTGCACCTCATAGTGAGCGGTTGAGCAGCCTTAGAATATCATTAGCATATTACACTTTGGTTCAGGGGTCCTCAAACTACGGCCCGCAGGCCACATGCAGCCCGCTGAAAACATTTGTTTTTTACTTCAAAATAAGATATGTGCAGTGTGCATAGGAATTTGTTCATAGTTTTTTTTTAAAACTATAGTCCGGCCCTCTAACGGTCTGAGGGACAGTGAACTGGCCCCCTGTTTAAAAAGTTTGAGGACCCCTGCTTTGGTTGGTTGGTTGGTTGTTCTGCCGCTCAGTCTATTTGCATATTACCCTTTTATTATATAGGATTATTATATAGGATAACAGTATTTTTAGGGTTCTTAGTTATAAGTAGTTTTTTTCTATAAATGAGTTGTAGGGAAGGTTGAGAAAAGGTGACATTGCTAACCTATCTATTCTTCAAAAGTTAACTAACATTTTTAACTAACAATGAAGGTAAGTATATTTATGCTATTAAGTAGCACATTTCCCATTCATCATACTTATAAATTTTATGCACACTTAGAAACAGCTATTTAGAAGTAATTTAAATTCAAGAATATAATTAATAGAGGACATAATGTGGAATTTTATACCATAATAGCTTTTATCAGTTTAGAAAAAGTGGCATTAATGTGCCCTTTCTTTTAATACAAAATAATAGAATCAAATCACTTAGGGTAGTAGCAGGGAAGTCATAGATTACCTAAAATTAAAGTTAAAAAACAAACAAACAACGGGCCAAAATTTGATTGCTCCAGAATGGCTTGACTAATGACAACGCTTAACGGGAACCTGGGAATCATTCACGGTGGCTCATTCCCAGACCAAGTGAGAAGGTACAAGTAGACCTAACTGAATTGCTCCTATTAAGAGTGAGTTGGGCAATTGAAGAAGACCTCTTCTCCTCCTCATCCCTAAAGTGGTGAGGTCTTCCAAGATTTTTTTTTTTATAGCAATTTAAAGGTAATTGAGGGTTGTAAAATGTTAAAGTGGCTTTCCAGACACTCATGAAGAGTCCCCAAAACCCTTTCAAAGAATCTGAAGGTAAAAACTATTTTTATAGTAGCACTGTCATTATTTGCCTTTTCATGCTCATTCTCTCAAAAGCATATAGTGCAGTATTTCAGGGGGTATATACCATATAATAACATCATTGCTCTAATAATTACATAATGTTTTTCTAAAATTTTCTAAGTATGATTATTCAAATGCAGGTGTTTAGTAGACATTTTCTCAGAAATTAATGTAATAAGCCTGTCACTCCAAAGAAAACAACTAACGTATGCACTCAAGCAAAAATAGAAATTTGGAGAAAACATATGCACCACCTTGAACTTGACAGCTCTCTAATACTTACAGGACTATTCTGATGAGATCAATGGTGATATTGATAGTTATGACTTTTAAAATATATTGTATAATGAAATGTGTTACCATTTAGATGGTCTGCATAACTCAATATTTTCCAAATTGACCATTTCATGATTTTACAAAGACTTGCATGGAAAAAGCTATATTCAAAGTACAAGATAAACCAATGGACTTTATTGTAACCACTAGAGTGTGAAAAGGTCATTGGTCTGGTTTCAGATTCTACATTGCAACTAATCTTTAAGAAAGATTTTTGGTGGAGTTTTAGTGTGGTATCTAATAAGAACATTCACAATTTTGTGGAAAAGGAGGAATCCTATTTAATAAAAGGCTAATATGCAAATCAACTGAATGGCGGAACAGTCAGTTGCTATGATGTGCACTGACCACTAGGGAGTAGACACTCAATGCAGGAACTGCCTCCTGGTGGTCAGTGCACTCCCATAGGGGGAGCGTTGCTCAGCCAGAAGTTGGGCTCATAGCTGGTGAGCGCAGCTGTGGTGGCAGGAACCTCTCCTGCTAAGGACCCCTCGGGTGATGTCCGTCTGCTGGCTTAGGTCTGCTTCCCGGTCCCAGATGCGAGAGGGCAAGAGGGTGCAGGCCGGGCTGAGGGATCCCTTTTCCCCCTGCTCCCCCCCCCGCCCCCCCGTGCATGAATGTCATGCACCAGGCCTCTAGTATTTTAATAACCTTTTTACTTATTTATTTTTGTTAATCCTCACCCAAGCATATTTTTTTCTATTGACAGTCGGGGTGGGGGGGAGAGAAAGAGAGAAAGAAACATTGGTGTGAGAGAAACACATTGATTGGTTTCCTCCTGTACACGTCCCTACTGCAGCTGGGGAGTGAACCTGAAATCCTTTGGTTTGCAGGCAGGGCTCTAACCAGTGAGCAACATCGGCCAGGGCTAGTAACCTTTTAAACTGCATGTCAGTGTGATGCCAGATTTTCTCTATATAGTCAACCAGAACAATATATGGCAGCAGATTAAGTATAAAAGCAGATGTGGGAATCTAGCTATCTTCTATTAAGCTCGACATTAGAGTTTTGGAGAGATGGAAATCAATGCAATTATTTTGACTAAACTAACTGAACATTTTCAGTAAATGTTTTTTGTTTGTTTTGGAAAATATGGTTATTTTTCATTAGAATGTTATCTATGTTAACATGTAATGGGATGAATAAATATTAAGTTTTTCTCAGTTTTAATTTCTACAATTACAAATATTGATAGATAAAACCCACATAAATAAAAAAAGCTCTTTAGATCCTCAATAATTTAAGAATGTAAAAGGGTCCTGAAACTGAAGTTTGAGAAATGTTTCTATAAAGTATCTTTTAAAAAAAAAATCTTTATTATAGATTTCAGAGAGGAAGGGAGAGGAAGAGAGAGATAGAAACATCAATAATGAGCAAGATTCTCTCTCATGGATGAGGTTTCTATCTCTCTCCCATCCTCTCTGAAATCAATAAAAATATATTTTACAAAAAAGAAGTATGTGTCGGAAAAACCAAGATGGAGGCATAGGTAAACACCGGAGTTAGCTGCCTCGAACAACCACTTCACAAATACAACTAAAAGACGGAACGGACATCGCCCAGAACCACAGGAAGACTGGCTGAGGGGAAATTCTTCAACTAGAAGGAAAGAGAACAGCATACGAGACTCAGAGGAGGCACAGTGCGGAAAATACAAAGGTGCAGAGGTGCGCGTGGAGTGGGCTGGTGTCTGAGGGCATGGTTGTCGTTTTCAATCGGGAGGGAGTCTCAGATTCTGAGCTCCAGTTCTGGGCGAGTCTCTAGGGACCCAGACTCAAACCGGAGAAGCGGGACTGTCTGGCTTCGGTCGGAACGCGAGGGCAGCTTTCTCTCCGAGGTTTGCAGTGGTTGCTGGGACTCTGAGAGGCAGAGCCTCTGGGGACGGGACTGAGAGCAGCCATAACTGCTCCCTCCACCCGCTCTGTTGATCCCGTGCGACCAGCCCCACCCAAGCCCTGCGCAGAGCCATTTGCCAGATAGCCTCAGGCAAAGGCTAGATTAGCACCTCCCTAGAGGACAGAAGTTTTCCCACTGCAGACACAGCTGATTCTCACAGCCAGTTGGCCTGGAGGTCAAATCCCCCTAGTATTAACTACAACAATCAAGGCTTAACTACAACAAGACTGTGAACAAAGACCACTAGGGGGTGCACCAAGAAAGCATAAAAATGCGGAGACAAAGAAACAGGACAAAACTGTCAATGGAGGATATTGAGTTCAGAACCACACTTTTAAGGTCTCTCAAGAACTGTCTAGAAGCCTCCGATAAAGTTATTGAGATCCTCAAGAAATCTAATGAGACCCTCGATGTTGTGATAAAGAACCAACTAGAAATTAAGCATACACGGACTGAAATAACGAATATTATACAGACTCCCAACAGCAGACCAGAGGAGCGCAAGAATCAAGGCAAAGATTTGAAATGCGAAGAAGCAAAAAACACCCAACCAGAAAAGCAAAATGAAAAAAGAATCCGAAAATACGAAGATAGTGTAAGGAGCCTCTGGGACAGCTTCAAGCGTACCAACATCAGAATTATAGGGGTGCCAGAAGATGAGAGAGACCAAGATATTGAAAACCTATTTGAAGAAATAATGACAGAAAACTTCCCCTACCTGGTGAAAAAAATAGACTTATAAGTCCAGGAAGCGCAGAGAACCCCAAACAAAAGGAATCCAAAGAGGACCACACCAAGACACATCATAATTAAAATGCCAAGAGCAAAAGACAAAGAGAGAATGTTAAAAGCAGCAAGAGAAAGAAACTCAGTTACCTACAAGGGAATACCCATACGACTGTCAGCTGATTTCTCAACAGAAACTTTGCAGGCCAGAAGGGAGTGGCAAGAAATATTCAAAGTGATGAATGCCAAGAACCTACAACCAAGATTACTTTATCCAGCAAAGCTATCATTCAGAATTGAAGGTCAGATAAAGAGCTTCACAGATAAGGAAAAGCTAAAGGAGTTCATCACCACCAAACCTTTATATGAAATGCTGAAAGGTATCCTTTAAGAAGAGGAAGAAGAAGAAAAAGGTAAAGATACTAATTATGAACAACAAATATGCATCTATCAACAAGTGAATCTAGGAATCAAGTGAATAAATAATCTGATGAACAGAATGAACTGGTGATTATAATAGAATCAGGGACATAGAAAGGGAATGGACTCACTATTCTTGGTGGGGAAAGGGGTGTGGGAGATGCGGGAAGAGACTGGACAAAAATTGTGCACCTAGGGATGAGGACAGTGGGGGCGGTAAGGGCAGAGGGTGGGGTGGGAACTGGGTGGAGGGGAGCTATGGGGGGGAAAAAAGAGGAACAAATGTAATAATCTGAACAATAAAAATTTACTAAAAAAAAAAAAAAGAAAGAAAAACATCAATAATGAGAGAGAATCATCGAATGGCTGCCTCCTGCACGCTTCCCCCCACCCCCCCTTTTCCAGGGATCGAGCCCACAACCTGGGCATGTGCCCTTGACCAGAATCAAACCCGGGACCCTTCAGTCCGCAAGCCAGAGCTCTATCCACTAAGCCAAACCAGCTAGGTCTAAAATATGATCTTAAAGTACTTTCATATCATCTCATTTAATCCTTCAAACAATGTTGTAAGTTGCAATAATAACATTTCTTATAGAACAGTTTATATTCTATGTGTTTTATGTACATTGTTTCAAAATTGACTTGCAGTCAATTTTGAGATAGTTCTTGCTTCAGATAACCAAAGCAGGCACAGAGAGGTTAGCTAATTTGTTCACAGTCCCACAGGAATATCTAAAACCCCAAAGGTAGGATAAATATGTACTATTACTCAAAATTATTTGGCCATTAAACCTTTTTTAAAAAAATGGTTTTTGGAATATGTTTTTAGAAATGTGACATATTAGTAGGAGATCATTTAAGGGAAAAAATTAAGATAGAAAGTGACCATTGGATTTGGCAGGATGGAAATCATCAATAATCTTGAGCAGTTTTAGTGGAAAAGGGATGAAGCAGAAGCCTTTGGTCAAGAATGTGAGATAAGAAAGTGGATACAATGAAAATGGACTCTAATTAGTTTTGCTATGTAGAGGATAAGGGTTAAGGAAGTTTTTAAGATGGGAGATATTAGGACATGTTTATACTGATGGTAATAAACTGGTAGGATACATTTAGGATGTTGAGAGACCATATACAGAGAAGTGAGGAGGGGGAGGCTTACTTACCTGTGTGTGTGTATATACTTACTCATCTACACACACACATGGATGTACAGATGCACATCTGAATCAGGAAAAGTTTCCATCAAGAAATGACATTTAAGCTAAGATCTGAGGACTAATCTTTGCATAGGCTTTCCTATGTAAAAGAAGTGAAAAAGTAATAAAGAGGATACTAGGCTGAATAAACAGCATGGGGAACAGCCCTAAAATAGAAATGACCACAGTGCATTCATGAAACTGAAGGCCTGTGAGGCAGGCAGAGAGAGTGGAAGGATGGTATGATATGAGGCTGGGATGGTGGACAAGGTACAAATTGTGCAGGGTCTTGTAAGACATGTGAGGGGTTGGTTTTTATATTAAGAATAATGAGAAGCCACAAAGGATTATAAGCAGGGAAAGACATTCCTGTATAGGCTTTTAAAAACATTTACTCTGCAGCAAGGAGAAGGGGTTAGAGAAGAGCAAAAGATCAATTTGGAAGTAGATGAATTTGGGGAGTCATTCCATTCTGTTAAGGGAAAATATGACAGAGTCTGGAATACAGGGCATGGGACAGAGAGAGCTAGGAAAGGAGCAACATTGAAAAAAAAACACACAAAAAACAGCAATTGAGAGATGATGATGTAAGTATCCTATCTAATAAAAGACAAATAGGGTAATTAACTGTACCTCCAATATGCTTCCCATTGGCTAATCAGTGATATGCAAATTAACTGCCAACTAAGATGGTGGCCAGCAGCCACGCAGCTGAAGCGAACATGAGGCTTGGTTGCCTCGGCGAAGGTTCCCCGCCTGCCGTGGCCCGGCTCTGAGCCTGAAAGCAACAGCTCCGAAAGCAACTATGTTTTAATTATAGAAGCTAAATAAATCCCAGATACCTGCTTTCAGCCAGCCAAGGTCTCAGAGCTGGAGCTGCAACAGTGTTTCAATTATATAAGCCAAACAAACCCCAGATACCTGCTTTCAGCAGGCGAGGCCTCAGAGCTGGAGCCAGCTCTCAGCTCCAGTGACAGCCATAGAAGGTAAATAAATCCCAGAATAAAAAAGAAAAAAAGGAGAGGTTGGGAGCTTCAGTCGCCCACCAGCCTGAAAACGGCCCTCAGCCCCTCACCCAGACTGGCCAGGCCACCCCAGTGGGGACCCCCACCCTGAAGGGGGTGCGACCAGATGCAAACAGCCATCAGCCCCTCATCCAGGCTGGCCAGGCACCCAAGCAGGACCCCCACCCTGATCCGGGACACCCCTCAGGGCAAACCAGCCGGGCCCCACCCGTGCACCAGGCCTCTATCCTATATAGTAAAAGGGTAATATGCAAACTGACCCTAACAGCAGAAAGACTGGGAATGACTGGTCACTATGACACACATTGACCACCAGGAGGCTGATGCTTAATGCAGGAGCTGCCCTCTGGTGGTCAGGGCACTCTCACATGGGGAGCTCTGCTCAGCCACAAGCCAGGCTGATGGCTGCCAGTACAGCGGTGGTGGTGGGAGCCTTTCCTGCCTCCTCAGCAGTGCTAAAGATGTCCAACTGCAGTTTAGGCCTTCTCCCCGCTGGCAAGTGGACATCCCCCGAGGGCTGCCGGGCTGCCAGAGGGATGTCTGATTGCCATCTTAGACCCAATCCCCCGGGGAGCAGGCCCAAGCCAGCAGGTGGTCATCCCCCGAGGGGTCCCAGACTGCGAGAGGGCACAGGTCGGGCTGAGGGACCCCCCACCCCGAGTGCACAAATTTTTGTGCACTGGGCCTTTAGTGTATATATAAGCACATATAAATATACTAGAGGTCTGGTGCACAAATTTGTGCACACTGAAAGGAAATTAATTAGAAGAAATATTTTAATATTACTATTTGCCTTTTCTCTATAATAGAAGTGTCAACCAAATTCACAATCGACAATGACAGATGGAAACACACATGCAATTGGCAACAGTGAGAGCTTTATATATACAGTAAGTCCTTGGGTTATGGCGGAGATCTGTTCCTCCAGCGCGATGTAATGCGATTTTCACCGTAAGTCGGAACCCACCTACATAAGCACCTACGTCACTCACATGGAGCACATACACAGCAGTAATGAAGTGAAACAGTAAAAAAAATTTAAAAGAAAGATAACAATTCCTGACCTTTACTTGTGGTAAATAAATAAAAAACACAAAGCACATATGTATCTATATTGAAATGACGAAACTTTTTTTTTTTTTTAATAAATAAATGGGAGATGGTGTTGTAACCACAAAATGATGTACATCGAGTCCGATGTAACCTGAGGACTGTCTGTATAGATATAGATAAACTTGCTTAATTAGACCTGCTTTCTGATTTAGTTAAACTTTTTCCAGCCCAGTGAAGCACCCCAACTTCTCTTTCAGGTAATTATCAGCAACACAGCAGTAAATATCAACACAAGGCAGATTATTATTGTAGATCATGTAGGGAGAACAAAGGGTGAAATATTTAACTATAGCAGTGTTTGACTATATTCTGTGCAGTGAGAAAACCTGAAGTCATTTTCAAGTTTCATCATTCCTTACTTCTTTTCAGTCAGGTCAAGTTTCTAAATGTTCGAAATCTATTTTCTGGCTAAAGAAAAGAAAATAGGATTCTACCCAGTCTCCTGTCTACCTACTCCGGGAATTCTGTGAGGATCAAATGAGATGAGGCATGTGAAAACACTTCACAGACATTTGGTTAAAGTGTAAAATGTTTGCACCTGGCTATAAAGCAAGTCGTGTTCATGGGCTGAAGAAACTTCAAGGAGGCTAGTTACTAGGGAGAAGAAGCTGGGCGTTGCTACATGATGTCATTACCCGGCACCTACAGCCACAGTTTCTGGGCTGGGCTGGGCTGTGGGCCACATTTTGCACCATGGGGTCTCGGCAACATTGGCTGCGATTTGGTAGGCTGTCACTCCAGGGTGGTGGCAGGGCCTGTGTCCCACTTGGGGGAAGCTGAGTGTTGCTTTGTCAGTGCCAGGTCCGCATTGCCATGTCTCATAAATGGCCAGTGCATGTCACGGCAGCTCCTGCATTGAGCGTCTGCCCGTTGGTGGTCAGTGTGTATAATAGCAACCAGTTGGACGGTCAAGGGACACTTAGCATATTAGCCTTTTATATATATAGATGTACAGGTATGTAAGTATTATATGTATGTATGTAAAAAAGATTTATTGTGATTTTATTACTATTAATATAAAACATATACACAGAAGATCACAAATTATAAATGTATGGCTGTTAGATTTTCAGAGTGACATGTCCATGAAATTTTTCCTGGATTAAAAAATAAATAGAATATTATTAACATCTCAAACAGTTCTCCAGTGGTCTGACTTCACTTCATGCTTCACACACATTAGATTAGTTGGTTACTGAAGAGAAGAGGAAGCTGTTTTATTGATATGACATACTTAGAGAAAAGTGCAAAAATGATAGTCTAGAACTTGATGAATTTTTACTGAACGAACATACCTAATGTTCTAGATATGGAACATTACCAGCACCTCAGAAAGCCTCCTTTTTGTCCATTCCTAATTGTTACCCCTTCCTAAATGTATCCACTATTCTATCATCACTGTGTTGGGTGTTTCCAAAGCCACCCCCATATTCAGAGATTGACTAGAAGGACTTGTGTGACTCAGTATATAGCTGTACTACTCACAGATAAGACTTATTACAGCAGTGTAGTAAGAACATACATCAGATCATAAGGGGAAAAAGACAGTGGAATATGGAGGCTGCTTTATGTTCTCTCCCTCCCTTGGTGGGGGAAGGGGAGTCACACAGAGCCCACTTCTCTCAGCAGTAAAAATGCAGCAACATGTGTACCATGTTTCTGCCCATTAGAGACCCAGTGCCTGAAGATTTTATTGGAGTCTGGTCACATAGACACTCTGCCTAGCATATACTGAAATTCCAGACTCCCAGAAGGCAGGTTTTTTATATAAATCATATTGCTTGTACAAACAGTGTAGGCACAGTGAGCCACCTTATTAGTTAGGGCAATTTTTTAAAAATTGATTTTAGAGAGAGAGAGATGAAGTGGGGGGGGGGAGAGAAACGTTGATTTATTGTTCCACTTATTTATGCATTCATAAATAATGAGAAGTTGGGCCTTTTTAATAGTTTTAGCAACTATTTTTTTAAAAAAAATTCTTTATTAGTTAAGGTATTACAAATATGTCCTTATCCCCCCATTAATCCCCCCCCCCCCCACACACACACACTCATGTTCTCATACCCCTGTTGTCCATGTCCATTGGTTTGGCTTATATGCATGCATACAAGTCCTTTGGTTGATCTCTTCCCCTTACCCCCTCCCTCCCTTACTTTCCCTCTGGGTAGTGATAGTCTGATCGCTGTTTCTCTGTCTTTGGATCTGTCCATGTTGTTCTCTATAATCCACAAATGAGTGAGATCATGTGGTATTTATCTTTCTCTGACTGGCTTATTTCACTTAGCATAATGCTCTCCAGTTCCATCCATGCTGTTGCAGAAGGCAAGAGTTCCTTCTTTTTTACTGCAGCATAGTATTCCATTGTGTAGATGTACCACAGTTTTCTAATCCACTCATCTGCTGATGGGCACTTAGGCTGTTTCCAAATTTTAGCTATGGTGAATTGTGCTGCTATGAACATAGGGGTGCATATATCCTTTCTGATTGGCGTTTCTGGTTTCTTGGGATATATTCCTAGAAGTGGGATCACTGGGTCAAATGGGAGTTCCATTTTTAGTTTTTTGAGGAAACTCTATACTGTTCTCCACAGTGGCTGCACCAGTCTGCATTCCCACCAGCAGTGCAGAAGGGTTCCTTTTTTTCCACATCCTCTCCAACACTTGTTGTTTGTTGATTTGTTGATGATAGCCATTCTGACAGGTGTGAGATGATACCACATTGTTGTTTTGATTTGCATCTCTCGTATTATTAGTGATTTTGAGCATGTTTTTATATGTCTTTCAACCTTCTGTATGTCCTCTTTTGAAAAGTGTCTATCTAGGTCCCTTGCCCATTTTTTGATTGGATTGTTTATCTTCCTGTTGTTAAGTTTCATGAGTTCCCTGTAAATGTTGGAGATTAAACCCTTATCGGTGATATCATTAGCAAATATGTTCTCCCATGTAGTGGGTCTTCTTGTTGTTTTGTTGATGGTTTCCTTTGCTGTGCAAAAGCTTTTTATTTTGATGTAATCCCATTTGTTTATTTTCTCTTTAGTTTCCATTGCCCTAGGAGCATTATCAGAGAAGAAATTCCTTCGGCATATGTTTGCGATTTTGCTGCCTGTGGATCCCTCTAGTATTTTTATGGTTTCCCTTCTTTTTTTTTTTTAAATATATTTTATTGATTTTTTACAGAGAGGAAGGGAGAGAAATAGAGAGTTAGAAACATCGATGAGAGAGAAACATCGATCACCTGCCTCCCGCACATCCCCCACTGGGGAAGTGCCTGCAACCGAGGTACATGCCCCTGACCAGAATCGAACCCGGGACCCTTCAGTCCACAGGCTGACGCTCTATCCGCTGAGCCAAACCGGCTTTGGCTATGGTTTCCCTTCTTACGTTTAAGTCTTTTATCCATTTTGAGTTTATTTTTGTGCATGGTGTGAGTTGGTGGTCTAGTTTCATCTTTTTGCATGTATCTGTCCAATTTTACCAACACCATTTATTGAAGAGACTGTCTTGACTCCATTGTATGCTCTTGCCTCCTTTGTCGAATATTAATTGAGCATAGTGGTTTGGGTCGATTTCTGGGTTCTCTGTTCTATTCTATTGATCTATATGTCTGTTCTTGTGCCAGTACCAAGCTGTTTTAAGAACAGTGGCTTTGTAATACAGTTTGATATCTGGTATTGAGATCCCACCAACTTTAGTTTTAGCAACTATTAAACCTTGCTCTCCTGGGAAACAGCTTAGAGAGGGCGCAGCTCTTGGCAACGCATTCCTTGTATGTGCCCTGACCAGAAATTGAACCCGCAGCTTTGGCATATCAGGATGGCACTCTAACCAACTGAGCAACCTGGCCAGGGCCCAGTTAGGGCAAGTTTTATGTCATTGTAGGAAACTGTTTAGCAGCCAAGTTCCCAGACACTAGTCAAAAGGCCAACCTTATAAGCAAGCCTTTCTAAGGATAGCAATCTCAGGCCTGCTCTATTAACTCTTTCCTGAACAATCACCATTTTTAAGTTTTACCTATTCTTGAATCTATTTATATAAAAACCCTGGGTGTAATGTCACGACCGAGGCTCGACAAACCAGAAGGAAGTCAGTCCTGCAGGGGTCGTCTTGGAAACGGCTGTACCTTCCCTGAGCTGTTTCCCGCGAGGGCCATGAGGTTTGAGGCAGGAACCTGCCCTCAGAGCGTGGCCGCACTGAGTCCTGGGTCCTCTTAGCAACAGTTGTGCCCACCCTGAGCTGTTTCCAGTAAGGCCGAGGTTTGAGGCAGGAACCGGCTTTCGGAGTGTGGATGCAATGAGTCCTGGGTCGCGTTGCCAAGGGCTGCACCTTCCTGGAGCTGTTTCCCAGGAGAGCAAGGTTTGAGACAGGAACCAGCCCTCGGAGCGTGTAGGCATATCTTCATAAAGTTTTAATACGTTATATTAGAGGTCGTGGTAGTACTGTTTTATCCACAGTGTCTATAGGACTTGCTGCAAATTTACTTCTCGGTGGAAGCACCTTTCATTCCCAATATAAATTACCCATTCCACTAAATGAAATTTCAACTTCTTGACTCGATATAAACAGTGAAGTTGCTAAAACTATTAAAAAGGCCCAACTTCTCATTGATGAGTGCACTGTGGCATCCAATCATGCTATAAACGCCATAGACAGATTACTAAGAGAAATTTGAATGTAGTATTTGGTGGGAAAGTTCTCCTCCTTGGAGGCGATTTTCGACAGTGTCTCAGTATTGTAACTCATGCTATGCGATCGGCCATAGTACAAACGAGTTTAAAGTACTGCAATGTTTGGGGATGTTTCAGAAAGTTGTCTCTTTCAACAATGAGATCAGAGGATTCTGCGTATAGTGAATGGTTAGTAAAATTTGGAGATGGCAAACTTGATAGCAGTTTTCATTTAGGAATGGATATTATTGAAATCCCCTGTGAAATGATTTGTAATGGATCTATTGAAGCTACCTTTGGCAATACTATATCTATAGATATATTAAAAATATATCTAAATGTGCAATTCTTTGTCCATGTTCAAAAAGTAAATGAAGAAATTTTGGATATACTCAATGGAGATTTTCACACATATTTGAGTGATGATGCCATTCATTCCACAGATGATGCTGAAAAGGAAAATTTTCCCATCGAATTTCTTAATAGTATTACTCCTTTGGGAATGTCATGTCATAAATTAAAATTGAAAGTGGGTGCAATCATCATGCTATTGAGAAATATTAATAGTAAATGGGGTCTTTGTAATGTTAACAGATTTATTATCAAAAGATTACAACCTCATGTCATTGAAGCTGAAGTATTAACAGGATCTGCAGAGGGAGAGGTTGTTCTGATTCCAAGAATTGATTTGTCCCCATCTGACACTGGCCTCCCATTTAAATTGATTCAATTTCAGTTTCCCGTGATGCCAGCATTTGTGATGACTATTAATAAACCACAAAGACAAACTCTAGACAGAGTAGTCATATTCATACCTGAACCCATTTTTGCACATGGTCAGTTATATGTTGCTTTCTCTCGAGTTTGAAGAGCATGTGATGTTAAAGTTAAAGTTCTAAATACTTCAGCACAAGGGAAGTTAGTCAAGCACTCTGAAAATGTTTTCACTCTTAATGTGATGTACAGGGAGATATTAGAATAAGTTTAATCAGTTTATCAGTCATTGTTTGCATCACTGTTGTTTTTATATCATGTTTTTGTTGTTTTCATATTATGTTTTTGTCATTTTTATATCATGCCTCTGTTGTTATATCCTTTTGTTACTGTTTATTAATAAATTTATATATTATTTTCATATACCTTTTACTAATTTCCTTTCATTTCTCATACTTCTATTATAGAGAAAGGGCAAATAGCAATATTAAAATATTTCCACTAATTAATTCCCTTTTAATGTGCACGAATTTCACGCACCAGGCTACTAGTCTATACTAATAAGAGCCTAGGTGGCATCATGCCCTCACGTCGTCACAAGATGGCCGTCACAAGATGGCTGCGTGCACAGTAGAGGCGGGGCCTGGTGGCCACTTGGTGCAGTGAGGCCTGGGGGTCCCATGGCTCTGCGTGGCACGGAGGAGGCTGTTGTGGCAGGGGAGGGCAGTCGTTGGCGGTCAGGCCAACAGGGGAGGGCAGTTGGGCGCAATCAGGCCAGCAAGGGAGGGCAGTCGGCCATCAGGCTGGCAGGGGAGCAGTTAGGCATCAATCAGGCCAGCAGGGGAGCAGTTAGGGGGCGATCAGGCTGGCAGGCAGAAGCTGTTAGGGGCAATCAGGCAGGCAGGCAGGTGAACGGTTAGGAGCCAGTGGTCACAGATTGTGAGAGGGATGTCCGACTGCCAGTTTAGGCCTGATTCCTGTGCACCAGGCCTCTGGTTTAATATAAAAGGAAGCACGTAGTATGCATGCCTGGTTTGTTTTATTCAACGTTAGGTTTGTGAGATCTAGCTAAGCTCATTCATTCCCATTGCCAAATATTATTCCTTTCTACTGTTGGCAGGCAGAGTTGTCCCACCTCTCATCAACATTTGGTATTATCTCTTTTACATTGTAGTCATTCTTCTGGGTATATAGTAACATTTTGTTGCAATTTTAATTAGTATTTCCCTAAGGACTAATGAGATTGAGCTTTGTTTTTTCTTTAGTTTTTTTTTTTTTCATGAGCATTTCTTTCATGTGTATTGGCCATCTGAATAATTGCAAATTGCCTGTTCAAGTCTCTTGTCCATTTTTACCTTGGGTTTTCTGGTTTATTTGTAGGAGTTCTTCATGTATATTTTGGATATGAGTTTATTGTTGGGTATATGTATTGCAGATACCTTCTTCCATTTTGTGGATTGCCATTTCACTCTTGAATGATTTCTTTTAATGAACAGTTATTAACTTTAAAGTAGCTTAATTCATCTTTTCTTTTTGAGTGTGCTCTATTGCCTTTAAGAGCTCTTTGTCTATTACAAGGTAAAGAAGATAGTCTCCTGTGTTGTCTTTTAGAAGCTTTATTGTTTTACCTTTCATATTTATGTCTATAATTCATTTGGAATATAATTTTGTATATATGGTGTAAAAATAGGGGTCAAGGTTCTTTTTTTTACATGGATATCCAACTGACTCAATACTATTAAGAAGTTGTCTTTATTGCTGTGCATAGATACCTTTGTCTTAAGTATCCATAACTCTCCATTTTCTGTTTTATCCTATGCCGTTAACACACTGTCTTAATAAGCTTTATAATGAATTTTAATATCTGGTAGTGGATTTTTTTTTTAGCTTTCTTTTTTCATGGTTGTTTTGACTATTCGTGGTCCTTTGAATTTCTGTGTAAAAAGCTTTAGCGTCATCTTGTCATTTATCTCTCAAAAACACACACAAATGCACAAAAGAACTTGTTGGGATTGTGATTGTAATTAAATCAGTAAACCAGTTTGGGGAGAATTGATATCTTTAGAATTCAGTGAACTTGTATATCCCATTTATTTATTTAAAAATTTGTTTTCTATTAGTGGTCTTTCACTAGATTTACCTCTAGGTATTTGATATGGAAGACATAAGTGTACTGAATTTAAGTGCTCTTGGTATCAGAAAGATGTCTCAACTTAGTTCAGAAATAATACGTACAGTAGGGTTCTATGTGGAAGGTCTTCAGAGATATAAGAATTTAAAAACAAACTTAACTGTGTGCGTATGGCAACTTATAGTGAAACAGTTTTTATTCCAAATACTGTTGCAACGTGAAATGCTTGTAATCATATTGCACAATTATGTAGATATATGATTAAAATACAGACATCTTAGGCATCATTACTGTAAGTAATGATGCTTCTTGGCTGAATGAAATGCTGTACAATTTAGATATGTATGGTTTTAGTTTAGGTTAGATAACCAACATTTCACCATGGTTTTAATGTTATATATCGAGAAAGAGGGAATTAGTGTTAGAAAGTGTGTGTGGAGGGGTAAATTGTGATGTTGAGACATAAGAAAATATACTGTGATATGATTATAAATATGTTTCCAAATTTGTGGCACTATTCATGGCAGAATTTTATGCCTAGAAATTTGAGGAATGAGAGAAAGATCTAGTTGTTACCTTTAGCCAATTAACATTTCTGTGCCTTCATTTCTTCTTCTGCACAAAAGGGATAATAATAATTTGGAAAGGGCTTAGAACAGTGTCTGGCTCATAATTAGTGTTTATTATTTCTTTTTCTGCAGATATGTAAGCACCAAGAAGGAATGGACCTTGTCTTGTTCACTATATTTAACACCTTCTGTGTACTAGATTGTCTAGACACAATCCCTGCATTCATGGAGCTTAAAATCTAGTCTGCGCATATCATTGTAAATAGTAAATCATGTTAGTAGTAAGACTGTCATGCTTCCATAAGAAACTGTAGTTATTTATAAAACATTTACTTACTAATTTTCTACAATGGCAGTGTTGCTTTTATATGCTTATTTAAATTGAAATTCTGAGGGGACTATTAAGCTGTTCATCTCATGGTGTGCAACTTTTTATTTGTAGTGCTGGTGTGATTGAGTCCTCTGATGCTTGGAGTCCTGGGATTTGAAAGACTCCGGTTTAAGTTCATTTTTGCTGCTGATTTTGTACATGACTCTGAGCAAGTTACTTCTTAATCATGTCTGTAATTAAATGCACTAAATGATATCTAAGGTTTCTTCCAGCTCTCATTTTGTTATTAATCAACTTCACTAAATTATGTTATGTTCTGTGGGTAGAAGGGAGCAGGAATCCATGGTTCATAATATTATTTGCCTTGAAACTAAATGCTGAAATTTAAATGTTGAGCTCATATTCCATAATTGTATTTTGGTTTTATTTATAGATGCCAGAAGTGGGTGGAAAATTGTAGGAGAGCAGACTTAGAAGATAAAACACCTGATCAACTAAATAAACATTATCGATTATGTGCCAAACACTTTGAGACCTCTATGATCTGTAGAACTGTAAGTAATAGAAGGGCTTGGTTTTTGTTTTCTATCTCGCTCACTCAGTATCTGGTTGGAAGTATAAATCTTTCTCTATTAATGTTGGAGGGTATCTTTACACCCCTCCACTATTTCTTTTTTTTAAGATGAAGACAGGTTTGGAGCTGACTAGCCACTTGTAAACTTCCTGTGTAGGCTTCAGAAAAATTTTAAGCTATTATGAAAGTTTATATTTATTTAAGGTAAAGTTGGTGTTTTTATTTGGAGCAGCTTCTCTAGAGCTTTTTTATGAGTAAAATTTTCCAGGAATGGAGCTCTTTGTTTTCATGTATTTGTTTTTGTAAGTACTGTTAGAACCAACAGGAAGCAGATCATACAATTAATGTAAAAACAAACAAAACAAAAACCCATTTCCATCAATAATTTGCAATTTTATATTAAGACCTGGGTCTCTCTTACTACTAACAATCTTACTACTGTTAATTTTTATTTTGACCAAGTCACTCCCTCTTGGGCCCCAATTTCTGATGAGATTAGACATGATAATTCCTGAGGTCTAAGATTTTTAACTCTCCTTATTTTTATTGCTAGGATTCATAAAAGGCACGCATAGGGCAGATTTGATTGAAATGGAGTAGACTTGAAACACTAAAAACTAGTTAGGAAGACAGTTTTATTTAATAATACATATATTCTTATTTAGGTATAGCTAATGTATCATCCCAGATATTGGGATAGACATAAACTTGATATTTAAGGTACACTATATATTGTTATGCAGAATTTATTTTGATATTTTTTTCAGATACATTTTGCAGAGGCACCAGAAAACTAAAGAATGATTGGGTTATTTATTTCTCAAAATTATTTGAAGCAGATACTTGTGAAGTCATTGGGAGGTGAGCCAATTCCGGTTCAACAGTTTAATCACAAATATTTGAGGAATAATTTTGCCTTGCTTTGTTAAGAGGGTAATAATAATTATGACCAACCAAAATAAGAGATTTACTATGTTAAAAGACTAACTACTTTTATGTTTTTGACAATAAGTAAAACAGTCCCAAATTATTATTTTAAATACACCAGCCTTATGCATTTTTATATTTTTATTTCAGTAATAAATATAGTCTCTTAATTAGATAATTCCAACAAGACTAATATGAGAAATTTAACATACAGTTTATTCTCATATTCTTGTTTAGTCAGTGAATAAACTTGCTTTTTAAACTTCCACATGAATATTCAATCTTGAATAAATTCAAATGTGAGAATTTTTTTTAAACTTATTTAGAAGGTATTGCTATTAAAAGCTGGATTGCCTAAGATCTGTATTCAAATGTTAAGAGTATTAACTTCATTAATTTGGCATTTAAAGTCTCATTAGTAAACATTCATGGCTAGTTCAATCAAAGCCAAGTGTTAACTTTAATGCTAGAGTAAGATCATTGCTTTATGCTCAAACCTTAATTCAGCAGTTAAAGATTAAATCTTGATACTGCATTAAAATGATCAGACACATGAATTGAATATAGCCCTTTTAGGCATACATGCTTATAGATAAATATGTATTAAAAGTTGCATGTTTTCCACATATTGTTTTCTGGTCTTTAATATTTTTTATAGCAAATGAATTTGAATTTGAAGCATGTATTAGAATGTTTTATCCCTCCTCTCCTTATGTAATAATTGGGTGATACCAAGAGTTGACTATGTATGCGTGTATGCTTGCTTTTTGAGATGATTGCTAAGTGGGAAAGATGAGACGCTTTGGGTATTGTATAGCTTTTGCTCCCTTCAATGACTGTGTCCCTAATCAATCCCGGATTCAGACTTCATAGTAGAGTCGGGATAATTGGCACAGCATTAGAAGCTGGGTATCATTAAGAAATAGATTTTGAGGTGCTCCCCCTCTCAGGGGCTCGCCTGCCTTTCCCCTCTCCCCCCAGGTGTGCTGTCTTTGCCTTTCTCCCTTCGAAGCTCCAAGGGCCCTTCTTTTGCTTCTGTAACTTGTTTCCTGAGGCTATGCAGCCCAGCCAACTTCTGTAACTTTCTAAATAAACTTTTTAAAAAAGAAAAATAGGTTTGCTTTTGTGTGTGTGTGTGTGTGTGTGTGTGTGTGTGTTTTTATGAGGCATGGGATTGAACTAGAAAATACTGAATCTGAATAGAAATTCTTCCCAGATAAAGTGTTTAACAGCTCTTTGGATGAAACCTAGGTAGTGTATTTTCTTTAGTTATATAGAGTTAACCTTTAAATAACACAGAGGTTTGGGGGGTGCTGACACCCCACACAGTAGAAAGTCTGTGTATAATTTTGATTCTCTGAAAACTTATAGCCTACTTTTGACCGGGAATCCTTTCTGATACCATAAATAAAAAATTATCACATATTTTGTGTGTTATATTTATTATATACTGTATTCTTACAATAAAGTAAGCTTAAGAAAATACATTTGCAATACTTATTGAAAAAAATCCACATGTAAGTGTACCTGTGCAGTTTAATTCTGTGTTTTTTAAGAGTAAAATGTACTTTCCTTTATATCTTTCTAACCTTCCTTCCCTGGGTAAAAATATAGAAGTTGTTATTTTTGTTTGGCATATATTTTGACCAGGCTTTAATAGTTAGCTTTGGCACAATCACTGCTCTGGAGAAAGCTTTTTAAAATGAAGTGTCTTTATCAGTGCAAATTTGTGAAGAAATTAATGATACTGCTTCTCTGGACAAGCTGGGAGGGAATGTAGTAGCAGTTATTAATAAACTTCTTGTCCCTTCTGACTTCCTCTGGGCTGGCTGTGAAAACTGTCACCATCTAAGTATGCATCTAGCTTTTAACCAGGCTGGATTGCAATAACAGGAATTAGGATAGAGCAGTGGTCGGCAAACCGTGGCTCACGAGCCACATGCGGCTCTTTGGCCCCTTGAGTGTGGCTCTTCCACAAAATACCATGTGCGGGCGTGCACGTACAGTGTGATTAAAACTTCGTGGCCCATGCGCAGAAGTCGGTTTTCGGCCTGGGCTAGTCTATTTTGAAGAAGTGGCATTAGAAGAAGTAGGGATACGTTCACTGAGGACCCCTCAGATTGAGGACGTTTTTTAGCAAAGGCCAGCTTAGGAGTACCCTAATTAAGTTAACCCTTTGCGGTCCAGTTTTATTTTTGGAACTCAAACAGTCTGGTCCAAATTAATTGACGGAATTGAATGTTGAAGTTACCTGTCTCACTAGACCTCAGCTCGACATTGGACCTGCTCCTAGCGCCTGGTCTGTCTAGTCAGCCTCCACGTTGGACCGAAAAGGGTTAATAACAATGTACCTACCTATATAGTTTAAGTTTAAAAAATTTGGCTCTCAAAAGAAATTTCAATCATTGTACTGTTTATATTTGGCTCTGTTGACTAATGAGTTTGCTGACCACTGGGATAGAGCATAGTCATTCTTCAATAAGAACATCTGAATTATAAGGGGATTTAGAAGTACCTATTTCAGTGTTTGCAAAGTGTGAGATATACACACACACATACACACATATATCACTGGGGTATGAGTGATTTCAGGTAGCACATGCATCACTTTATTTTAGAAGTTTTTTAATGAGTTAAAAATATAACCAGCCCATCAAACCATTATTTTGTAATTTTTATTGCTTATTACAATGTTAACTAAAAAGTGAGTAGATTGTGTAAAAGTACAGATGGCATAACTGAAATGGCAAGCATTTTGTTTATTAGTATTTGAACATTTTCATTTTTTGGAAATATGGATCTAATTCAATACCTGAATTTTATTCAGAAGAGGAACTGAGGTCCACAATGGGAAAGTATTATATGTATTATATACTATATATGGTGAGTCACTGTTAGAGTTTGGACTAGTTTCTAAGTCTCATGTGTCCCAGTCCAATATTATTTCATTGTGCCTTGATGCTTCTCAGAAATAGTAGCAAAAGTGGACTGAACAACAGGTAAAGGAGGGAAAACTTATTATAGAACATACACTAGATTTTCTTAGAAACTTTTGTGCCTACTATAGATTGGGTGGGCTAATGGAAGAACAGAATAGATAAAATAGCTGGGATTCTGAGTTAGGGGGAATATATATATATACATACATATATATATATATATATATGTATGTATATATATATATTCGAGGATTAGAGGCCTGGTGTATGAAATTCGAGCACTCGGGGTGGGGGGGTTTCCCTCAGCCCAGCCTGCGCCCTCTCGCAGTCCAGGAGCCCTCTGAGGATCCTTAGCACTGCCATGGAGGCGGGAGAGGCTCCCACCACCGCTGTGCTCACCAGGCCAGCCATAAGCCCGGCTTCTGGCTGAGCGGCGCTCCCCCTGTGGGAGCACACTGACCACCAGGGGGCAGCTCCTGCATTAAGCGTCTACCCCATGGTGGTCAGTGCACATCATAGTGACCAGTCGTTCTGCCATTGATCAATTTGCATATTAGCCTTTTATTATATAGGATATGCAAAATGCAAATACATCTTATTTTTACGCCTATCATTATTTCAGTTCCCTAATTTATAATAGTATGATTACCAAAAGGGCAAATATGAAAAGGGCTAGAAATAATAAGCTGACTTGGATTGACATCATTAATTCTTCAGGTTTCTCTATACTTTAGAGCTGGAGTTGAAGGAGTACTGGAGAAATCATTAGTGTAGAATTTTATTTATATGTAATACATTCTTAAGGCCTAGCTCTGAATTAACACATTTTTCTTTTTCAGAGTCCTTATAGGACAGTTCTTCGAGATAATGCAATACCAACAATATTTGATCTTACCAGTCATTTGAACAATCCACATAGTAGACACAGAAAACGAATAAAAGAATTGGTATGTCAATATGCTTTCAGCTTTCCCAATCCCCGGTATACTATGAAATCAAATAGATATATTCATGTTAAAATTGAACTAAGTTACTCTCTATTTCAAAGGTACCTGTACAGGAAATGAATGCTATGGTTATTATTGAAGTAGCCAGGATGTAAAACGATAACTTTGTCACAGTATTTAAATGGAAAATGTCTCTCAAATTTAGCCAATTGTTACTCATTGACTTGGGCCAAAGTGTGCTGTTGATTACAGGCTACTATCTCCTTTCCTTATTATGAAGAAAAACAAAACACTACCTTTTCTTTTATAGTAAGAAAAGTGGAACTGAGGTATATTTCCAGAATTTAGCACATATGGATACAGAAAGGGAAAGTTTAAAAGTTAAGACATGGATAGTTTTACCTAGAGATAGGATTCTATTGCTATTAAGTACTGACAAGGTTTAGAAAAAGCTTTTCAGTCTCTGTATATGGCATCATTTATGTGTGTTTTTATATTCCTTTGATATCCTTTAGATCAGGGGTCCTCAAACTTTTTAAACTGGGGGCCAGTTCACTGTCCCTCAGACCGTTGGAGGGCCGGACTATAGTTTAAAAAAAAACTATGAACAAATTCCTATGCACGCTGCACATATCTTATTTTGAAGTAAAAAAACAAAACGGGAACAAATACAATATTTGTATTTGCATGTGGCCTGCGGGCTGTAGTTTGAGGACCCCTGCTTTAGATGATTGAAACCTACCTGCTCTTTGTTAACCTTAGGCCAACAAAATGAAATTACTCAGACTCCTCAGTCCATGGCTTTCTCTTATCATTACCACTAATAAGACACTTATTTTGCTTATTTTTCCTTCTTCCTCTATTACCCCATTCTTACCCTCCCTGTTGGTATCTATGCTAGTGTCTTTAATATATCTCATTTCACTCTACCAATTATGTGCTTTCTTTAAGACAACATTTATATATAATTTCCCTCATGTTTACCTTTCATATTTAGATTTTTAATCCATTTGGAGTTGTATGTATTGTGTGCAGTAAAAATCTAATTTTATTTTTCTTCTTATAGAGAAGACCAGTTTTCCCAGCATACTCTATTAATCCATCCTTTCTTCTATTGGTATAACCTGCCACCTCTGTCATATACAAATTCACATATATGCAGGGCTGTTTCTGGAGCTCCATTCTGTCCTGTTGGAATTTTTTGTTGTTGTTCATCCTCACCCGAGAATATTTTTTTCATTGATTTTTTTAAAGAGAGTGGAAGGGATGGGGGAGATGGAGAAACAGAGAGGGAAACATCAATGTGAGAGAGATACATCGATAGGTTTCATCCAGCATGCACCCCGACCGGGACCAGGAATCAAGCCTGAAACCGAGGTACATGCCCTTGACTGGAATAAAACTCAAGATCTTCAGTCTGCAGGCCCTGCTCTAACCACTAAGCAACCAGCTAAGGCATTGTTGCAGTTTCAGAAAAGAAAACATGTACATTCTTCTTTAGATTACTTTCTAAATACATTATGGTTTTTGGTATTGTTTATGTATTCTGGAAGAGATTGTTTCCAGCAGTTTTGAAGGCTCTTTAATATTAATCCTGTAACACCTATGGGCACTTTCTGCTGGAAAAGAAGCCCCTTGCTGGTCTGGCCTTTGGGAAGGGTTCCCCCCTCAGGCGGGAATCAGAAAGTAAGACATTGCCCAGCTGGCATGGCTCTGATTGAACATCGACCTATGAACCAGGAGGTCATGGTTCGATTCCTGGTCAGGGCCCATGCCTGGGTTGCAGGCTTAATCCCCAGTAGTGGGTATATAGGAGGCAGCCAATCCATGATTCTCTCTGATCATTGATGTTTCTGTCTTATCTCTCCCTCTCCCTATCCTCCCTGAAATCAATAAAATATATATATATATATATATATATATATATATATATATATATATATGTGTGTGTGTGTGTATATACACACATATGTATATGTGTATATATATATATTTAAATGTTATCAAGAATCTGTGAGATTTGTAAAAAAAAGAAAAAAAGTTAATCCTATTAGTATGCCGGGTTTTCTATGTAGTTGATTATATTAGCTACAAATAAGGACAATCTACAAATAAGGACAAATTTGCCTTTTCTTCCAATTCTTTTTCACCATCCTACTGTTTGTGTCCATAGGTCATGCATATATGCGTATGTTCTTTGATTAATCTCTCTCCCACCCACACCCCACTTCCCTCTGAGATTTGAGCGTCTGTTCCATGTTTCCATGCCTCTGGTTCTATTTTATTCATCGGTTTATTTTGTTCATTAGATTCCTTGTTTGTTTATTTTTAGAATCAACTGATAATTATGTTTTTATTGCCATTTTATTGTTTATATTTTTAATCTTTTTTTCCTTCTTAAAGAATACCCTTCAACATTTCATATAATACTGGTTTGGTGGTGATAAACTCCTTTAGCTTTTTCTTGTGTATGAAGCTCTTTATCTGACCTTCAGTTCTAAATGATAGCTTTGCTGGGAAGAGTAATCTTGGTTATAGGTCCTTGCTATTCATCACTTTGAATATTGCTTGCCACTCCCTTATGGCCTGCATAGTTTCTATTGAGAAACCAGCTGACAGCCGAAACCGGTTTGGCTCAGTGGATAGAGCGTCGGCCTGCGGACTGAGGGGTCCCGGGTTCGATTCCGGCCAAGGGCATGTACATGGGATGCGGGCACATCCCCAGTGGGGGGTGTGCAGGAGGCAGCTGATCGATGTTTCTCTCTCATCGATGTTTCTGACTCTCTATCTCTCTCCCTTCCTCTTTGTGAAAAATCAATGGAATATATTAAAAAAAAAAAAAAAGAGAAACCAGCTGACAGTTATATGAGAGCTCCCTTGTAGGTAGGTAACTGCTTTTCTATCATTGCTTTTAAGATCCTCTCTTTGTTTTTCATTCCTGGCATTTTAATTATGTGATGTCTTGGTGTGGACCTCTTTGGGTTCATCTTGTTTGGAACTCTTTATGCTTCCTCGACTTGTAAGTTTATTTCTCCACCAGGTAGGGGGAGTTTGCTGTCATTATTTCTTCAAATAGGTTTTCAATATCTTGCTCTCTTTCTTCTCCTTCTGGCACCCCCATGATGTGAATGTTGGTATGCTTAAAGTTGTCCCAGAGGTTCCTTATACTATCTTCATATTTTTGGATTCTTCCCCCCCCCCCCCTTTTAATTGGGTGTTTTTTGCTTCCTCATTTTCCAAATCGTTGATTTGATTCTCGGAATCCTCTACTGTTGAATCCCTGTAAATTATTCTTTATTTCAGTTACTGTATGCTTAATTTCTGACTGGCCCTTTTTATGTCTTTGAAATTCTCACTGAGATCCTTGAAATTCTCATTAAGTCCCATGAAGCTCTCATTAAGATCTTTGGGCACCTTTATAACCATTGTTTTGAACTCTGTACCTAGTAGTTTGCTTGCTTCCATTTTATTTAGTTCTTTTTTTTCTGGAGATTATTTCTTTTCTTTCATTTGTGACATATTTCTTTGTCTCCACATTTTGGCTGCTTCTCTGTGTTTGTTTCTATATATTAGGTAGAGCTGCTATGTCTCCTGGAATTGGTAGAGTGGCCTTGTGTAGTAGGTGTTCTGTAGGGCCCAGTGGCTCAGCCTCCCCAGTCACCAAAGCTGGACACTCTAGGTACACCCCTGTGTGGGCTGTGTACTCTGTCTTGTAGTTGAGCCTTGATTGCTGTTGGTGTCACTGGGAGGAATTGACCCCCAGGCCAATTGGCTATGAGGACCAGCTGTGACTACAGTGGAAGAGCTGCTGTGCAGGAGACATCTCTATGGAGTAGGATTTGCTTTAGTGTGGCTTTGGTGCTCACTGAGTCTGCTCTTTGAGTGTGTTGCTCGTGGATGTGTAGAGTTGTAATCTGGTATGGTCTGAAGCTGTCCACCTGGTGCACTGGCTCTGGGCCCCCCTGGAGGTGCAAAGTTAGCCACTGCCTGAGCCCTGCCTTTGGCTACCTGTCAGGAGCTATAGAGCAATCTGCAGATGGCTGCTACTTATCTTGAGCTTAGACGTGCCCAGGAAAGGCCAAGCTGTGAAACAAGGCAAGCTGCTGCTAGTGCCAGGCCTGGCACCTCTTACTGAGAGGATTGGGGGACTCTAATGCCAGCAGCTGCTTGTTTGAGAGATTTTAGGAAAGTTTGAAGCCTGAGCTAGGACAGGCCATTCATATGGAAAAGCTGAAAAGCCCCTGCAAATAGCTTGAGTGGGGCTGCAAATTGGGTGGGGCAGGATCTCAGGGAATCACCACAGCAAAGAGAACGGTGTGAGCCAGGCTGATGAAAACTCAGATATGGCACTTGCCAGTCAACTCTGTGATGGGGGAGGTCTCAGCATAGGAACAGTGACCTCTGCCAGCACTTTTGTCGAGAATGTTGCCCCCCAAGTTCTTGCTCCAATGCCAGACAATCCAGTATGTACCTGGATTCCCCCCAAGCCACTGCCCCAGTGCTGGAGCTCAGAGAGAGCTAGTCCAGGTAAGTCTGTGCACTGCCCCTTTAAAAGGAACTACTGTGACTCCAGCAGCCTGTGCTAAAAGGTCTGGTGTGGGGCTGGGATCACTGGCTTCTCCCAGGAAGCCTCCGCATCCCAGATGTCCCTTCTGATTAAAAAAGGTCACACATGGTTGTCGGACCAGTCCCTTTCGTACTGCTACCCCTCCTACCAGTCTCAATGTGCTTTTTTCTTTTAATTGTCTAGTTTTAGGACTTCCATTCAGCTAGATTTCAGGCAGTGCTGAATGATGGTTGTTCTGTATTTTCGTTGTAATTTTGATATGGTTGTGGGAGGCAGTGAGTACCGGTGTTTACCTATGCCCCCATGTTGATTCTCCTGTTCCAATTCTTATTTTAATTTTTTCTGTTCTCTGTTGTATTGTTTAATCAAGATCTGTACTACTGTGTTGAACAGTCCCAATGACATCATAGCTGGTATACTTGCCTCATTCCATTAAGTCTGATGTTTGCTGTTGTTTTTGTCAAGCTAGGAAAATTCCCTTCATTACCTTCTAATACTCATAGTCAGAGTTCCTGTTATAATTTGTTGAATTTATTAAAAGCTTTCATTGCATCTGTTGAATAGAAAAGTTCACAATATTTTTTTCCACTCTTTAATGTGGTGAATAACTGATGGGTTTTCTGATGTTGAACCATCTTTACATTCCTGTGATGAACCCTAATTGATTGCAATAGATCCCTGTTTTTATACAGTATTGGAATCAGTTGGTCAATATTTTATTTAGGATTTTGCATTTAACAGTGTTGGCCTATAATTTCTTTTTATGCACTTTTATCCAGTTATGGTATCAGTGTTCTCTTAGCCTCATAAAATGACTTGGATAGCTTTCCTTTTTTCACTCTGTATTTTTCTAGAAAAATTGTATAAAGTAAATATTATATGCTCTTGAAAGTTAGATTGAACGTGGTAGAACCATCAGAGCGCTATGGTGAGTAGGGAAATATTTTGATTGCCATTTCAATTTATTTATTGGTTTTCTCTTCTGTATGTTTTATATGTTTCTAAAAGTTTATGAACTTCATCTAGGATTTGGAATGTTTCCCTTTCTCTGCCCTTAAAACTACTTCAATAGTCTTTTTGAAGAAATAGTGATTACTTTTATCAATGATTGAAGTACTTGTGAGCTATTTTATTGGTTTCTTCTTGATTGAGGGATTTGGGTGTTGGCTCTTTCTAGCTTCTTGAATGTTTAGCTCATATTTATGTATATTTAGTTATAAATGTCTCTGTAAGTATGTTTTTGCTGTATCTCACAGTTTTAGACATGTAGTGCTTTCATTGGTCAGCAATGAGTATTTTTTGATTTCTTTAACATGGGATACTTCTTGTTTCTAGTTTCCAGACATGGGTTAATTTTTTTAAAAATAATTTTTTATTGTTGAAAGTATTACATATGTCCCCTTTTTCCCCCCATTGACCCCTTTCAGCCCACCCCCGCCCTCCCCCACCCCAGGCCTTCAGCACCCTATTGTCTGAGTCCATGGGACATGCATATATGCATACAAGGTCTTTGGTTCATTACCTCCCACCCACCCATCCTCCCCTGCCTTCCCTATGAGATTCTGCACTCTATTCCATGCCTCCATGTTTCTGGATCCACTCCATTGATCAGTTTATTTTGTTACTTAGATTCCACATATGAGTGCGATCACAGACATGGGTTTATTTTTAAAAACCATTTTGTATTTCAAATGTTTAGTGATATAGAGGAAACACATAGTCTATGTGATGTTGATCCTGATTTTTTTTGCATTTATTATTGCATTGAAGTCTGTTGTCAGCCTGATTCTTGATTGTTTTTAGGTGACCTGCCTTTTTAAAAAATATTTGACATTTTCAGTTTTGCGAAACTACATCTAGATGTGAGGTTTTTTCCTTACCCAGACTTAAATATTTTTTTTAAGTTCTGAGAAATCCTGTTTTTATTTTTTCATGCATTTCTTTACCTCTGTTATATTTATTTGTTTTTCTGGAAAATACTGACACTACACAACAGTCCTCTAAATCAGCTTTCTTCTTAGTAATGTGTACCAGGGGTGAGGAGCTCAACACTTCCATCCTGTAGCTATTATTTCCCTATACTCTGTCTTTCCCCACCCCCACCCCCCAACCCCCCATCTCAGGGAACCTCAGACACCTTGCAGCAGGCACACTGTTCCAGATCTGTCATCCATGCAACTCTGGCAGCCCACAGGATGAAGAGGGATAGCTAGCCTGCTGACATTTCTTCATATCAGTATCATGTCCCATGCTGCCTAGCAGATACCCGCTGTCTCCAGCTGTCACTGGTACTGCTGATTTCCTGCCCTGGAATAGTAACCATTGCAGTGGGTTGGAGAGAGAGAAAAGAACACAATTGGGAAGTTCTTCCTTAATCTAACCCTTTATGTGCCACTTGCCTATCTCTGCTATATGCATTCATTTTTTTCCATACTGGCACTGTGTCACCTTCTGCTTCCCAGGGATTTCTCATAGCTTTTATGTTAGGTTCTGGAATCCAGCAATTCCCTCTTACATATCATCCCCCTGGGTTAGAGTAGCAGGAGGTAGGGCACATGATTTTGTGTCCCCTCGGATTTTATCTCATGCTGTGGTATACATTCATGCCTTTTATTAGCCAATTAAACACTTATAATCCAATGATTTAGATATAAAGTAAATTAAATGTTGTGTTCTTTCTCCTCTAGTATTTTATTATAAGCTTGGAGTCATGAGCAAATTAATTGTTCTAGTTTTCCCATCATCTATCTGTTTGAAGAATGTATTTCTTTTAAAGAATGTATGCTCTTGAGAGAATTAAATTTGACTCCAAATATGCTTTTTACTTGTGAGTCTATGTGATATGCTAGAGTTGACTTTTCATAAAGATGGTTTTTTTCTTGTCATTTAGAGTGAAGATGAAATCAGGACACTAAAACAGAAAAAAAGTAAGTGCTAGTGTTAATGACTCAACTTCTGAATGCTTTTTAAAAAGGCCTTGACCTGGTAAGGACAAATAAATATGTTTTATGTTCAAAACCTGTGAGAATGTTTTGGAATTGTCTGTGCAACTAAAACCTTCGTTCAGTTTGTCTTTATTGAGTGCCAATACACCATTCACTTTGCCCACTCGGTGCTCTCAGTGTGGTAGTGGGTGGCAGGCACACAGAGTGTTCCAGTACAGGGAAGGGAAGGTAGCAATAAGGACAGAAGTAGAATCTGTCCATCCAATGTATAGTGCATAATAGATTCTCGGTAATTAAGGAGTAAATGCTGTGGAGATACTTAGTCTTATAGAGGGTAGGAGTCCAAAAGCCTTTCTTCAGATACTGATGCCTATATCAATTAATTTAATTCTTACAATAGCCCCGAAGTAAGAACTGTTATTTTCCCCCTTTACAGATGAGGAGACATGGATTCAGGCAAAGAAAAAGGGAAGGGTATTCTTTGCAGAGGTAGAGTGGCTTGAAACAGGGTGCCAGATTTGAGGAACTACATTCATTTTGTTGTTGGAGCTTCTAAAACCCATGATGATTAGAAATGAACTCAGGGGGACCACAGGGGTCAGGACTTGCAGGGTGTGTATATGACTGTAGGCAGGACACTTCACTGCAGGGCCATCCAAGTATGAAGAAATTAAGCTAATTTGGAAAAACTATCCCAGTTGTACTGTGTTGGGTTGGCATTGTACAGAAATTAACAGCCGTATTGGTCTAGAAACGTTCAACATAATTGTTTCCATTTGTACAGGGGTAATGCACTGTATTAAATATGTAAGGTCTTAATCTACATGGGTTTGATTATAGAAACTAAGAAAGTATTCTCTAAATAATGAGAGAGAAAAAGAAATTAGGCTAAGATTTCTAATAGTCTAGTATTAGCCCTGGAAATTATATGAACATACTTTACATTACATTAGTTTTTATAGGTGTCTCATCTCCCATATAAAAGTATAGCAATAAAAACAGTATCAGCATGAACCTTGGAGCCAGACAAGCTTGGATTTCAATTTCACCTCTTTTTTTAAAAAATCCTTACCTGAGGATGTTTTTACTGATTTTGGGGGAGCAGGAAGGAGGGAGAAGAGAGAAACATCAATGTGAGAGAGAGACATCAATTGGTTGCCTCTTGTGTGTACCCGACGGGGGATCAAACCCACAACCTTTTGGTGTGTGGAACAATGCTCCAACCAACTGAGCCAACCAGCTAGGGCTCATCTCCATCTTTCTAACTGCATCTATGGCCTTGAGTGGTTATTTACTATCATTTGTCAAATGGGGTTGATACCATCTGCCTATAGAGGGAGTAATGGGAAACATAGAATGTCAGCACAGTATGTCATAAATATTCTCTTCCTCTTCCTTTTTCTGAGGGCACATATTGTCTTATTACTCAATATGTGATGTACCTTAAGTTTTTAACATATATCTCTGTTCACAGTGTTTGTCTTCCCCACTAGAGTGTAATCTCTGTCCTAGTCTGTGGTCCAGTAGGTGTTCTGTGAATGTTGAATAAATGAGTTGGTGGATTTTAAGTATTTAAAAAATCAAGAATGCATTTTTTGTTTGTATGGTTCCTCATAAGCCTGTTTTTAAAATTCTTTGTTTTCCAGTTGACGAAACTTCTGAACAGGAACAAAAACATAAAGAGATCAACAACACCAATGCTCAGAACTCCAATACAGAAGGGGGTGAAGAACAGGATGAAGACATTTTACCTTTAACCCTTGAGGAGAAGGAAAACAAAGAATACTTAAAATCTTTATTTGAAATTTTGATTCTTATGGGAAAACAAAACATACCTCTAGATGGACATGAAGCTGATGAAATCCCAGAAGGTCTCTTTACTCCTGATAACTTTCAGGCACTGTTGGAGTGCCGGATAAATTCTGGTGAAGAGGTTCTGAGAAAGCGCTTTGAGACAACAGCAGTCAACACACTGTTCTGTTCAAAAGCACAGCAGAAACAGATGCTGGAGATCTGTGAGAGCTGCATTCGGGAAGAAACGCTCAGGGAAGTGAGAGACTCTCACTTCTTTTCGATTATCACTGATGACGTAGTGGACATAGCAGGGGAAGAGCACCTGCCCGTGTTGGTGAGGTTTGTTGACGAAGCTCATAACCTGCGAGAGGAATTTGTGGGTTTTCTGCCTTATGAAGCTGATGCCGAAATTTTGGCTATGAAATTTCACACTACGATAACTGAGAAGTGGGGATTAAACATGGAATAGCGTCGTGGCCAGGCTTACATTGTGTCCAGTGGATTTCCTTCCAAAACTAAAGCTGTTGCTTCGAGACTTTTGTAGAAACATCCCTCCCCAAGCTGTCTACACACTCTGCTCTTCCCTGTGCCTCAAGTACGCGGTCGGCAAAATCGGTGCCTGTCCCCGGAGCGTCTGTTGCGTTTGGAACAACGGAGGGAGTTTGATCTTTTTTCCACCCGTCACCACAACCGCTTTTAGAGCTTGACAGTGTCATTTCTGTCCTCTTTCAGAACAATGAAGAAAGCGGTCAAGAACTGAAGGAAATTTGCTATTCTCGGTGGACAGGCAGGCGCGCACGATGCTTTTGAAACTGCAGTGGAGCTCCTGCAAGCACTTGTTTTATGTTTAGATGGTATAAATAATGATACAAATATTAGATGGAATAACTGTATAGCGGGCCGAGCATTTGTACTCTGTAGTGCAGTAACAGATTTTGATTTCGTTGTTACCGTTGTCGTTCTTAAAAATGTTCTATCTTTTACAAGAGCCTTTGGGAAAAATCTCCAGGGTCAGACCTCTGATGTCTTTTTTGCAGCCAGTAGCTTGACTGCGGTGCTGCATTCACTAAATGAAGTGATGGAAAATATTGAAGTTTATCATGAATTTTGGTTTGAGGAAGCCACCAATTTGGCAACCAAACTTGATATTCAGATGAAGCTCCCTGGGAAATTCCGCAGAGCTCAGCAAGGGAACCTGGAATCTCAGCTGACCTCTGAGAGTTACTATAAAGAAGCTCTAAGTGTTCCAACAGTGGAACACATTATTCAGGAACTGAAAGATATATTCTCAGAACAGCACCTCAAAGCTCTTAAATGCTTATCTCTGGTCCCCTCTGTCATGGGACAGCTCAAATTCAATACATCGGAGGAGCATCATGCTGACATGTACAGAAGCGACTTACCCAATCCTGATACACTCTCAGCTGAGCTGCATTGTTGGAGAATCAAGTGGAAACACAGAGGAAAAGATATAGAGCTTCCATCCACCATTTATGAAGCCCTCCACCTGCCAGACATCAAATTTTTTCCTAATGTTTATGCATTGTTGAAGGTCCTATGTATTCTTCCTGTGATGAAGGTTGAGAATGAACGCTATGAAAATGGGCGAAAGCGTCTCAAAGCATACCTGAGGAACACTTTGACAGACCAAAGGTCAAGTAACTTAGCTTTGCTTAACATAAATTTTGATATAAAACATGATTTGGATTTAATGGTGGACACATATATCAAACTCTATACAACTAAGTCAGAGCTTCCTACAGATAATTCTGAAACTATCGAAAATACCTGAGAGACTTTTAAAATGGGTTTTCTCTTATATTTGATATTGAAAAAAATCTAAGAAATTTTGAAAATATAGAAAAGCTATAAGATATATGTAGGCCACTTAATCACTGAATATCTTGAGTACATTAGCCATTGATAATCTGACTGTTTAAATGGCCCGTTTGAACTCTCATGCTTTGGAGAACTAACTGTTCTTCCAGAGGGTAGCATTGAAAGTGCCACGCTGCACTTCTGCGTGGTCTCTGCTAATGGCACTTTGGAATTGTTTTAGTTAAGTCAAGTTAGACATAACATTTATTATCACTGTGGATCCTGTTGTTGGGTATTGAGTTACCAGTTCTTTGAAGAAATAAATTTTGAGAAGGTGTGAGAGGAATATGTTTCATAAAATTTTACAATGAAGTTCATGACTAACTTTTCAATAGCAGGAGTTTTAAGTTTACTATTAAAAATCTTTAATGAACAGTTAAATTACCAGATAGTGAAAGAAACGTGAGCTTGCCAAACAAGGATTTCAGTGTAGATTTTGTCTTTATTCGATAATCTTAAACAAGTTGCTGTTAAACATTGAAGGAAGAACCTGCCATTGTTCCACATCTGGGTGTTGCTGTTTACATTCCTTTGTTGAGCCTATATCTTCATAAGCTTTTTAGCAAGTATATGTCAAACACTTCTATTTCATGGTCAAGACAGGATCAGAGGCTATGGATACTGACAACAGATTGGTCTGTTTTATTCTGTCTTTTTCCATGATAATATCTACTGCCTTGTCTTGATTTATAAGCAAAACCTAGACAACCTACAAAAATGTGTTTTGTAGTTTATCTAGGAATAATACAGAAAATATTGCTGTTATTTTTGGTGAAGAAAGTCAATTTTGTACAGTTTATTTCGACGTAAATAAAATGTGAATTTGTTTAAAGTTCAGGTACCTTATTTTGGTGGGGACAAAATAGATTCTTCTGGTAAATTCCCTTTTCAAAAATATTTGTCACCTTCACAATTGAAGAGAAGTTTTTTTTTAATTTATTTTTTGGTTTATGGTTTACTACTTGGGATATATAAAGGCATTTTAATTAAGAAATTATTAAATATAAGGTTTATCTAACTGATTTTTATTTTTAATCCTCTCCTGAGGATTTTTTTTTATTGCTTTTCAGAGAGAGTAGAAGGGAGAGAGGGAGGGGGCAGAGAGAGAGAAAACATGATAAACATGTGAGAGAGATACATGGACTGGTTGCTCCTGTATGCACCCTGAAGCGGGGGGAAGAGAGGGGAGGGCATTGAACCTGTGACCCTTCTGTGCCTAGCCTGACACTCTAGCAACACTGGCCAGGGCAATGCAGCTGATTTTTAAAATATAATATGGCCCCCGATATCAATTGTCAGGGTTTGTGTAATTGTTGCTGGCTAAAATGTAAGTGAATGAATATAATTGCAGAGATATCACTGAATTATTTTATGTTGGGATAAGTTAGTGTTCTTTGAGTATCAGAAAACAGAATGGGGCATATTTAAGGGCTGCTGGGTCTTGATGATAGCAGGCAGTACATTTCCCTGTCATTGACAACCCTGGCAGAGATGTCAAATTGGGACATGTTACCCATGCAAGTTATAAAGAAGATGTCAAGAGTTTATCTCATAGCCAGAGTTCTAGAGGTTCCTCTGTCATTGGCAGAAAGAACTGTTCAGGTTAATGATGGCAGGATGACATTGAAGGAGTCAGCTGGCCTTTTAATACCTGCATCCAGGTCTTAGGACACTTAAAAGCAATGTGACTGGCAGATTATTTAACCTGGATACGTTTCTTAAACTATAAAACCACACTTAATGGTTGTGCTATGAGGGTTAGATAATTTATCATCAGTTACCTATTACTGCTTAACAGCATCCCAAAACTTAGTGGCTTTATAAAAAACAACAACAGCTTATCATTTCCCACAGTCTCATTGCTTGTTTTAGTGGTTCTTTTGCAAATCTCATCTGGGCTCTTTGCATTCAGCCAGCAGATTGGCTGTGGGCTGGGTGGGACAGCTGGGCTTCTCCCTATGGTTTTTTATCTTGGGCTTATGGCAGGGGTGGGCAAACTTTTTGACTCGGCCACAATGGGTTCTTAAACTGGACCAGAGGGCCGGAACAAAAGCATGGATGGAGTGTTTGTGTGAAAAATATAAATTCAAAGTAAACATCATTACATAAAAGGGTACAGTCTTTTTTTTTTTTTTTTTTTAGTTTTATTCATTTCAAACGGGCCGGATCCGGCCCGCGGGCCGTAGTTTGCCCACAGCTGGCTTATGGCATGGTGGTCTCAGAGTACCAAGAAGGCAAAGGTAGAAGCCTGGGCTCAAGAACTGACAGAACATTCCTTATCACCATATTATATTGGTCAGAGCAAATCACAAGGCTGGCCTAGATTTGAAGCATGAGGAACTGGGCTCCTAATCTTGATGGGAAGAGCTGTAAAATATGGCCCCATTTTAAGTCTACCATAATAATGTGTTCAGAACATTCATACAACAAGCATTAGTTAACAAGCACCTTCTAAGTTGCCCATCATTTGTTTTTATAATCCTGTATATTCTCTAAATTCATTTGGGAATTTAGTGAAAGCTTAAAAACCTTCATTGGTTCAGAGGCATTTTCACAAACTCTGATCTTTGAGGGTAGATTGTGTCAATGATAGTTTCCCCATAGATGAAACAGAGATTGTCTTGTTTGCAAAATTAGATAGTTAGAACGTGGTAGGTGTAGTGACTTATTTATCCCACAAATAGTAGTTGAATGCTTACTGTGTGCCAGGCTTTTTGGTTAAGTGCTAGCAGTAGCATGCACTTTATTACAGAGCTTACAGCCTGGTGTTGACCCACGGGAGTACAGTTGTTTATAAGTGCACACACACATCTATACTAATAAAAGGGTAGTGTGCTAATTAGACCAGATAGACCGGATGTCCTTCAAGACAAAGCCATGGTGGCAGGAGCCAAGGTAGAGGCAGTTAGGGGCGATCAGGCCGGCAGGGGAGAGCGGTAAGGGACAATCAGGCCGGCGGGGGAGAGCGGTTAGGGGTGATCAGGTGCCGGGGTCCAACCCCAGCAGGTCCAGGGGTTCTCAAAGGTGTAGACGGAGTCGGCGAAGAAGGAATGACACGGAGACAACGTTCAGTTGATCAGCAGCCTAGCCAGGATCTCTAGCCAGGATCTCCAGCCAAGTTCTGGTCTGGATCTCCAGCGAAGTTCTGCTGTTTATTGTCTTGTTACATCCGTATTTATCCCAGTTGATTTTAATCCTGTCAATTTCTATTACAAAGGTTAGGGCGTTTCTTATCTCCATTCCAGGGAGTATAGATTATGTAGCTTAAGCATGATTGTTTGTAGTGATTAACTACCCGCCTGGCACTTAGTTAAGGAGTTTCATCCCCTCCCTGACTTCAGGGAAAAATTCCTACCTGGGGAAACAACCTTTCTTGGAGAGGTGACCTTGGTTAAAACACACAGCGCTAAGGGGAGCAAACATATTAAGAACAGTATGCTATATACGCCAGGTCCCTTGAAACATATGCTGTGCAGATGTTTCTTTCCTGCAGCGACTGTGTCAAGCAGCAAGGATGGACCGGCTTCCAGCAAATTCCCCCTTTTTTATTTTTTAAATGATAGCGCATGCAAATCAGTGGCCATCTCTCAGATTGGGCCATTTAAGTCTCGGAAGAAGAGTGGCAAGCAATGATAGTGAGCATAGCTATAAACATAGTGGATGGAGCGCAGAAGGAGCCCCATTCCTGTAGAAGGTTGCCAGCCTCTTCAGTCAAGGGATTTCAGCTGTCCTCAAGTTGTTGGTTTGATTGTCTTTGTTGGTCTGGCTAGCGGGCGGCGTCACTGGCGACAGGCTTCCCGAAGCGTCAGCAAGTTGAAGGGCTGCATCAAAGGGTCCATCAGGGCCGTGGTTCATGGTGGTGTCGATGTCCGAGGAGGAGTAAGCTGTGCCCTCTGGATCCAGCTGATATGGAAAATGGAGGGTAGTAGAAAAAGAAGAGAAAGCAAAAGAACTACAAGGCATGGAAGTGTTTAGAAAAAAGAGGGAGAAGAAAGGGAAGAATGCAGCATCCTGACACAGCCCTTTCCTTCAGCTGCCCCTTTCCCTGTGGTCCAAGGTAGAAATGGGAAACAAGTCCTGCTGCAGTGAGAGGGCAGCTGCTGTCAGCCAGTCTCTGTCTTTACCTGGGTCCCGATCTGAGCTGGGCATGGGAAGCAGGAAGCAGCCATGGGGACAGGAGACCTTCCTCAGAAGGGCCGAGTGTTCAAGCCCCTGCACCATTGGGGAGGGGGGTCTGTGCCCCACCTTTGTTGCACCCCAAGTTTTCTCCTACTGGCCCCCGACTGTGCCTGTCTTAGGTTGCCCCACCCTGTGGAGTCTTACCCGTCATTGACTACCAGCCATCTCTGGGCCAAGTAGGGTGATGTGAGGTTCAGTTTTGTCTCCTTGATAGCCTATGTCCCTCTGGCCTCCATGCCCAGCAACTGCCTTGGGATCCCCTTGCCTGCTGGCAGGGCTCTGGCATTGATCATAGGGAACTCAGGTTTCTTCTCTAGAGAGGGCCCAGCTTACGCCATTGGGCCAGAGACAGATCCATGGTACCAGCCACCATGCGGCTTCAACCTTAGCATGAACAGAGAGCTCAGGCAACAGCTATGGGCAATTGGATTGTAAGAAGAGGGTCCCTCTTGACACAAGGGTAAGAGGGGCCAATACAGGACAAAGGAGAGTCCTGGAACAGGGCTTTCTCAGCCCAGGATGTCAGGCTCTTGGCCCAAGACAACTCCATGTATGGGGCATATACCAAACACCCCTAGTCACGGCATAAAAGGGAGATGCCCTTCCTGGAACAGTAGGGTAGGGAGATTCTAGAAAAGGCTGTGTTCAGGAAAGAAGGAGAAAGGCCAAAGAACCAGCAAACAAGTAGTTAGATTTTAAAAAAAGGAAAAAGGAAAGGAGATGTGGGGCAAAGCTGGGACATGTGGAAAGACAAAACGGAGGCACATGTGATCCTCCCAATGGACAGATTGTTCCAGCTCAGGTCTGCACATCTGCTGCAGACGGGCACTGGTCAGGTGTGCTATGATGAGGCAGAGATGGCGGGAGGTGAGACATAAGGTCGGACTAGACGGTCTGGAATCCACACAGGTGAGTCTGCGTCCTGTGGAAATATACAAGCATATCCTCTCCCCTGGGTTAAAAGTACATCAGGTCCCTTCCAGGCTCCTGTAAGCAAGTCTCTCCATTTGACGAGGGCTTTAGGTTTAGTTAAATCAGGGTTCCAATGCCTGTACATCGGGGAATTTCCCTCAGAATCTACATTTAGTATATTAATTACAAATAGAGTATGTTGTAGGACATGATGAAGAGAGGAATATTTAAACTCATTTTCTTGTAATATTTTGTAACAGGAGTAAATCAAACACCGCTGGGGCTATATAATAGAACTCCCATTTGAGATAAGATATCTCTTCCCCATAATGTAAAGGGGATAGTCGTAATTACATAGGGACAGAATGTTCCTGAATGTTGATCTTCATCAGCCCAAGTTAGAATCTGAGAACTCTTTTTTACATTAGATGCCTTGCCTAGTCCTACTAGGGAAGTGGAGGTGGTGTGCGTGGGCCATGAAGAGGGCCAATCCTTCCCTGCTATGCAGGAAACATCTGCTCCTGTATCCAATAGACCTTCAATTGGTTTTCCCTGAATTTGTAAAATTTTTGTAGGTCTAGTAGCATGGATTTCTTGTATCCAAAATGCTGCATCACTAGATCCAAAGCCTCCGGCCCCTCTAGCTTCCTGGGTAACAGCTGTCCCTATTTTATGTATTGGTAACAGGATTAATTGGGCAATTCTCTGGTTGGGCTGAATCTGTATAGTTGTGGTGGGTGGGGAAAGTAAAATCTGTATTTCTCCTGTGTAGTCTGCATCAACAACTCCTGGGATGACTAAGATCCCCTGTAACGAGGTGGAGCTCCGTCCTAATATTAAACCTACAGTTCCCTCAGGCAGTGGCCCAGACACTCCTGTAGGAATGGCTGCTACTGGCGAGTCTGGGGTTAGTACTGCATGGGTGGTTGAGTGGAGGTCCAATCCTGCACTGCCTGGGGTTGCCCTGAAGAGGTCACTGACTGATCGAAATTTGCAAAGGGGTTGAAGGTTGATGCCCCTATTATTGCAGGGGCCTGGGGCTGGCCCCTTCTCAAGTTTCCCGATTGAGGTGATGGGATATAACCTCCTTGGGAGCTATTTGTAGAGTTTAAAGGCCGACCATTTTTATGGTATCTTGATCTACATTCCTTTGCCCAATGGAATCCTTTCTGACATCGGGGACAAACGGTTTTTGGAGGATTAATATTATTCCCTAATGTATTTTCAGGCTGTCGAGGAGCTTGCCATCTGGCCTGAGTATTATTATTATTTTTATTTGGGCATTCTCTGCTAAAGTGCCCAGATAAGCCACAAGAGTAGCAGTTCATATTTCTTTTATTACCTGTATTATTGCTGGCTTGTCCTATAGCCTGTACATATTGAGGGTATGTCTCCCCTTTGAGAGCTGCAGCTATAGCTACACCCTGTATAAATGCTGGACTTACATCAGCACACTGTTTTATAAAATCATTTATAGTTCCTGTTCTGCGAATCGGCCTTAATAAAGCCTGACAGGTATTATTAGCATTTTCAAAAGCCAGTTGTTTGATTAGGATATCGGCTGCCTCTTTGTTATTGATTACTCTCTTGACTGCCTGTATGAGGCGAGAAAGGAAATCCTGATATGGTTCCTCGACCTTCTGTTTAACCTCTGTAAGGGTGGTTGTTTCTCCTGCTGTATAAGGTAGGGATTTCCAGGCACTTACTGCACAACTGGTTACTTTGGTAAGTGCCTCTGTGGGCATATTCATTTGCTCCTCAGCCGTGTTAAAATCACCTTCTCCTAATATCATGTCTAGGGTTATTCCTTTTCTGGTTTTTTCGCTAGTGGCTACAGCTTTCTTAGCAAGATCTTCATATTCAGTTTTCCATAATAAGTAATCGCCTCCTGAGAGACAGGATTTACAAACCTGTGACCAATCATAAGGAGTCATCCATTTACTGGCTAGGGTTTCTACCAAGGTTTGTGTATAAGGAGCTAGAGGTCCATATTCAGAGCAGGCCAATTTTAATTCTTTAAGTACTTTGTAAGGTATAGGCTCCAAGGTGGGGTTTCTATTCCCACCAGACTCATTCTCATATGTAACTGGGAAGCAGAGTGAGAATTCAAGATCTCCATTAGCTTCAGCTTCTCTTATGGCCCTTTGAAATTTAGACATGGAGCTCATAGGAGCCACAGGACCTGGTTTAGGCTTCCTTTCTAATTTGGGGAGCCTGTTTTGAATGGGAGGGCCATTCTCCTCTCTACTGACTGGAAAGGAACAATGGTCATGTTTATGATATTTATTCTCCTCCCGATCACTAGGCATAGCTAAATTGCTTTTAGATTGAGCTGAAGACAATAATGATGTATCTTCTCTGGGTGGAGCCGAGGGACTATTTAAATTTTGAGAAAGTTCAACCGTTTTTGCCTCTGGTGCCAAGGTTTCACAAATTGAATTCCAGAGAGAAAAGGTAACTGCCGGGACCTTCTCAGATCCATGGTAGCTGTAATAGTTCTTTAATTGCTCTCCTACTTTAGTCCAAGTTTCTAAATTAACAGTTCCATCCTCAGGAAGCCATTCACATACGTCTTCTATAAAACTTTCTGTCTGACTGGGAGTAACCTTAACTCCTCTGCTAGCAAGCATATGCGTTAAAAGATTAATACAGAGTCTTTTTTCTTTAGACTCAGTATGACCCATCTTGTCAATCTAAGTTCTGTACTAACTACCCGCTTACCCTACTTATCCTCTATAGGGGGGGTCTGAAGCACCCTACGGTGCAGTCCTATCCGTCCCAAATACGGGGGGACTTACCTAAGGGAACCCTGTTCGGGCGCCAGATGCCGGGGTCCAACCCCAGCAGGTCCAGGGGTTCTCAAAGGTGTAGACGGAGTCGGCGAAGAAGGAATGACACGGAGACAACGTTCAGTTGATCAGCAGCCTAGCCAGGATCTCTAGCCAGGATCTCCAGCCAAGTTCTGGTCTGGATCTCCAGCGAAGTTCTGCTGTTTATTGTCTTGTTACATCCGTATTTATCCCAGTTGATTTTAATCCTGTCAATTTCTATTACAAAGGTTAGGGCGTTTCTTATCTCCATTCCAGGGAGTATAGATTATGTAGCTTAAGCATGATTGTTTGTAGTGATTAACTACCCGCCTGGCACTTAGTTAAGGAGTTTCATCCCCTCCCTGACTTCAGGGAAAAATTCCTACCTGGGGAAACAACCTTTCTAGGAGAGGCATCCCCTCCCTGACTTCAGGGAAAAATTCCTACCTGGGGAAACAACCTTTCTTGGAGAGGTGACCTTGGTTAAAACACACAGCGCTAAGGGGAGCAAACATATTAAGAACAGTATGCTATATACGCCAGGTCCCTTGAAACATATGCTGTGCAGATGTTTCTTTCCTGCAGCGACTGTGTCAAGCAGCAAGGATGGACCGGCTTCCAGCAATCAGGCCGGCAGGGGAGAGAGCGATTAGGGGTGGTCAGGCAGAGGCTGTTAGGGTGATCTGGCAGGCTGGCAGAGGTGGTTAGGGGTGATCAGGTAGGCAGGCAGAGTGGTTGGGGGCGATCAGGCAGGCAGGCAGAATGGTTAGGGGTGATCAGGCAGGAGGCAGAGTGGTTAGGGGTGATCAGGCAGGCAGGCAGGTGAGCAGTTAGGAGCCAGTGGTCCCAGATTGCGAGAGGGATGTCCCAGATTGGAGAGGGTGCAGGCCGGGCTGAGGGACCCCCTCCCTACCCAACCCCCGTGCATGAATTTTGTACACTAGGCCTCTAGTACTTTGTAACGTTGAATCCAATTATTGAACTTAAAGGAAAAGAAAACAGCATATCAGTATTCATAAAAACCTTGTGCAGTTTTTTTTTTTTTTAATTCTGTTATCTAAACAGTTTGCAGAATATACTAGGAAATAATATACAAGATTTAGCATGCCTAATTGGAAGAATTTTTGCTTTTGACATATCCACCTTCATTTTTGGGAAAAGAAAGCTACACAGTTGAAGCCTAACATAGAATTTATTACTTGTAAAATAAGAGAACAAATGGTTTATTAATTCTATGTAATTTTTATTTAATTCTTAACAATTATCCTGTAAGGTGAATAGTAGTGGATTGATTTGAAAGAGACCCCTCTTGAGACAGTTCTCAGTTCCTCTACAGTAACATTTGGATCTGGTTTTTGTGTCAGACTACAGACAGACACTTTTTAAGTGCTACTTAAAGTGAGAAATCCATAAAACAGGAAAAGTGTACTTGCAGTGTTTATTAATAGTTATGCTTGAGAGTTTACAGAGCACTTTGAATATATATTCAAGTTCTCAGAGAAACTCGGACAAGTATTGTCCCCATTTTCCAGTTGAGAAATCAAACTTACAGAGGTTTTCCCCAAATTATATTGCTCATAAGTGCCAGAGCCAGGTACTTCAATCCTTCAGTCTTAAAACTGATGGTGAAAGCCACTTCATTCTTAAGGTTGTTAAAGAAATATTTGCATTAGGAATAGACTCCTTTTATGTGCTAGCTTTAGCCCTTGCCAGCTTTCAGACAGTATCTCTAAATTGTGCTCATTATAGTCCATGTGAGTTCCTTGGGAGGAAAAAAATTGAAGCCTGGAACTTCTGAGACCTTACAAACTGGGTGTAGAAATGCTGCCACCTTTGTTTCGCTGCCAAGACACCACCACAAAGGACCGTACATCCAGGTCCATTTATTTCACGAGAGTGGGTGCAGCTGCCTTATTGCTGTAATCAAATGCTCCTCTGTATCCAGCTTTTTGTGGCCAGAAAAAGCAAAGTAATTTTTAGTACAGATTAGCATAAAAATCTCTACTAGATCAGTTTCAGGAAACAATTACTAACTTAGAAACAACAATAAGTGTGATCTGCAGGTTGGCCAAAATGGCAGTTAATTTCTAGACCTTTATAAGTGCCCCCATTTCTCACCATGAATACTATATAAATAGAATACACTACCTGCCACTGTATTTGGTTTCATAAATTATTTAGACAGGGTGAACAACAGACTTCAAAACTAAGTAGGGGTAGTAAATCTGCCCTGTTTAATGAGTTTGAATTTTCAGTAGTAGTTTAAACATCTGGAAGTTTACAGTCTTAATTCATTCCAAATGTTGAACAAGGATATACTGCAAAGAGGATATTGTAATTGGGGGATCAAGAAAACTACCACTGACTCAACCTGAAGCCTTTCTAATTTTCTCTATTTACATTAATAAGACTTTAAAAGAAGGCATAGTTATAACAAGGATGAGGTTTAAATGCTATTAACACATTTGGATGCTGCCAGATAGTGCTATTGTGTTCTGTGCTTTTTTACTTATGGATACAAAGTAGGTTTTTAAAATTATTATTGAAACTGGACTTAGAGGAGTTAAATCTTGACTTCTAAACTGTAATTTTGATTAATGCATCTGTAATCCAAGAATCTGGTCTGTAGCCAGCATCTGGCATGAGACCAGGCACTCATGTAATGTGCACTTATTGAGTCCCTACTGGATACTTGTTAAGTGTTTGTTTAATTTTCTTTCAGCAAAGTAGGGTTGCGGCAGCAGGAACAGTGGTCACTGCGGAGCAGTTGCCGCTAACAGAGTGCTCAGTATATGCCAGGTACTAATAAAGCACTTTACCTGGATTATCTAATTGCAACTTCTCCACCCTAAGAAAAAGGTACTATTTATCCCAATGTTTTGTTTTTTTCAGGTAAAAAATATCTCAGAATTAGAAGGTCACACAGCTAGTGAAATATGTAGCCATGATTCTAACATGGTGTAACAAGTCTAATTTCTTGTTTCATATTTGCTTTTCATTCTGATATATTGTATTGAACACCTCTAGTGTTCAATCAGAATTTAGCTTCAGGCACAAGGCAAGGTGTCATAGATACAAAGAAGAATGAGATGGAGCCCATGCCATGGGTGCAGAAGTAAGATTGAGCCCCGACCATTAGTGCACTGAGTCATAGGGGGGAGCCAGACAAGGAGCTGGGATCTACTGGGAGCAGGGCTAAAGATCTGGGAATCACATAATTGATTGTCTCAACTGGAGCACTTTTGAGAGTATAAGGAGGCACTGTGAATGCACAGTGAAGGGAGCATGAAGGAGAGGGCCAACTGACTAGAGGAGGTGATGCCCTAGCTACACCTAGAGTGGTAAAGTGAGACATATTCTTGATCCCAGTCATCCCACTTATACCCTTGCTGTTCACCCTTAGACCTCAGCTTAGATGTCACATTCTCTGGGGCTTCCCTGTCCCTGAAATCTGAGTCAAGTAGTCTTACATGTGCTCCAAGTTTGCCTGGCTCTTCCACCCGATGTAAGCCCGGTGACAACTTCTGTGGTTCTGACATGTCTCCCAGTTTGTAGCTGAAACGGTCAGTATTGAATATAGGAAGTCAAAGAGTAGGCAACAGCCTTTACAGAAACCTATAAAACAGCAATATTTGCGTTCACATATATTACCACATTTAACTAATGAATGATAGTGGTATATAAAACTAAGACAAATTCACCACCAACATTGCCAATAAGAAGCCTAATGGGATAGTTTTTTTTCTTTATTGATTAAAGTATTACATACGTGTCCTTATCCCCCCATCGCTCCCCCACCACCCCCACTCATGCCCTCACCCCCCTGGTATTTGTGTCCATTGGTTAGGCTTATATGCATGCATACAAGTCCTTTGGTTGATCTCTCCCCCTCCCCCCACCCTCCCCTACCTTCCCACTGAGGTTTGACAGTCTGATCGATGCTTCTCTGTCTCTGGATCTGTTTTTGTTCATCAGTTTAGGTTGCTCATTATATCGCATATATGAGTGAGATCATGTGATATTTATCTTTCTCTGACTGGCTTATTTTGCTTAGCATAATGTTCCATTCATGCTGTTGCAAATGGTAAAAGTTCCTTTTTTTTTTTTATATAGTGGTGTAGTATTCCATTGTGTAGATGTACCAGTTTTTTAATCCACTCATCTGCTGATGGGCACTTAGGCTGTTTCCAAATCTTAGCTATGGTAAATTGTGCTGCTATGAACATAGGGGTGCATATATCCTTTCTGATTGGTGTTTCTATTTTCTTGGGATATATTCCTAGAAGTGAGATCACTGGGTCAAATGTGAGTTCCATTTTTAGTTTTTTGAGGAAATTCCATACAATTCTCCACAGTGGCTGCACCAATCTGCATTCCCACCAGCAGTGCATGAGGGTTCCTTTTCCTCCGCATTCTCACCAGCACTTGTTGTTTGCTGATTTGTTGATGATGGCCATTCTGACAGGTATGAGATGGTACCACATTGACGTTTTGGTTTGCACCTTTTGAAGCTGCTGAGAAACTGACACCTTTGAAAATGGTTTGTACTGTGGTATTTTGTGATCCCATATGTTTTTACGTTAGTCTCCCACTTCCTTTTCAAGGAAATGTGGCTTATCTTAGTATTAGAACTATATCCATATAATGTGATTCATTTCCCCCCAAAAAAACACCTGTTGATACATTACAACATTCAGTGTATTAAGGTTTTCAAGACACCTTCAGATGTAATACTTCTTTCTCAAACCAGTATTACATATATGAGCCTGTAAAATTTGCATGGTTACAGGTTTAGAGCAATGAAGTTATACCTTAAGCCCTCATTGAAGAGGACTAGACGGGACAGCTTGCTCAGGGTTGCACCACTCAGTGGTGCCAGGGGCCAAGGGAGAACAGAAGTGTCCCACCAGTGCTCTGTCATACTTCACAGATGCAACCGAAGATGGAAAGCCCGAAAGAATTTCTTGGCAAGTGAGCTGTGTTCACCCTTAAAACTTATTAATGTAAGCGGTAATCCCATAAGTATGTCAGCTTTATAGGAGAGAGATTTATTAAACAGGCCAGGGTCTGGGGTTAGTTCTTGGCGCATTTCTGTTTTGAGTTACTATAACATTTTGGTTTTAAAAATACTTGATATTGCTTGCATCTTATTTGGTGAATGCCTACTCTTGGTATGATTATTTTTCTTTGGAAGAGTACATGTGGTTAGATTGTGGATTTGCAAAGCCATTTTCCTAAAAAATGAGATGTTGAAAGCTACCCATATAATTGCAGCTTGTGGGATTTAGACGTCCATTTATTAATAGCAGATACTATATATTGAGCACTTACTATGTACCAAGCATCATATTAGGTACTTTGTATGAACCATTTTATTTAGGCTCACAGTAAGCTGACGCAGTAGGTGTGGCTATCCTCATTTTATAAATCTGAAAGGGGTTTGTCTGAGGCCGTTCAGTGATGGAGTGTGATCAAACCCTGACCAACTGATTCTGGGAGACCAGGCTGCTCCTCAGAGTGGAAATACCCACCTTTTAAACAATGTATATGAAGAGACTGGGAGACACTTTATACTGATGTTTGTCTCTAGGTGGTGGGAGTGTGAGAGGTTACAAATTCTCCTTTAACATTTCTGTTCTCCAAAATTTCTATAATGTATATTCTTATTTTGGAAAGGGTTAAATAACATCCTGAGATAGAAAATACAAGATTAGTTACATGAAAACATTTTTCTTACAGAATTTTTGTTACCTCTTTTCAGTTTCATTTAATACACTATGCCAGGCATTATTCCATGTGTTTTGGCTACACTGACCCTGGTAGCAAGTTCTTAGGCTGCTAATTCTTTAAGCCCAGTTGAAGTGTCTATCATCAGTACTCCCCCATCTCTTGCCCCAGTTACCACCTCTGCTGTTACCGCCCTGGTTCCAACCACTATCCTATCTCACTTTATCTTTCCCTCCAAGTTATTTTCCACCTAACAGGTGGGGTGAGCTCTTCTCAGACCCTTCCAGCAGCCTTAGATCAGAATCCAAGTTCCAACCATGATTCTAATAAGATCCTACATGATCTGGTCCATGCCAGCCTCTGGCCTCATCTGCTAACTGGAGTCTTGCTCACTCTGACCAGTTATTATGGTCTTTTAGTTTCTTCCACTCACCAGGCTCATCCAGAGAACCCTGTTCAAGACCTTTACACCTGCTGTGCCTTGCAAGCTGTTAATCCAGGTAGCCCCTAGCTCATTTTTTGTATCATTGAGATATTTGCTTAATTATTATATCCACAGAGAAGCTAGCCTTTCAAACTAGCCTTTTACTACCTTTACTAGAGGTGACTTGTCTTTCCACACTAGTCTACAAGTTCAGTAAGGACTGGACCTGGTCCTATTCACTGAAATTGTATCCCACTGCCTTGAGCAGTGCCTGGCATGTAACAGGTACTTTGTTGAACGAATGGACAAATGATGTGTTGTTCTAGGGTAATGGGAAATTCAGAGCGACTGGACGATTGAGGATAGGGAGAAGCAACTGGAAATGAGGATAGAAAGGTATGTAGGGGCCAACCCATGAACACCCTCAGAATTCCTGCTCAGGAGTTGGCATTCCCTCTGGCTGGGGGATACTCCGGGAGGTGCTGAGCCTCGACCTCCTGCCTGTGTGAACTGCCAGAGGAGCAGCACTCTTCACAGGGGAGATGTGTGAGGCAAAGTCCAGCTGAAGTTTCTGGGCATATTTACAAAATGAGAACATGGTTGAGCTAAGCAGCAAAACCCACATTGGTCACTGTTAATTATAATTAATAACACCTATGATTTGTGTGGTCTTTCTTCCAATGTGTTCCAAGTCTTGAGGCATGATCTCTTTGGTCCCCCCCGCCCCCCGGTCCTGCTGCAGTAACAACCTTGGCATGTGACTCACCACCCTCCCCTGCCATATAATACCCTTCTTTTTATCACCATCTTACCTCTTCCTCTCCACGTCAAGTAATTTCTGCCTTGCTTTCCTTTCTTCCTTCCTTTCTCAAACCACAACCCATATAATTTTCATTACCCTCTTTAGAACCTGCCTGTGTCTCAGCTCCAACCTTTTTATAGAGAAGGGAGCAGACCTGACATGTGGAGGCAGGGATGTGCAATTCCGTTTTCAGCTTTGCAGTCTCCCTGGAAAAGGGATGACAAAACAGAACACAAAGGTGGCTGCTGGTGCTAGTGATCTCAGTGCTCATTTGAGGTTAAAGTCCCTACCCATAGCATGAGATTTATCAGTGCGCTTACATAATTAAATCAAATAATAATGCTTATACTTGGGAAGGAATTTAATATTTATTGAGTGCCTCCTGTGTGCCAGCCACTGTGTGAGATGCTTATGTGTATAATCTCACTTAAGACTCATGTTTTAATGAGGTTGATGTATTATTTCTGTGAAAGAACTGAGTTTCTGAGAAGGTATTTGCCAGAGCCCATGTCTGTGCACTACACTGCACAGCCCGTCTCACCCTCACCACAGCACCAAAGGTCTCCACAGACGTTACGTCATTTCTTCATAACAAGCTGTGAGCTTGGTGGTGTTTGTCCTCCCGCTGACTTGCCAAAATGTAGCACCACTGGAATGCACCTCATTCCTCCAGGGCGTGGCGCTGTGATTCGGAGTCCAGTGCTCCGAGCGGGGTCCTGTGCGTTTCTCCGCCAGATGAAGGATTTGAGTCCAGCTTTAGAAGAGTTAGAGCATTGGAGGGCTACCCTGGAGGGGCCAGACCACACCTGTGGCATCAGTCAGAGCAGGGACATGGGTGCTCTCCCTCGGAGAGGCCTGGAAGAGGCTGCCATCTCTTTCCTGCTGATGAGAATGGGGGCAGGCCTGGCAGGACCTGGAAGCATCCAAGAGAAGAGGCGGGTTGGGCAGACCGGCAGTAGGAGCAGGGAAAGAGCAGAGGCTAGGTGTGAGGAGGCCCCATCTGAGCGCTGCCGGTGGGAGCCGTGGGGCCTCCGGTGAACCACTTCACCTCTGAGCACCGATGTCAGTGTTCATTGTGCAACCGTGGGCAGCCCACAGCGTAGAATACCACTTTCTCCAAGGTTATGGTTATATCCCAGAACAAGCATGAAGTCCTGACGTGAAGCACCCTGAGACTCACTTCTCTTTCCTGTCCTTGACCAAAAGGTTGGGGAAGTTGTTGCCTCTCTCTGGGCCTCAGGCTTCTCATCTGTACAGCAAGGAGGCTAACATCTCCCACCATTAAGGAGAGAATGTTTAGTTGACTATAAACTCTGTCATGCCAATGAGATGCTCTGGTAGGAAAAAGCTTCCAGATGAAATTAGGAAAGGATGAGCTTCATGCCAAAGGACCTGGAAAGGATTCTTGGAGGAATGGTAGGAGCTGGGTCAGGAAGGCTGGATAGGGGTCAGGAGGCAGAGTGTGGGTGGGCTGCTGGGCATCCTCCCAGAACAGGGAGGGCTTCTGCTCTTCCCTTCCCATTGACTCCATCAGCATCTCCCACATTCAGAGCTCCAGCCCTCACTTCGCAATTCTAAGAGGCTGTTATGAGACACACTTTAATTAAATAGCAGCTTTCAGGGGAATATAAAAAATATTTACACGATCAGCATGCAATGGTTTGGAGTTGCAGCTCAACTTTAAAAACATTCCATTGCAGAGAGAAAATGTATCTTATAGTTTAGAAAATACAGAATATGTCACTTCAGAATGAATACTACCAAAAGAAAGTTCATAATGGGGATCTTGAGACCCATGTTCCTGTTCCTGTTCTGCCACGTAGAGCTTTGTTATTCTGGGCAAGTTACTTGATTTCCCTAAGCATCAATTTACTTTTTAAATGGCCTATAAATTGCCTGAACATAGGAGGTGAGCAGTTAAGGTTGTTTGAATCTGAATATTGATTCATTTTGGAAAGAGGTCTCAGAATATATCTTGTCAAAATTAGGCATTGCCATGTTTTTGTTTTTGTTTTTGTTTTAAACTCTGTGCTGTCATTTTAGGATCATATAACACAGAGCAGTGGTTCTCTACCAGGGGCAACTTTAACCACCACATGACATTTGGCAGTGTTTGGAGGCCTTTTTGGTTGTTACGACTGTTTGGGGGCGGGGAGCTACTGGCATTTAGTGTGCAGGGGCTAGGGATTCTGCTAAACCTCCTGCGATGCACGGGACAGCCACCCAGAGCAAAGGACTTTCTGGCCCCAAAATGTCCATAGCTCGAGGTTAAGAAACCCTGACATAGAAATTAAGAGCATCGATTGTAGAGCCTAGCTGTCTGGATTGGAACCCTAGGCAAGCATCCTTGGATCGATTACTTGACCTCTGTCACCTGGACAGGAATAATAAGGTTTCTGCCACATGGGGTGGTTGTGAGGATTACTAGAACTTAATGTAGGCAGAGCATTTCAGACGGAGACTGGCTTTCGGGAGGCACCCAGGAAGTGTCAGATTTTAAGTAATTGAATAAGCACTAGACTTCGTGAAAATACCTGGTGACCAGTACCAGGAACTCAGATAAATTACTTAACTCCTCGTGCCTCAGTTTCTCCATCTGTTAAAAAAATGTTGAGATCCAATAAAAGCCAGGATATGAGAGCACAATGGAAACAGTGGAAAATCTTACCAACACACTTGTATCATTATTATTGCCTCAAACTCTAGTAAGAGAATGTTCTGGGGTGAAGCAATAAACTCTCCCGGGCCAGGCTGTAACTCAGCAGCAGGGACAGCCAGAGAGAGGTGGTGCTCCGAGCAGCTCGGTGCAGGCCCAGAGTGGATTGCGCCTTAAGTACATCCTCAGCTGTGAGTCCAGGAAGTTGCCTTTATTGCACTGCTATGTGCAAACTGTGCCCCAGCCTCACATACCACTTTCCCCAGAGGAGCGTTTGGCGAGGCAGGCTCTAAACTCAGGGAAGAACCACAACTTAGATGGAAAGAGTGCCCTGCTCTACCCCTGTCCTCTCTGGCCAGAGCTCTCAGATGAAAAAACTGAATTGCTGGCCTAGCCTCCAAGGCCTGCTGGAACCCTAGCTTTAACCACACAGGACTGAGTGATGATGATGATTATCTTTAGCAATTATATTGGGGAAAGTTATCAAGCAATTGACATAAATAAGCCCATGTAATTCTCAGAACCTTGTGAAACGCTGAGTATCGTGTCCATATTGCCAATGAGATCACCGAAGCTCGGAGATGTTAAGTAACTTGCCCAAGAATGCACAGAGCCAGATCCACATCACTTGACCAGCACCCTGCAGTACTGCAAGCCAGAACGTGCCGGGCCTGGCAAACACGAGGCAGTTAATGTTTGTTCATTGGGTTTAATGAGTGAGTGCAAAGTAGCCTGTCCCTCCTCCAGCTCTTTCTACCACTGCCTCTCACCACTTCATCCCTTCTCCCTGCCTAGGCTCCCAGGGCCTGCTCGCTCTTGCCAAAGACTCAGCACTCTCTTAGCAGCAGGTCAAACTGTTCTTGAAGAGATCTTCATCTGGTGAGCCTGTTCGCCAAGCCCTGAGGGGGGTTTGGGGACACAGAGCTGAGTCATCCCCAGCACCTGATCTAGGGCGGTTCCACAACTGTGGGGAGAGGCGGGTGGGAGGGGAAACTGATTAGAAAACCAGCTAGTTACACATAGTAACAAAAAGCAACCTTTGGCCCTGACGGGTTTGGCTCAGTGGATAGAGCGTCGGCCTGCGGACTCAAGGGTCCCAGGTTCGATTCTGGTCAAGGGCATGTACCTTGGTTGCAGGCACATCCCCAGTAGGGGGTGTGCAGGAGGCAGCTGATCGATGTTTCTCTCTCATCGGTGTTTCTAACTCTATCCTTCTCCCTCACTCTCTGTAAAAAAAAAAGAAAACAACCAATAAAATATATTAAAAAAAAAACAACAACAACCTTTGAAGGGCATAGGCTCAGGGAAGCCAGCCCTGGGGGTGAGGCTGCTTTTGAAATTTGCATACTGTGTTTGGGATAGACTGGGCCACAGCTTCTTTTTCCAATCCATCCTAATTTACCCTTCATTCAACAGAAAACTAAGGAATAGTTTCTCTCTAACAGCTCAGAATCAGCCCTGGGGGAAATGGATTGAGAAACTGCAGCTAAGTACCTACTGTGTGCTGGGTACTTTCATCTACTTTATTTCACTTAATACTACTAAGTAGCCATAAGGGTTCATACCCATTGTAAAGTTAGGGAAAATGCCATTTAAAGAGGTTAGGCAATTTGCTGAAGGTTCCAGAGGAAATTGCTTATAAGGATAAACAGGTCAATTGGCCGCTTTCCATTTTGGATCCCTGTGCAGGTCCACCGTCGTACAGCCCCTGAGAGGAAGGGCAGGTTTGCTGAAGAGTCCAGTTGGGGAGTGAGGATAGTCCAGTTTCTGTAGACCCCCACAGGTTTTTTCATTAAAACAATTCAGGGGGTGCCCACTTCCCCTGGAGTGCTCATGGGGGCAGTCTAAAGGGCAAAGATGCATAATGTAGCAAGAAACCCCCAGATCAAACTCAGAAGTGGACATGTTTAGGGGGATGGGGCTTCAAACAGGGATGAGAGCCCAAAGGAGAGGCTTAGACAGAAGGACCTCCCCCCGTGTCCCTGGACTGACCTAGAGTGGGCCAACAAGCTCCTCTGGGGCCTGCAGTCAGACCTACAGAGCTGAAGTTCTGCCGGCATCACCCACGATGACCAGAACAGTGGGCACAGCCATACAAGCTCCTGCATCGCGCACCCTCACTAACCCAATCACAACCACCCCCATTCATCAGGTCCTCTACCCAACCATCCCTCTGTCCCTTCCTGCTCCCGCCCTCAGTCATTTCTCTATTGCACTCTGGAATTTCTCCTTTCTTTCAACAGTGTCTGGGGACACTTAGGCATCTCTAGAATGTTGCCAGGATCTTAGAAGCCTTCATTGTGGTGCAGAAAGCATGGGACCCAAGCCTTGACAGATGCTAGGACCTGGCCAGACAGAACTGGGTTAAAACCAAGACCAGTCCAGATGGAAGGAATGGTGTGAGCAAAGGCAGAGGAGCTGTAAAATCTGGGAGAAGTGTGAGCAATACCAGTAATTTGTCATCCACTTTGGCAGAACAGTGTCTCCCAACAGTATTTGACCACGGAGCATCTCACAAAGTCAGTGACCTGAGGAATGCACCTCAGGAAGTGCCGCAGTGTTGTGTGTATGTGTGTATGTGCGCACGTGTGTGCATGTGTGTGTACGTGTGTGCGTGCATGTGTGTGCATGTGTGTGCATGTGTGTGGGTGTGTGTAAAAACTAGTGAGGGTGAAGGCATTTGCACTTAGAGGTGGCGATTCCAGAAAACGAGCCCCCAGAGGTTCTCTGTTGGCGCAGGGTCCCCCAATGAGCGTGGGAAGCTCCATGTACAGTCTTCCTCGGGATTCACGAGGCACAGCAGCATATTAAAGTCCCCAGATCCTGCAGCAAAGGCACTTTAACTTGGCTTAACCCTGCACGGACCAAACTTATTTTACACAAATCCTTTTGTTTCAGGGAACATCTTTATTTGGGGAGCAGGGGATTAATTTATAAGTTAGCATGCGCTTATGGCATGCATACATTTCAAACAGGGCAATGGGTATGCTTAGAGAAGTTTTCCTCCCGCCCTGGGCTCCCTCCCCCAGGATGCCTGTGTACACTTTCTTTTCAAAATGCAGATGGAAGCAGCTGATAAGCACATCTCCTATGCAGGTGTGTATTCATCCTATGTATTTAGCCATCCCCCTAGTGATGGGCATAGCGGTGGTTTCTTGTCTTTTGTTCATCTACACCAGAGACCGGTACACTGTGGCCTGCTGGCTAAATCCAGCCCACTAGCTGTTTTCATAGCAATGAGGCTGTATGGTCCTCAGGCTTAAAATCATTACTATCTGGACCTTGATAGCCCTAAACAATGCTTGCTACAATGAATATCCTTAACCATTATTGCAAGGAGACCTCTCGTAAATATCCTATTTGATCTAAGCCAATCTGAGGGGCATAGTTCAAAAAGTGTGTTTCACTGTTATTTTAGTTGACCTTTCTTTCGTTTTGAGTTAGGTTAACATTTTTCACAGGTATAAAAATGTTTATTTTCTCCTTTTTGTAAATTTTTTTCAATTGGATAAAGAATATGAACAAAGGCACTTTTATTGCTTTATGAAAGTATTAAGAGAATTAGCATCTTGTCTGCCTTGTGTGTAAGTGTTCCCTCTACCTGCCATTTGTCTGATTTTGTTTGCTGTTTTCTTTTCATGCAGAAATGGTCACTTCTCAGTGAAGTGAAGGTGGGTTCAGGTGTTGACAGAACAGAGGGTCAGGGGACCCAGGGCAGTTCTTGTTTTTGGAGCCCCTACCTTGTTCTGGGCCCTGGGCAGGCACTGGGAATCCAGTGGCGAATGAGATAGGCAGGGACTTTGCCATGGTACCAGTGATGGGCCCGTGGAGCAGTGCTCAGTGAGAATGTCAGGGGGCCACCTCCCCCTAGCTGGACTTGAGGAATGGGAGGGACTACCCAGGGATCCAGGCTGCAGGGGAGAGTCCTGAGCAGGGACTCATACTAGGCTAGACCTCGGGGAGATAGAGGTTTCAGAGTTCAGATTCCTGGAGCCCAAGCTATCCTGAGTGGTGATGAGGCACCTGGCACAGGCACGGCTGCGTGTGGCGGGGCAAGAACACAGAACAAGGAGTCTCTTTAGTCCCTGAGTAGACACAAAGCTGCTCTCCCTGGGCCTTCCCAAGGCAGGGTTCCCATTCATCTGGTTAAATGACTCTCAGGGGTGAAGCCATCAGGTCGGCAGAGACCTGAGGTCTGAGTGATTAGGGCTGGCAGGTGGCAGGGAAGTGCGGCTCCAGCTGCAGGTGAGGATGGAAAGACAACGCTGACCCCTCCTAGAGCAAAGGCCTCTCCCTGCTCTTCACACCTGACCCTCTTCACACCTCCCCAGAGAATCAAAGGGACAGAGAATTAAAGATGGGGTGGCAGCTGGGAGGGAAGGGGGTGCTGGGGCAAGAAGTGACTGGAAAGGGGCTGAGACCAGACCCTTGAAGGGCAGGCTAAGGTGGCCAGAGATTGCTGGAGGTGATGGGGCCAGGGAGCCCAGTAGCTGCTTCCCAGAAGGAGGCCCCACCCCAGAGCTCCTTGCAGGCGATGGCCAGGATGAGAGGGGAGCGGTGCTGGTGCTGAGAGCCAAGAGCCCACAAGGTTTTGCTGTACTTGGCCAAGCCTCCACCGGGTCTGCTTGTTTGCTTGAGGGAAGGATCTGATTTAGAAAGGTGGCTGCCTGGGGCTCAGGGCCAGGCCTGCTGACTGCCAGCCCAGCCCAGCACCCCACTCCAAACTTCCCATCCCAGGGCCTCCTCATTCCTCAGTTCGACCCAAGTAAGATCCCACAGCCCTGAACTGAAGACTTACTAAGCACCAGGGGCCAGTGCTCACCTGAGGACCAGCAGCAACCACAGGACGGGCCCAGTGGACACTTCATGGAGAAAGGAATGTATGGAGGCCGCCCTTCACTGAGCCTCTCCCTCTGCCGTGCACTGAGCATTTATAGGCTTCACATTTGGTCCTCCCAGCACGGTGGGCATTATCAGCTCCATTTTACAGATGAGAAAAGGGAGTCCTAAAAGGCAAAGGGACTTGCCCAGAGTCAGAGAGGGAGTCAGTGGTCGGGCCAGAATTCTAACTGAGGTCAGCCCTGCCTGCGAATCTGATTTCTACTTAACTCCTACACTGCTTTTGTGCAGGAGATGACCTGTGTCTTACATGTGTCTGGCAGAGTGAGGGTTCCCTTAAGTGTTGACCTTATCGTGCACTTTATGTGCTAGAGCTTGTGACCCTCCAAGCAACCCTTGAGGGTCAGTAATGTTCCTCTCACTTTAATAATGCAAGCCCAGAGCAGCAGAACAGCTTGCCCAAGGTCACACAGCTTACAGCAGGGTAGGATAGGTCAGGGGAAATTCAAAAGAAGGGGGTGAGGTGGAGGGAGCTAGCCCAAGGAATGACAGAAATTTTCAAGAAGTGTGGGGTGCCGGACTGAAGATTGGGAATAGCCCTGGAATCTGCAGACTTAAGGGCTGAGTAGGTGGTTACGGAGTATTCAGCCCCGACCTTCCAATGGCCCCTCACCCATCAGAAGAGCAGCTCTCAAAGTCTGAGCTCAGGCCTGCCTGGCCAGGTGTGTTCCTTGTGTGACCTTCAGCAAGAAAAGCCTTTGCTGGGCCTATTTCCTCTATTAGACGAGGGCAGCTGGACTAGGTCTTTGATTTTCTTTTCTAAGCAGGGGCACCTTTGTTTGAAATAATTTCAAGTGGAACTTGCACCCATTCAACAAATACTGATCGAGACCTTCCAGGTGTCTGCAACATATGGTTGACTAGATTTTCTCCCTGCTTCGAGGCACTCTGACATGTGGTAGAGACATTAAAGGTCCCTAAGCCTCTGCTCAGGGAGGAATTGGCCACCTGGGCCACCAAGGGTCTGCTTCCTCATCTGGAGCCCTCACTCTACCCCATTCCCACCACACAGCCCGCCCGAGAGGCTCCGCATCTGCACTGAGCCTTAGAGATACTCACTACCAGCCATCTCACAGATTAGGTGACAAAGTCCTAAAGAGTAGACCAGGCCACGGTTCCCGGAGCAGCCTCTTGTGGAGTCATTAATCAAAGAGGCTTTGTGGGCTCCGTGGAGACTGGCCTATGTCTATGAGGAGAGAGAAGCAGGGAGGAGGGTGGTGTGAGCACAGCCCTCATACAGAGGCCAATCCCCACCCCTTTCCACTCCTGCCTGGCAGAGCCTTCCAAACAACCTCCCTCCTCTCCCCGCCCCAGCATCCTCTGCCCAGAGCCAGGGTGTCAGCCTGGGTTTGGTGACAGCAGCCCTGAAGGAGGTGTTAGGTGGCTGAAGCCCTCCATTGTAGAAGCTCTGGCATCTTCCATGAGCCCAGCCTGGCCAAGTTGTCCTCCTGCCAAGCTGTAGAGTGGCTGGCTCCTGAGGCGGACCCTCTCCAGGCAGGTAACCTGATCCTCTGCAGCCCAACACCAGCCCAGCTCTGGCCACTGGAGCTGGGGCCCTAAAGGGTTTATGATAACATGGCAGGACCTGTGAGCAGCATTCAGGGTCAGAAGGGGCAGCCACCCGGAGCCCAGAGTCAGGGTGGGTGGGGAGACTCCATGGCTGACAGGCCAGACACCCAGGTTGTAGCCCCAACTCTTCACTAACTTGCTTTGTGACTTTGGGTCAGTCTCCGCCTCTCTTTGGTCCTCCGTTTCACATAAAGGAGTCTGGCAGAGGGCTGGTTCCCAAACGCTTGCGGACGGACGGACTGACTGACCAGGGTCTCTGACAAGTCTCCTGGGTCTGAAGCATCCCTTTCAGGTAAAGATCTGACTACTTGGTGCTGGGTGACCAGGGTGCCAGGCTCTGGGTCCCACCGCCTGGCTCCTGCCCTTCAAGAGCAGGGGCTGGTGTCTGCCGTCTTCGTCCTCAGCCTCTCTGAGTCCTCACGGAACATTCCACACTCAGTGAATCTGCCTGGTGTGTGGCTTCCATTTTCCTCGAGATAACCAAGTGAAATGGGTTTTTCCTCAACAGCTGTGATCAGGCCAGATATACAATTCCATTTCACATCTGAATCCCTAAATTGACAAAACCGATGTGTGAGTAATTGTAAAATAAAGTTTTGATTTCTCCCCTGGAATTTTTTAATTTTTTTTTTTTTTACTATCAGATATGTAAAATATGCTGTTGTAAATTCACCACGGCCCTTTTTTAGAAGGACTGGCTGTCCTTCATTGAGATGATGCCTTTCTCATTTGATAGCATTAAAATGTCTTTTATAAAGATGAAATGGTGGTGCACAGCCAGTGTGGCTCAGTAGTTGAGCGTCAACCCATGAGCCAGGAGGTCACGGTTTCATTCCCCGTCAGGGCACATGGCTGGGTTGAGGGCTCGATCTGCAGTAGGGGGCTTGCAAGAGGCAGCTGATCGATGATTCTCTCTCATCATCTCACTCTCACTCTCGTTCCTCTCTGAAATCAATAAAACATATTTGAAAGAAAAAGAAAGATGAAATGGTGGTATACACGGTAGTCCTCAGAGTAAGCGTTGTACGAAGTGTAGCACACACACAGGATAGTCAAGCTGACGCGTGTCCAGCTTGATGCGTTCCGCCGAGTAGACACACTGTATAACCACCACCCAGGTCCAGGAACAGGACCTTGTGACGGTCGTTTTTTAATGTTCTTTCCTGAGCAAAGTAAAAAGTTGGCAACTTTTTGTCCGTCTGCTCCTCTTTATTTAAAATTTATCCTGTAAAACCTAAAGAGTGCGGCCTTCAGACCACATGACCTAACGTCCATGGAAGTGTGAGCACGCTGCGATCCGCGGAGCCCCTGGAACCGGTGTCTTCGGTGATACACCAACCAGAAGGAAGCAGGCCTGTCCACCCGCCTAATCCCACGGGATTGGGAGAATCTGGCCAAATGTCCTTCCAGGTGCTGGACTCAGCCCAGCACCACTGGCCACTGGAAGCCAGGGCCAAGGGAAAGTGAAGAGGAGTGGCTTTGGGAAAGAGGTGGGGGGGGTAATGGATCATTTCTCACACCCAGCCCCCTCTCCAGCTGCTCTTCCTTAGCCATTACTCCTCCCTCCCCCCTCCCACCCTTCGGGTCACCTAAGAATCCTTGGGTGCTCTTTTGTGTACCAACATCCCCCCCACCTCACTCAATTTCCAGGTCGTGTCTCCCAGACCAGGGGATCATTCTCTACGTTTCTTCTCTTTATTGATAGATGAGGGAGTCCTGGAACCTTTCTGAAGGGTTAAGAAATTTGTTCAAAATCACTCAGTAGGCTGGGAGTCCAGGGGCCACATCCACTCCACCAAGGCAATGCACATTTATCAAGGACTTGCTTTCTACCAAAAACATCGGTGAGGGTGATTCTAAGGAGGAAGGGCCTTTCTGTCCATGTGCCCAGCCCTCACTAGGTAGGGACCATGAATGCATTCAGCAAATACGGATTGAGAAGGTTTTCTGTGCCACTTGGTTAAAGTCACCATCCTTGGGGGGCGCACAGCCTGGTGGGAGAGATGAGGGTAGAGATCTGCAGTTGGAGTTAGACAGTGATCACAGTCGTGAAGAGTGGGATGAAGGGGAGGGGGAAGGAGGCATCACACGAGGTTGCAAAAATCACGGGAGCTTCTGGAAGGCTTGGCATTTGAATTTGCCCTCAAAAGATGAATTGCATCCCATTTATTCAACTTAGCTCCCCGGACTCCCCCAGAATGTTCCTCTCCTGCAGGCATTTTAGAGTTGGTCAGAGTTAGGCTAAGCCTTTTGCTAACAATGACTGCCCTCCTGCCACCAGTGGCCTTGGCTCAGAAGCTCATTGTTACTTTATTTTTAAAAAAACATCCCACAACTTTAGTTGAACACGCACAGTTTTAAAAGTCTCTGAGGCTTGTAATGGAAAGCAGCAGACCCCACCCCTCCACACACACACACACACACACACACACACACACACACACACACACACAACTGTTGGCAGTGAAACAGCACCAGGTGTTAGACCAGTGGAGTCAGACCGAACCTTGGCTCAGCAACCTTGGTACTCGAGTTCTGGCTAAGAAAGAATTCAGAGCCTAGACTCAAACTACAAGAGAAAGTTTATTTAGAAACTCGCAGAGGTAGAAGAAGTGAGCCGTAAAAGAAATGGGCTCAGGAGACAAGTTACAGAGGCAAAGGAAGGGCCCTTGGAGCTTGGGAGAAAGAGAGAGGCTAGGAAAAGGCGCCTGGGGGAAGTGGGTGGGGAAAGACAGAAAGCTGGTCTGTCTCCACCACCAGCCCCTCTGACATTATCTCTGACTCCGAGGAGGGCTAAAGCAGGAGCTCACATTCTGGTGAGTACAATTGTACCTGTACTGCTAGGTCAGCCCCCGGCACAGGGGAGGAGCGCCCAACAGGGGGAAAGGAGTTGAGTGGTGCAGGGTCCGGAGGAAGGAGGGCTTCATCCCACGTGACTGGATCAGGGCAGGCCTTCCAGAGGAGGTGGCACCTGAGCTCATCACCTCAGGCCGGCTCCTCTCCTTGCCCAGAGGATTGGCAGCAGGTAATGATGGTGGTTTAGTTTGCAAAAGACCGTTACACAGATCTCTTTGACATTACAGAACCCTGTGGGCTGAATGTTATCTCCATTTTAGGCAAGATAAAATCAAGGCACAGAGAGGTTGGTCGCCAGCTCCTGGTTACCCAGCGGTAAATGTTGGTTTCGGCATTCAGATCCGCCCCTGCACTTCCAGGCTCTCTGCTTCCCCCCCTGCCCGCTTGCTTTATCCTGGCCATCCGGTCAGGAGTCGTCCTATTCCCACACGCCTCTTCTCCAGCGTGTCACGCTGTGTGGTGGGTGGCCTGCCTGTTTGTGCTGTTTCTAATTTTTATTTTAAAATATTTTTTTTTTTATTTTTCAATTAAAGGTGACGTACAATATTTTCGTGTCAGGTGTACAACATAGTGATTAGACATCTGTAAAACATACAAAGTGATCGCCCTAAGTCTAGTGCCCCTCTGACACCATACACAGTCATTACAATATTTCCTATGCTGTACTTTACAATCCCCTGGCTAGTTTGTAATTCCCAATTTGTACTTAATTCCTTCTCCTTTCTGCCTGCTTGTTTATAAAAGCCGATTATTGGGTCACACCCTAGCCTAGACCTAGCTGATCACGGGGAAATGGCACTTTGCAATCTGCATTTTAACTGTTCCCGTGATTCCTGTGCTCACCTAAGAGCCAGCTGCAGAAATCAGGATTTTAAAAAGATTCCGAGGTGATTCTAATGTGCAGCCAAGGTTGAGAACCACTGCTCTACAGTGATGCCAAATGGCGCAGTGGGCAGAGCGGGGACCCTGGAGTCAGCACCGCCCTTCTTGGCGCAGCCTCAGTTTTGTGCCTCAGAAGTGCGCGAGGATCGGAGGGCAGAAATGCCGGGTGCAGCACGGTGAGCTCCACACCTGCCTCCTCCACAGGCTCCGCCCAGCCTCCGCCCTCCCCGCCCGCCCGCCGGGAGGGGAGGGAAACCGCGGAGGCTCTCCGCTTCCAGGTTGCGGTTGCCTCTGAATCAGCCGCGGACGCGCCCTGAGGTTGGAGGATCCGGGCCCCTTTCCGCACGTGCCGGTCCCCCGCAGGGGACCGAAGTGCAAGCTGCGGCCTGGCCCTCGCCTCCCCTGGCGCCCATAAATACCCCCTGGGCCCACAGGGGGCGGCACGGACTCTCCAGCGAGCCCCTGGCCTTGACCCACCTTCCTCTGCGCGGAACCGCGCGCGGGGAAGCCTGGACCCGAGTCCGCGCCCCGGCCCTGTGCAGTCCGAAGGGCGCGTGCGCGGCCCGGTCCAGGCGGCTGACCCGGGAGCCAGGTGCCCCCCGGCCATGCCCCCGGCCACTCGGCAGAGGGGTCAGGAAAGGCTTCTTGGAGTTATTTAAGCTAAGCTCCGAAAGATGAAAGAATACCAAGGACAAAGGGAACAGAATATGCAAAGGCCAAGAAGGCGGCATGTGGGGAATTACCAGCTGTGCCACTTAAGTACTGAGCTCACGGTGAAGTGTCACAAGACGGGGCTGGAGGGAGTAGCAGGGGCAATCCAAGCAGGGCCTTGTACGGGGCAGGCGCTGTAGGGTTCTAAGCAGAAGGCCTGCCTCGGCCAGATTATTTGCTTTTACGAAAGAGCACGCTGGTTTGGTGTCCGACTTGCACTAGAGGGGTTGCAGGGACATAGGTGAGGAGTCTGCAGACAGAGTTCATGGCGCTGGGGCCAAGGTAGCCGCAGTGGGGATGGAGAGAAGAGGACGGACTGGAGAATTTCTGAGTGAAATGGGCAGGGCTCCATGGTAGGCAGGAAGTGGGTCTGGGGTGGATTGCCCCGCCTTTCCCAAGTAGAAGCAAGAGGGATGGTAATCTCTGCCTTGAAGAATTCTTTTTTTTTTAACTCAGTTCTTTTTATTTATTTATTTTATCTTTTTCCATCAGTTTATCTCCCCCCCTTTTTTATTTTTTCTTTCTTTATTTTTAAAATGTATTTTTATTGATTTCAGAGATGAAAGGAGAGGGAGAGATAGAAACATCAATGTTGAATCATTGACTGGCTGCCTCCTGCACACCCCACACTGGAGATTGAGCCCACAACCCAGGCATGTGCCCTGACCAGAAATCGAACCGTGACCTCCTGGTTCATAGGTTGATGATCAGCCACGGAGCTATGCTGGTCCGGGCTTTCTTTATTTTACTTTTGAAGGATTCTATATGCCTGGCATATGATGTAAACTCAGTGAGTGAGCTTTTTCCCACTCGAGTTGTCCAGCCTGGAAATCAAACAAGGGCCCCTAGAATGTCTCCTGAAACTTCTTCTCTGGGGCCTTTGGGTAGAAGTAAGTGGGGGAAACAAGGATTTTAAGGCCAGAGATCGGAAGGCATGGGCCTGCTGTGGACGTCCTATGTGACTTCAGGAAAGTCAGGACCTCTTTGTCCACCTTGGACAACAGGGAGTGGGCAGCATGTCCCTTGAGTCTCCATTGCTGCCCCTTGGTCATCCAGTTTCCAGTGGCATCCCATAGCTCCCAGAAATCCCTGTGGGAGAGCAGTGCCCATACCCAAGCTACCACAACCTCCCTCTAGCCTGTGAGTCTGGCTTCCCCCTAGGGCCACCCTAATGGACAGCAAGGGTATCATCTCCCTAGAGGCCTCCAGAGACCAGACCTGGGGCCTGTTTTCCCAGTGAGGCTTGGAGTCCAGTGGGATTGGGTCTGGCTTTCCTGAGGAGGCAGAGACACCTAGAAGTTAAGCCCAGAGAAGCAGATCTAAGGTGGACTGGCAGGGCCTGGCTTGGGCAGCTGCAGCAGGTATCAGGAAACGGGAGGCAGGCATCTCAGGAGCAGCAGCATGAAACAGGTGTGAGCAGAGCCATGGGATCTGGGCGGGTCCCAGCCGAACGTGGTGTATCACACTCTCCTCCTGGCCCAGATGGAAATCACGTGAGTCGCCATGGTCGTGCAGCAGGCCCCATGCAGCAGAAGGGAATTTGGGCTGACAGGAAGCGCCAGAGCAAAGTGGTCAAGGCTCCTGCGTTCATCACAGGTGAACTGCGTCAGTGTAATGAGGTAAGGCACGAGAAAGCATCTAGTCCAGCCATTCTCAACCTGTGGGTCGCGACCCCTTTGGCGGTCGAACGACCCTTTCACAGGGGTCGCCGAAGACCATCCTGCATATCAGATATTTACATTACGATTCATAACAGTAGCGACATTACAGTTATGAAGTAGCAACGAAAATAATTTTTTGGTTGGGTCACAACATGAGGAACTGTATTTAAAGGGCCAGAAGGTTGAGAACCACTGGTCCAATGGCACATAGTAGATCAGTGGTTCTCAACCTTGGCTGCACATTAGAATCACCTGGGAATCTTTTTAAAATCCTGATTTCTGGGTAGTAGATGCTGAACACATGCTAGTTAATTAACACCAGACCCTTATGCTGGGAAGCGGTGGGCCACACACAGTCTCTTTCTTCAAGGAGCTCAGAACCTGAGAAGAACAAGAGATGGGCACAGAAACATTCCTGGCCTATGCAGGGAGAAAGGACAGCCCAGGAATTCTGGGGACCCCAAGGAAGATGGACTGAAACCCCTTTTGTGGGATAGGCTCAGTGCTTGGTGTGAACTTGTGGAGGAATGTATGTTATCAGAAAGCTTCATAGAGGAGGTGGCATTTGCACGGGTCTTTGATAGCTATACAGGAGTTTTCTAAGCCAAGAAGGCAGGGTTGAAGAAGGGTCTTTCAAGCAGAGGCAAGAGCATCTGCAAAGCATGAGGGTGGGGAAAACATGGAGTGTCTAGGAGGCTGGCGAGGATTTTGCTGTTTGGGAAATGAGGCTGCAGTAATTAGCAGGGGCTAGAATGGGCAGGGCCTTGAATGCCAGGCTAAGGAGTATGCATAGACCCCAGTGCAGTGGGGAAGCATGAAAAATCTCTGAGCAAGAGAAGGATGTGATCAGATTCCATTAGAGAAGGGAACGTTCTGTGTTCAGTGAGCCGCCTGAAGAAGCCCGGGGGAGGGGGAAACCAGGGCAGAGGCCCCAGGAGGAATCCCTTGCTCTGTATGCTTCAGTCCTCTGGGATTTAGTCTGGTCAGAGCCAGACTCCTGGGACTGGTGGCTTCTTCCCAGGTGGACAGTAGGTGGCGCTGCAGCTCTGTGCATGCAGCCTCATGGGCGGGGCTACCTGCCCCTTACCTAGGTGCTTAAGACCCCAAGTCCTGCGGGGCCTTGGTGCTTGAACCCTAATTCTGATGATAAGGCTCCAGGTAGGGCTGGGGTAGGGTAGGGGTAGGGTGGGCTTTGTTCTCCCTCCTCCAGAAGCCTGGACGGCTTGACTGAGCCCCAGGCTGTGTGGGCAGGGAGTGCCTGCAGGGCCCTCTGGCCCTTTGCACTTTCCGGGAAACTAAGGCCTAGAGAGGGACGGGCTTGCCTGAGTCACTCAGTGGGTTAGTAACTCGGGCAGTGCCAGAGGTAGGAGGTTCTCCTGACCCTTCCTCCCCCAAGGGGCTCCCCAGCTCCCTTCCTCCCTGCCAACCCCACTGCGCTGTCCCCACTCGGTCCTCAACCAACTGCCTGGCCTGTACCACTGTCCCAGGCTCCTCACAGGTTCCTGCCCTGTGGGTCTCTCTCATGCCTGCCTGTGCTTCTCCCTACCCCACCCAGCCCAAGAATCTTTCTCACACGCAGATCTGACCACCCTCTCCCCTGCTGACACCCCCCCCACCCCCCACCCCCCTGCTGCTCCTTAGCCTGGCAGTCGGGGCCCTAGGAATAAGGCCACGCTCCCCCTCTCAAGCCTCAGTCATGCAGATCTGCTCTGGGCCCCTCATGCTTTTGCCCTTGCTGACCCTCCCTTCCCAGCCCTCCTGTCAAACTCCTATTCATCCTCTATGACTCAGTGGGGCCTCTGAGAGGTGGGGGTTCAGGGGCCCCTCCTGTGCCCCCATAGCTTGACTGCACGGTGCTGGGCACCCCTGTGCCTGTCTCTTCTGTGGGTGACCTGGAGAGCCTCTGGCTAGGGACCCCAGCACAGTGCTTGGGCAGTGGGAGCTCAGTACCGCCTTTTTGGGTGAATGACTGAGAAGAGATACACTGGGAAGAACACTACCGGATTGTTGCACACAGCCTCTTGATCTTCACCACAACCTGGGCAGGCCAGAGACTGCAGAGGAGACAAGTACAGACGGTCACACGGCCAGTGAGTGAGTGGGGACCTAGCTCACCAGGCCTCAGGCCACAGCTGAGGGGTGCTGCAGGGGGGCGGGAGCCACATGAACCTAGAGTCTAGTAAGGCTAGTGTGGGGCTATCAGGGGGCTCCCTTCCTATCTTGGAACATGGGGAGCCCCCAGCTGTTTTGAGCCAGGCAGGGACCTTAGGCCTGAGTACCAGAGTGCTCGTTTGGTGACTGTGTGGCAGAGACCAGCAGCTGGTGGCCAGGGAAGAGGCTGACCTGGTGATCCAGGGAGAGGCACAGCCCAGCTGGGTGGGTGGCTCCTGGTATGGGCTTAGGCTGGGCCAAAATACCAAAGACTTTCTAAGGAACCCTGTAGTCAGCAGGCTGGATGCCGGGAAGCCAGAGGTAAGGCTGCCCACATAAGACAGGCGGGCAGGAGGGCAGGACGTGGTAATGAGCTGCAAATATTTGCTGTAGAGAAACCCAGGGCTGGGGATGGGCAGGAGGAGGGGCCCAGAGTGTCTCCGGCTCTCGGTCACAGTATCAATGATGGGAGTGTCTTCAACTCTCTGTGCAACCTTGGCCCAGTCTAGGCACCGAAAAGGAAATTCCAGCCCCAAACCTACGCAGAAGTCTGAGATAGAAGGGCCCTCAGTGCCTAAGCCTGGGCCCTTCATTATCTGAAGGAGAAACGGAGGCCCAGAGGGGGGACTGTACCTGCCCAGGTCTCCTGATCCCAATATGATTCTCAAAGCACATTCCCTCCTGGTCCTCCAAGATTTGTGCTCAGATTCTTTGGAGAAACACTTTGGGGGTCGTTTGGTGTAGCTCCTGTGGCTGGGCTACTCCCCCCTTTATCCCCACCCCCTAGGAGGGAGTGTTCCCAATGCCTTCCTGGTCTAAATCCAGTCCACTCAGTGCCGGGGAACTTCCAGCGTCCACCTCGCTCTCTCCAGCTGCAGCCGTCCTGCTCAGGGGTGTGTTTGGGGCAGGGCATTGTGAGGAGCTGCTGGTCAGAAGAGGGGGTGTCTGCCTGGGGGAGATGTTGGCTCAGCCTGATGCCTGCCCACCCACCAGCACCCCTGCAGTTGGTGAGGTCACCCTCTTCCTGGGAGGCTTGCTCCCAGCGGCTCCTATGGGTCCTAGTCAGGTCTCCTCCCAGCAAGGGGTCTGGCCACTCTTGGGAGGCAACCCTTCCTCTGGGTCCACAATCTCAGGGCTCAGAGTGGGCGCCTTTTCCAGCCACCCAGCTCTGCATGGCGGGGTCTCTGGCTGCTGCTCCCCCACTGAGGGCTGGGGATGGGGCGGGGGTAGGAGGGTGGGGGTGGGGGTGGGGGCCCTGCTGGTTTCCTGATGGGAGAAGTCAGATCAGCCCCTGTGATGTTGCTACTAGCTTGCCTCAGGGGACACGCGGGGAAAAGCATCATTCCACCCCAAGTGGGGAAATCAGGCGAGTCTTAACATGCCCCCTGCCCCAGCTTCTGCTCCAGGCCCTGCCTCATCCCTGAAACATCCTCATCCCTCCCAGGAGGGCACACGGAGGGTGCACCCTGCTCATCAGGACAAAGAGTTACTGCGCTTTTCCTGGTGTCTCTTGTGTCAGTCCTCAGAGCCACTCTGTGCAGTGTTGGTGTCACCATCCCTGATGACTAGCTGAGACCCCCAAATTGCCAAGCCATTCAAATGGGGGGGACCAGGAGTTGAATGCAAGTCTTTCTGATTCCAGATTCACTCATTTTCCCAGGCTGTCACCAGTCATGGATAGGGAAAGACCATGCAACGTGTTTTCTTAAAATGATGGTAACTAGTGAGAATAACTATATATTTCTGCCAGCATGTAGTAGGAACTCAATAAATATTTGTTGAGTGAATAAGTGAATGAGTTAGTTCTCAGGGGCGGAGGGGCGGGGGGACAGGGTAAATCAGAGAACCTGCTCTTACTGGCATTCAACCCCAGTGAGAGAGGAGGTGCCCCTCAGGGGTCTAAGGCCAGAGTCGCCCTTGTTCCTTGCAACTAGCTGGGGTGTCATTTCCTCCTCCCCCCCCCCCCCCGCCCCGTTGATGGGTAGGCAATGCAAGTCTGATGTGGGGAAAATAGCCAGGATTTGTGTGGGAGCCTAATTAACAGTGGGTGTCCCTTCCGTGGATTCTGGGTCTTGCCCTTCTTGGTGACTTTCAATCCTCTGTGTTCCCTACTCAGCTGGGAGTACACCCCTGGGAGCCCCTCTTCTATGGGCTCTAGGAAGTCCTTGTACCTGAGCCTGGACCAGGCCTGGCTGTGTGCTCCTCCACGCTTGTGAATTGTCACACAAGTGCCATGTGTCATTGACTAGTTATGCGATGTTTCTGCGTCAGACCAGGAGTTCCCTGAGGGCAGGGCTTGTCTGGTTCCTCTCTGAGTCTGCTGCTCCCATGACACAGCCAAGAAGGAAGGTTGTTGAACAAGTGAATGAATGAATGAATGAACAAATGAATGAAAGAAACAGGCAGCACAAAAATACCCCCAGTTGGCCAGCCTTGAGCCTGTTCTGCCCTCAGCTAGCTGGGTGACTTTGGGCAAAGCCCTGTTCCACCCTGGTTTCAAATATCCATCTGTCCATTGGGTCATGGGACCCTCCAGCTGCCCCTCAGAAACCAGGAGTGAGGGTGGGGCTGATGCACAGGTAGGTGCTCAGTATGGAGCTGCCCCCTGGCCCTGTCCGCTCAGCCCTGAGTCCCACCAAGGGAGGGTGGGGGGAGGCCCATCCAGTTGCTTTAGCCCCACGCAGCTTCACATCACGTCATCGCAGCGATGCTCCATCTCAGCTCTGATCTCTCTGCCCCGAGCAAGGCTGCTTGGCCAGCAGTCCCGCTGACATCAGCCAGGCTTGCTGGGGGCAGGTCTTGCAATCCACCCTCTCGGTCTGCAGGTTGGCAAGCCCATGCCACTCCCTGCCACCTCCCCGCACCTCAGAGGGCTGGGCCCTCCATCTTTATTTGGTCACCGAGGATAGTGGGACCCACAGAGGGCGGGGCCGGCTGGTCCTGAGCACTAGTGACCAGTGGCTCAATGCAAATCTGAAACCAAGCCTTAACCTCTAAACTGGCTCATTGTCATCCCCAGGGCTGCCTGGAGGTAAGCACGTGGGCCAGTGCATGATTTCCTCTGGGCCTCATTTCTTTATCTGTTTCAAGAAGCTAACTATTGCCCAGTGTCTGTGTAGAGGGGCCCTGGCTGTTCTACTTCTCTTCCTTCCCTCACTCTCACTCCATCAGCCGCAGGGTGGTGGCTATAGTAATATCCGGTGTTACTTTTCAGGCCTGGGCAGGGCTATGGGCATCAAGAGGGGGTTCAGTCCCCATCCTCAGGGGGCCTAAGTTTGTCCAGAGGAAAAATACTGGTCAGTCCATCCATTCATCTATCCATCTGTCTACCCATCATTCCATCCATCCATCCATCCATCCATCCATCCATCCATCCATCCATCCATCATTCCATCCATCCATCCATCCATCAATCCATCCATCCATCATTCCATCCATCCATTCATCCATCCATCCATCATTCCATCCACCCATCCATCCATCCATCCATCCATCCATCCATCCATCCATCCATCATTCCATCCATCCATCCATCCATCCATCCATCCATCCATCCATCCATCCATCATTCCATTCATCCATCCATCCATCCATCCATCCATCCATCCATCCATCCATCCATCATCCATCCATCCATTCATCCATCCATCATCATCCATCCATCATCCATCCATCCATCCATCCATCCATCATTCCATCCATCCATCCATCCATCCATCCATCCATCCATCCATCATCCATCCATCCATCATTCCATCCATCCATCCATCCATCCATCCATCCATCCATCCATCCATCCATCATTCCATCCATCCATCCATCCATCCATCATCCATCCATCCATCCATCCATCCATCCATCCATCCATCCATCCATCATCATCCATCCATCCATCCATCCATCCATCCATCCATCCATCCATCCATCCATGCATCTGTCCATCCAGTGAATGTTTACCCAGCAGGTCACTGTCCTAGGCCTACGCTATGCTGAGCAGGCCCCCACACGGGGTCTCCAAGCTGCCCATACATCTCTGTTCTAGCTGGACATTTCTTCCCAGGTCCAGATTCTTATATTTCACAGGTGCCTAACTTCACCCCTTGGGTGTGTCCTCAAACTAGAACACTTGAGCATTACCACCCCACCCCAACCTCTTTCTCTTCCAGCTTCCCCCCAGGTCAGTAAATGACCCCTCGGATCTCAGCATCGTTCTGGACTCCTCTCACCCGCTCCCTCACCACTGACACTCAGACAAGAAAGCAGCAAACTCTGAGGATACAGCCTCCAGATAAGTTCCTGCTGTCCCTGGTTTCCTCTGCCTCCATTGTCACCGCGCTCATCGAACCCTCGTCACCTCTCTCTCTCTCTCTCTCTCTCTCTCTCTCTCTCTCTCTCTCTCTCTCTCCCTCTCCTTAAAACTCTTCCAGGCTCCACTGCCCACAGGCTAAAGCTGTATTCTGTGGGTCAGTTTCTGGCCATGCCCACCTTCCTGGTCTCATCCTGTGCCCCCCTGCCCTTTACACCCCGTCTTCTTCCAGCTCCTCACACTCCTGCCTCAGAGCCTTTGCTTGTGTTGTCTTTGCCTGGAAGGATACATCTCTCTGCCCCCTCTACCCCCACCTCCTGGCAGTCGCTGCTGGCCAGTGGCCTCCCTCCCTGAGCACTGGGTATAAACAGCTTCCCTGGAGCTGTCCTAGCTGACCTTCGGCATCTAGTTACGTTCCCCTGTGTGCTCTCTGGCCATTTCCCTCCCCTCTTCCCTCCCTCATTCCCTCTCTCTCTCCCTCTCTCGAGAACATCCCATCTTCTCCACTTCCTACCTTCCTTCTCTCTGCCCATATTTATTAAGTACCTACTATGTACCAGGCATAGAAATACAGTGAGGAACAAGAATAAACATGGGCCTTGGAGTCTAATGAGGGACCCTCACATTAAACAAAGAAACACCCAGTAAATACCCACAAATTGGGACAAGCATTTGTCACTTCTCACATAGCAACGGTCACACTGTCTTCCCTGAGAAGCAGCCTCTGGGATGGAGACTGGAACACAGGGCTTGTGTTAGGAGTGCCCTGGGCGTCACCTTCTGTAAAGGGAAGCGAGGAAGCAGGACTGGGCAGAGGGAGAAGGCAGTGGTGATATAGTCAAGGCCTCGGCTGACCCATGGGGAGCTCTGGAACTGGGCGGAGCCTCAGGGTTGTCCCCACCTGGGGTGCGGGGTTGGCTAGGCCTCCCCTCCCCACAAGCCAGTCAGTGGGTGGAGGCAGGGGCTGTGACCTCAGGCGAGCGAGGCAGTCCCTTCAGCAGGGCTAGGCCCCAGAGGCCTGACAGCTGGCTGTCAGCGGTCTTCCGGCAGCAGCCAGCACTTCATTCCTGAAGGGGACCTGGCAGCCCAACACAGCACGTGCGAGATACGTCATTACCCACACGTGATGTGGGGAAACTGAGGCTCATAGACATTCTGAGATCTGCCCGTGATTGTGTGGCTTCTTGGCCTCTGCTTATCTACGCCCTCCCTGACTCTCTCTCTCTCTGCCCTGGGCAATTGCCTTTCCCCTGGGGAACAGTGGAGGCTCCTGAAGATTGGTCCCTCTGCCAGGTGGCCTCACCTGGTGCTGAGAGGGGAGCTGCAGAAGCTGCTATGGGGGACACAAGTGGGAGGGGACTCTCAGGCCTCCTGCTGGTGTTTCACAGCCTCCGAACTATCTCCACTGCCCACTGGTGGCATCTCCGGGCCCCCATGCCCTGCAGAAGCACAGCCTGGCTTCTGGGTGAGAGCCAGCAGGTGATGAAAGTAAGATGTTTTAGGGGGAAGACAGGTGACCAGAGCTGGGCCCTGCCATTCCCAGGATCATGGGTGAGATAGGCTACGCAACAAGGCAAAACTCAGCACCCAACTCCTCGGCCGCCTGGAAACAGTTATCAAGCGCCTCACCTGTGCTCCAGGTGTATTGCTCTTCTCACGACTCTGTGAGGAGAGGCGATTGATTAGCGGCTAATAGCCCGTTTTGGACGGCCGGTGACTCGCACAGTGGTATCCAGCTAGTAAAGGGTGGAACCAAGCTGGGAGGAAGAGAACTGGAAATACAGGGTCGGAGTGGGAGCCAGGAGAGAGTCCCCGCCTGGAGCCGGTGCAACTTTTCCAGAGCCCTGGCAGCCCTCCGGGAGCGGGGGAAAAGCCCACCCGGCCCAGGCCCGGCCCAGGCATCTCTGGTCCACACTTGGAGCTGGGCAGGTCAATGCTGCCGCGGCCACGGAGTCCCGGGTGAATCTCGTCTGAACCTCTCAGCCTGGCTTCCGATGAGCCCCGGGGGAGGAGTGTAAGGGTGAATAGAGCCACTGCCCCCAACCTCCCAGCATGGCCACTGGCTGCCGAGCAGGGGAAGCTCTGCCTGGAGAAGGAGGCCGGGGCCTGGTTTCCCACCATCTGCCCCAACGGCAGAGTCTCCTTCTAGGCCAGGGGTGGGCAAACTTTTTGACTCGAGGGCCGCAATGGGTTCTTAAACTGGACGGGAGGGGCCGGAACAAAAGCATGGATGGAGTGTTTGTGTGAACTAATATAAATTCAAAGTAAACATCATTACATAAAAGGGTACGGTATTTTTTTTTTTAGTTTTATTCATTTCAAACGTCCGGCCCGTAGTTTGCCCACGGCTGTTCTAGGGCATATTATCAAGAGGCCTCTTCTTACCCAGGGTTGGCACTTGTCAGGAGCCACTGGAGTGCTGTCCTGGCCTGGTAGCTCCGGGGGTGTGTTAAGATGCTGTTTTATCTTGTGTGACCTAGTGTGTGTCTGGCCCCTGTGGGGGCTTGTAAATCGGTGGTCTCATCCAGTCTGCACAGTGGCCCAGTGTGAGAGAGATGATCACCCCCATTGCTCTGATGGGGTGATTGAGGTCCAGAGAGGCGACGGGACTCACCAGATCTGCTAACTCCCAGCCCAGGATTCGCTGAATTTTTCCTGGTTCCTTCCTCAAAAGATAACATCTATCTCTTACAGCCTCTGAAGTAGGGGGCAAACATCAGTGGGTAGGAGCCTTTGGTTTGGCTTGCATGCTTGTCCGTTGGGGAGAGATGTTGGTTGGGCCTGCTAGCCCTCACTTTCCCCTTCATTAGTGGGTATTAATACTAGGAATAGTGCTAAGAAATACAGTCTGCCTTTCAGGATGCCCTGTGGCTCCTGTGTTGTTAGCACAGGCCCAGAGCCTGGAGCACAGGAGGGGCCCTGCAAAGGCTGGTGGGTATTGCAGGGCGGGTAAGGGAAGGGGCTGGCAGACCACTAATCCTCAGCCTCCCCACCGCCCACCTCCTTTAGGGCCTGCGTCCCTGGCCCCTTCCTGACAAGGTCCTCAGCAGCATGTGGCCCCTGTGGGGTGTGTGTGTGTGTGTGTGTGTGTGTGTGTGTGTGTGCGTGGTGTGCACCCTTGCATTCATGCATGCCTGTGCTGCTTCTGCCCTGAGACCAGGCCCCTAAGGGCCCCCAAGGCCATGTCTCCCTTTCAGATCCGGGCTCAACCCAGCAGGTTCAGTTCATGGTGCCTGATTGCTCAATGAGCTTGGCATCAGGGTATGAATAATTGCACCATAAATTATGTAAATCTAATCATAACAACACTATGCTGGGCAACTTGCATTCTCTCAGCTCTCAGGTGCCCTGATCCCGGGACAAAGCTCTCATGGGAACCGCACCACCCAGCTCCCTCGCACTTTTCTGAAATTATAACTACAATGTGTACCTTGGCCTCGGCAATTATGAATGCACAAGTGGCTCCCTGCCCCCATCCCGTCTGAGTCCCACAGTAATAATGAGGGAACACTATGGAGGGCGTGCTTGCAGTATGCCAGGCATCGTGCTAATCATTTTACATACGTTCACTCATTCAATCCTCCCAGTCACCCTGGGAGATCATCATTACTGGGCTCTTTGTTTCACAGATGAGGAAATTGAGTCTCAGAGAAGTTCAATAACTTGCCTTCAGCAACACAGCTACTACAGTGAGAAGTCAGGAAATTCTGCAGGAAGGGAAACTGAGGCACAGAAAGGTTAAAAAAGATGTGCTCAACATCTCGTAGTAATTTGGGCTTCACTCAGGTCTCCTGGGACTCTTCAGCTACCTTTTGGGTCTGTGAGGGTCTGAGTGTCACCCCAAATGGGTGACTGTGTGGCTGAGTGTGTATATACTGGGATGTGGACTGGGGCCTCATTCTGGGAAAGTCAGGGGAAGCAGCCAAGGCAAAGAGCTATTTTAAGGCCTCCCCTGCCCGCCCTGCTCCCCACACACCCCTCAGCCGAGCCAGGCTGCAGTGGCCCGGGGCCTGGGCCAACCATGGAGGGTTTTGTTCCGAGAGCAGAGGGAAGTCTTGGCTCCAGAACATTCACACCCAATGAATTACTTCAACGCTAGATTAGACTTGCAGGCTCGGAGCAAAGTGATAATAGGGCCCAATTAAATTAATTTATATGGACTCTACGATCCGGCTCCTCCCTTGGTGGTGGGGCAGGCCTGACCCACTGCAGCCTGGCCCCCAGGCCCAGCCCACGCGGGAGTTTTGGATAGCGGTTGGGAGATGGTGTGGGGGCCGCTCTGGGGGAGAGGCCAGGATTGCTGTTTTGTTTTTGTTTTCAGTCTGATGTGTAGATTAGAGAAAATGACCCTAATTAAACAAAGACTTCAGGAAGCTAATTCCTGGTTAGAGAAGGTGAGGCCTGGCAGGTCTGGCTAAGGGCAGACTCCCAAGGTCCTAGGGAGGGACCTTGAAGAGGTCATTCGGGGAGGTCCTCAGCCCGTGTCCAGACCTCTGTCCCCTCGCTATACCAGGCAAGGGGACATGGGGCTCTTTGTGGTCAGTGTGGGGGCCAAAGAGAAGGCTGGGCACCTGGGCTACAGGCTGAGCTCTGCCAGCAACATGCTGGGTGAGGGCTGTACCTGAACCCTTCCGTCTGGGTTTAGGAAGAAACCCACCTCCTTCATAGGCGCAGAAAGCCCCCGCCTGCCTGCTCGGCCGCATCTCCTGGCCCCCTCCCTTCCTGCCCGCTACACTCCGGATGCGCTGAATCCATCTGTAGCTGCCTGGCTTGTGTGCTTTGCCGAATCCCCCACCCACCCCGTTCCCGGCCTTTGCCTTCGCTCTGCCCCTGCACTTAACATTCTGAAGGTGGGGGGCCCTCTCAGGGTCTCTCTTGCCAGGAAGTGGTCTTCTGAGGTCAGAGGCAGGTCTGATCACCCTCGTGGTCCCAGGGCCACGTGAACACCAGGGAGGCTCACTAATCTGAGTGTCGCCTGCAGCGCTCACACTGTGACTCTGTCGTGGTCTCTAGCCCAGGGCCAGGGTGAGGGCTCAGCGGCAGGGGTCGCACTAGATGAAGAGCATGGTGCCTCCTCACTCGTGCGAGTGGCTGGCCACTGACCTGAGACAGTTGCTTCCTCTCTCTCAGCTTCAGCTTTCCATTCTGCAGGAAGTGGGACTTGCTGCCCGCATCTAGTGCTCGGGCTCCAGCGGTTTCTGGTGTAAGTCTTGCCGCACCAAGTGGAGGCCAGGGCTGAGGACCTGAAGCCAGGGGGAGGGACAGAGATGGGCCCTCTGAGCTGAGGGCCAGCCTGCAGGCTGCAGGAGGGTTGCCCAGGAGCTGGGCCTCTCACGCTGTCCTCTGCTGGGTGGGCGGGGCCCATCCCATTGGTATATTGGGTGGGTGGTCAGTGTGCTTGGCCCCATCTCCACTTCTGCCAGGGATACTTCACTTTGGGGTCCTGGCTGCCATCTCTAGGACTGGGGGCATCTGCCAGGCCTGCGTGGCTCTGAGCCCGAGAGCCTGTCAAGGTCTGGGGGCAAGGAGTCAGCCTCCATTCTCCTCTTACCTGACCCCCTGCTTTTTTAACCCAGATCAAGGAAATGGCCTGGTCAGAGGAGGTGTGGGCAATAAGCCTGCTCTGAGATGCCTCCACATGGGGTCCCCAATCAGGCCATCTCTTCCGGCAGCCTGGAGGAACCACTTGTCTCCCTCAGACTTTCCGACAAGTCGACAAGTCCTTGCCTCTGTAGGGCAGTGAGGCCAACCGTGGAAAAACCAGCCCTCCCCACCCCACCCCCACCCCCAGGAGGCAGGGCCTTTTTGGGGCTGTAAATTTATTGCGGAAGCTGAGGGCTGGCGCCTGCTGCAGGTAGTCTTTGAACCTCAGCCTCACACTCAGCACCCACTGGGCCAGCGGGAGGAACAGGCTGGCCTTTGGCGGGAAAATGAGAGGCTATTTTGCAGGGGGAAGGCGGGGGGGGGGGGGGGGGGGGCAAGAGCTTAACTAACTGCTCTGACCACCAGCTCACCCCTCTGGGGCCCCAGAGACAGGCCTTGCTAGCTGAGCTGCAGGGATGCCTGACTTGAGGGGGAGCCGGGCCAGCTCAGGCGCTCCCCTCCTCTTCATCTTTCTTGGGTTAAGACATCTAATGGGACGGGGACTTAGGGCTCGGAGTCCCATCCTCCCAACTCTGCCTTCTTTGGGCCTCAGTTTCCTCTTCCGTAGCAGTAGAGGGTTAATGTCATCTTTGAGCTTCATCGGGAGTCTAATGTTCCACTGCATTCCACATTCTTTTCTGAGCCCTTCCTCTGTGCCCATGCCAGGGTCCAGAGAGATGCCAGAGGCCAGCTGGTGTGGGTGTGGGTGGGGGAGGGGAGGGCTAGGGGCAGGGAGTGAAGTGGAGGGAGCCCAGCACCAGCTCGCTCACCCTGGAGCAGAGAAGAGGGGGTGAGAGTTGGGTTGAGGACTGGAATTACTGACATTCATGTGTTGATTAGACAGACAGGAGGGCCTACTCCATGTCAGCAAACGCACTGGATGTTGGGTGTATGCATGTGTAAGACAAGAAGGAAAAAGGCATAACCCTGAGAATAGAAGTTTCAAATGGATGTGGAGGGAGGGGATTCCAGGCAGAAGGAGCACCAGGTGAAGGCGGTGGCTCCTGGAAGAGCACCGTGGCTTTGGAGAAGGACGCGAAGTTCATGTGGCTGAAGAAGTAAACAGCTTGGGAACCAGAGAGACACAAGACCTACCTCCCCCTCTGCTCTTACTGACGGTGGGACTTTGTGGCAGTTGTTTGACTTGCTGAGCCTCAGAAATTATAGAAAATGGGAAATAATTTTTACTTCTCAGGGTTGTGAGAATTAAATGAAAGAAGGTAGGTGTAGCACCCAGCCCAGTGTCTGGCAGCAGATGTAACCAGTGAGGTCACCAAAAATAAACAGAACTTCCTATCAGCCAAAATCTTTTTACTGTGGAAGCAGTTGCCGGGAGAGGAGTAAGTTCCCTGTCCTAGGAGGTGTGCAAGCTGAACTAGGTTTATCAGTCAGGGAAGCTATGGGAGGAGAGTTTGAACCAGCAATCTCTGAGGTCTTCTAGCTCTCAGGTCTATAATTCCACCAAACATATGTGGCCATCTGTCCCAAGACATCCTTGTAGAGGTTTGAAGCTAGCATCCTTGTCCCCTGATTTGTTCTGTTCCAGGCTGACCTGGCCCAGAAACTTCTACATTCTCCACATGTGCTGGGTTCCAGAACTCTTACTTCCCTGGTCACTTATTCTGGCCACAAAGTTTCACTTTCATACTGGTCACCACTCCCTAGGAATCTAATCAGTATGAAGTAGATTGAGAAAATCACCTCCCTGGATTTGGACACAATGTCTCTATTGATGTGACCAAAGAGACCAGTGATTGTTTGGCAGCCTGCCTTCCATTCAGCCCAGCAGAGAGACCTACCTAGTTTGGCTAGATGCTCTCAGACATCTCAAGATTTGTAACACAGAGCATTCCAGAAAAGCAATAAATCCTTATAGGATAAATGAATGAAGTGTCTGGCTTTTGTTCTCAGGCCAGCCCTGAGAATGGAAATCCGGAGAATTAGGGGGCACAAAGGGGTCGTCATGGCTGGGGGCTGTGTTACAGTTTTTCTTGGGAGCTCAGAATACGTCCTGTCTCCCCATTCATCATCACCCCACCCTGCTGGTTGCTTTCTGTCTTCACAACACACCTGGGGGGGGGGGGGGGGGGGAGTGGCAGGCTAATAGACGCATAGAATCACAGGTCATCAGCACTTGAGGGGCCTCTACAGGGGTCCAGTTCAACCTTATAATAATACAGATGGTGAAGCCCAGGCCGGGGTGGAGAGAGGCCGGCAAGGTTTCCTGGAGTCACCCAGTGAGTCCCTGATGGAAGGCAATGCAGGCAGGTGGGGAGGACCAAGTTGCATGATACAAGTGTGGGTGGCCCCTGACTCCCGGGCGATAGCTTGGTCACCCTATTTGCAAGGTGTTCAGGTTAACCCCATCCACCACCAACCAAGAGCCCTTCAAAAACTCAAAACGTCTGTGAGTTCAGTGACCCTGGCAGAGTCCCAGACCTTGGATCTCACTGGGGGACCCCGGCAGGGAACCGGGGGGAAGCACCCATCCTGGGTATGACCACAAGGCTGGCGCCGGGAGGGGGCCTCCAGCTCAGGTTCCAGTTCCGGCTCTGCCCCTGTTCTCTGTGACCCTAAGCAGGACACACCCCTCTCGGGGCCCCTGTTTCCCTATCTGTGAAATGACAATGACAAACTGGACGCACGGGCCTCCTCGCTCTCACCCGCGGTTTATCTGAAAGCTTTCACAGGAGGAATCCGCAGGCACCTTCAGCATTTCCTGCCTCGGCACACGCCAAGCCCCCTGTCTAATCCCGGGGTCCCAGGCCTGCCCTCCAGGGAGAAATTGCTGTGATTTAAGGGTCCAGATTTCCTGGATCATTCGGGTCATAATACTTTATATCTGGGCCTCGATTGCTTTTTAATTAAAAAGGAATCCCTTCCAATCCCTGGTTTTATGTGCATCCCCGGGAGCCCGTGGCGCTCCGCTCCACTGATGCTTGGTGTAGCCCTGCGCTCTGCTCTTCTGTTTCCTCCCTTGAATCGCAGCCCCCTTGTTTTAAGAAGAGAAGGGCCTAGAATTCTTTATGGACGATGAGTCTAACTATTCTTTGAGTGCTGAGGCCCCAACTTGCACACCACAGATGCTCAGCGCCCCACATTTAAAGCCATCTGAGCAGAACAGAAAAAAGGGGTGGCCCCAAACCAGTTCTGTGACTGGCTCACACCTCCAGCCCAAGGATGAGCTGCAGCAGGGGCTGGAAGGACAGGGTTTGGGATGCAAGGACTGTCCCCCCGCCCCCATGTTCATGGCAGGTCCTGGAGTTTGGGGGCAGAAGGGTGTGTGTCTGATTCTCCCCTAAACACTGTCTGAAGCCTGAGGACGGAGCGAGAGGAGAGGGTTGCAGAGTCAATGCTGCCAGAGTCCGCAGGCAAAGAAGCAAGCTGCCTGCGGGCCAAAGTGGACACTCGGGAATGGGTGGGCAGATCATTCAGCAGGCACGAGTACAGGGGGTCTGCTGCCTGCCGTGGTCGGGTGGCCCCACAGTGTCTGCCTGGGGCTGAGGGAGAGTGGGAGACATCAGCTGAAGAGGTGGCACCCATGTGGACACATCCTTTCTTTTTTTTTTTTTTTAATATATTTTATTGATTTTTTACAGAGAGGAAGGGAGAGAGATAGAGAGTTAGAAACATCGATGAGAGAGAAACATCGATCAGCTGCCTCCTGCACATCTCCTACTGGGGATGTGCCCGCAACCCAGGTACATGCCCTTGACCGGAATCGAACCTGGGACCTTTCAGTCCGCAGGCTGACGCTCTATCCACTGAGCCAAACTGGTTTCGGCGACATCCTTTCTTTTTTAAAAAATATATTGTTATTGATTTCAGAGAGGAAGGGAGAGGGAGGGAGAGATAGAAACATCAATGATGAGAGAGAATTATTGATCGGCTGCCTCCTGCACACACACCCCCACACCCGACTAGGGATTAAGCCCTGCAACCGGGGCATGTGCTCTGGACCAGGAACCAAACCATGACCTCCTGGTTCATAGGTTGATGCTCAACCACTGAGCCACATGGGTCGGGCAATACATTGTTTCTTAGCAAGAAGAGAGGATCATGGAAAAATCCACAGTGCACCCACAGAGAGAGAGCAGGGTTTTAGATGTTGCTATGGTGAGAAGACCCCTGTGCCAGATTCTGGCAGCCCAAGTAAGTCCTACTGTCCATTTTATGTCTACCTTCCCACCCTCCCTCCATTCCAGATGCGACTCTGATTCCGCTTCCCGGTGGCTGAATCCGGAACGGGCCTGAGCTGCTCTGATTGCTCTCACCGTGGAGATGAGAGATGGGGGAGAACTTTGAACCTGGTGTCAGAGTGACCTACTGAGGTCAGATCAGGTAGAGCCAATACCTCCTGAAAATGAGACTGTCCCTTAATACCAACACAGAGAGGGGAGACTGAGGTCCACCCTAGGTCCCTTTCAGGGCTGCAGAGGGAGAGGCAGGTTTGAGAGACAGTGGCGAAAAAATAAAGTGGTATCACATGCACGCCGCAGAATCCAGCCTGTTCCACATGGCCATTATACATACGTTGTTTTGTTGAATCTCACAGTCATTTTCAGGGGGTCAATTTCATCATTCCCAGATTACAGATGAGAAAATGGAGGTTCAGAGAAATCCAGTGACGTGCTCATGGGCCATTGATTCAGGGTTTGAATGGATTCCAGTGTCTGGGCAGGACTTTCTCATCTAGCATTTCTTCTCAGCCTCAAGCTCAACCCCCAGAGGTTCTGATTCAGGAGATCAGGAATGGGCCCAAGGACTCTGCCTTGTCACAGGCACCTGGGAGACTCTGGAACAGATGGGTGGCCCAGAGAACACCTGGGACACAGACACCCATCCCTAGATGCCTTTATGGCGAGAATAACATTGCAGGTGTCTGGGGCAGCTGCAGAATGCCCAGGCCAGAGGATACATTCCCGTGACCTCCGATCCCCATTCATGTCTCATGAATGAATGCATAGCATGTGCCAAGAGTGGTCACTGGGGCTCTGGAGCTGGACTTCACAAGCTGGAAGCCCAGTTGTGCTGACCTTAGTTGTGTGACCTGTGGGCAAGTTTCTTGCCTCCATTCCTCAGTGTCCTCATGGACTACCTAAGGCGGTTGTGAGGATTAGCTGAGTTGGTATATGTAACTCAGTGACAGGTCACATGTAACATATGGGGAGTGGGCACTCCATAACTGCTGGTTATCCTTATTGTTATTATTAATATTCATAGCCGTGGCAGCATTGCCTGTGCGAGTGAAACATATCGGTCCTTCAGGGCCAGGGGAACTGGAGGGCAGTGACAAGTCTACATGGACCAGGTGGGGGAAGGCCTTGAAAATCAGGTTAGAGAGTGTGAAGCGGGTGCTGTGTAGGGTAGGGGATTGGAGCTGAGGTTTCTGTTGGAAGATCCTTGGAATCCAGGAGCAAGAAGACTGTCAGCTGGATAGCAGTAAGCCCCAGAGAGAAGCAGCCTTGGTGATGACAGGCTATGCCCATCCATGGGGCCAGTTGTCCGTGCCGTTTTGCCTGGCGGGCAAGGTGGGGATAAAATAATAGCAGCTGTTGGGCTCCTTTATCCTCACAACAACCACATGAGGCATGAGTGGCTGCTCTGATCATTCTCATTGTAGAGATGAGAACATTGGGAGCTGGCTTCCTGAACTGCCCTGCTGAAGGTCACAGGGGTGATGGCAGAAGCAGGGTGAAGCCTGGGCTCCCCCAACAAGGGAAGCGGAGGGAGGCCTTTCTGGATCCCTCGCTACCACACCACCCTGAGAACCATGCAGAGGTCAGCCTGGCTCTGGGGATAAGGCCACCTTCGGCTCCCCTAGCGGGCAGGTGAGCGGGCTGGGAGCTGGGTTGGGAGCCTTCTCAGAGTCTCCCAGGCCACAGGGGCAGCAAGGCGGCAGGGGATTTAGTCGGTGGCCTGTTTCCATTGGTTTTGGGAACCTGGCGGCTCGACCTTTGGTTTGGGGGCTCAGTCGCTCCTTGGTGAGCTCAGGGTTCCTGGGTCAGGGGCTCCTGGGCGGTCTCGGGGCTCATATGCTGTGTGTACTGACTTTATGGGGCCGCCGTGTTCGCAGGGCCCATAAAACACATCTTGAGTCTGAAGCCCTCAGAGTTTCCATGTCTCCCCGGCCCAGGGCCAAAGTAAGAGGAGCAAAGAGACTCAGGAAGCGGCACTTGGTGGGGCAGCGCCCCACGTTGGCACCTACCCCAGGGCCCCGGAGCAGGCATCCATGGAAGCCAGGCCCAGGGATCTCAGAGTCCTCACAGCCCCCGAAGCAGGGGGGGGTCATCCGTTTTGTAAGAACTTTTTTGGCTTGTTTTGATTTTGTAAAATAGGCTTACATCCTCATTTCAAGTAGGTGAACCCAGGCTCAGAGAGGTGCAGGGACTGAAGAAGGAGGTGGCCCTGGGGAGGATGAGGACGAGAATGAGCTTGTTCTGGGGCCACCCCCACCTCCAACTACAGAGGGAGACTCTTGTACCTAAGAAGCTGTACCCAAAGCCGAGCTGTGTTTCCCCTCCGCTGTGTATAAAAGCAATAATGTGAACGTGGTTGTAGGCTGCAAAGTGGGGCAGATGGGGCAGGTGAGGGCGCTGGCCCTACAAGCAGTCACACTGTGAGCTGGTGGCAGGCTGGCCAGGGCAGTTCAGGCAAGGAGGCACCTGGTCAGAGGCCTCCAGCTCTTTTTCATTCATTGCATGCCATTTCCCAGATGAATTCTTATGCAGAATGCCCAGGAATAGCTCCAGTAAAAGTGCTCTAGCTGAAGAGAGGGGAGGCGGACTCGGAACCCCAATGGCTCAGCCTTCCCTCAACCCTCTTAGCTGCCCATGGGGCCCCCCTGAGGATCCTGAGGGCTCAGTTAACACCATCAAGCCACAGCCCTCTTTGTCCCCCAGATGAAAAGTGAGGGAAGCTGGGGGGACCCAGCTGTGGCTGTCACTGAGCCCGAGACAGATTCTTCCTGTGGGTTTGAAGACCTCCCCCTCCCCCCTCCTGGGGCTGGATCTCTGGCCCGCAAGCACTTTCCTCCTCCTGGTGGGCACCAGCTCTGGGCCCGAGCAGCTTTGTGGAAAGAATCCCGGGACCAGAGACCCCAGGTCTGCAGGAGGGAACCCGGTCTAGCAGTCCTGGCCAAGTGCCCTCCAGAACGTGATTTTTCCACCCCTGCCTTGAGGGGGAGTTCACGCCTCCCAGGCCAGCACCTTTGTGTGGGGCTGTTCTGCCCGGCAAAAGGTTCTTGCAGGCACTGGTCCAAACCTTTATTGCCTGGTGCTGCCTTTCTATTGGCCCTTTGCCATTGAGATCCCATTTATCCGTTCATCCATCCACCTATCCATCCACCCATCCATCCATCCACCCATCCATCCATCCATCCATTCAGCAGGTATGTGTGAGCCCAGTGTGGGTAGAGCCTGTGCCTGCTCTCCCCTCGGCCCGGTGGACTCCTCTGGAATATGAGTGCTCTAGCTAGGTCCCCTTGAGGCTTCCTCTGGGGTCAAAGGTCAGTTCTTTCTCTGTTCCCAACTTCTTGCTACCCGGCTGCCCCTCTGAACGTTTACTGAGGATCCACCGGAAGCTGTGGGCATAGTACAAGCCAGAGCCCCAGGCAGGGCAGGAAGGGCCTGGTTACAGGTGCAGCTCTGCTTCTGCTCCCTGCGTCCCTCTGTGGTACATAGATGTCGCCCTTCTGTGTGATGGGGGATTCAAAGCAGATGGCCTTGAGGAGTCACTCTCTTTCCCTACCCCTCCAAGCTCTGCACAAAGACCACTTCTGGTCCCCCAATGCCCCGCTCAGGTTCTTCCAGCTCCTCTTTGGGAATGGCTGCCTCCTCCTGGCACTGTCCATGTAAGAGTCTTCCCTGCCCTGGCAGAGCGTGCAGGCTTCCCTGCACCCCAGCCCCAGCATCAGCCTGGGCAGAAGAGGGTTTGGTTAACGTGGGGGTGAACGGGGAGGTGGGTGGCATCGGCTAGAGCAACAGCACACCCTTCAGGGGTGTGTGGTGGGGCTTGAACCCTGACCACAGCACATGCCTTCCCTCTGTGACATCAAGCAAGTTTGAATCTCCCTGAACCTTAATTTCTCTACTTGTAAAATAGGAGAGAGCGAGAGAGGAGAGAAAGAGAGAGGGAGGGAGGGAGAGAGAGAGAGAGAGAGAGAGAGAGAGAGAGAGAGAGAGAGAGAGAATATAAACATGTCTTGTTATTATAGGCACTCAAAAATGGTTGGTATTATATTTTATTTTTACCATGCAGGGCCCGAGGTTTCTGCATTTTACAAGGGTCTCTATCGGTGTATGCTATGGGAATGGCCCATCCAATATCATTGTTCAATCACCTGGCATTGGCTAGGTACCCCTCTGTGCCCACCTGTCACACTGGGCTCCTCACCATGCACACCAAGCCTCAAGGTCTCCACAGGGTGGGCGGCCGAGTAGGCTGTGTGGCCAGTGGATGGTAGCAGACAGGCCTTGGAATGCCCTGTTGTTGGAGGCCTGGCACCAACACAGGCAGGTTTAGGGGGGCCAGGCCGACTGCCAAGGTTGGGCAGGCTTGATTGCCTTCACCTACCCTCCGGGCCTGGCCCAATTAAAGGGCTCTGTGCCACTGGACTTGGAGCCTCCGGGGCTGGGGAGCTTGTGGGAGAGGGGAGGTCCCAGCTTGGGACCGGCTCTGCACACAGAGGCCCCTCGCTTTCCATCCCATTTCAGTTCATTTCACAGCCCTTTCCTGAGCACCTACTGTGTGCCCGGCCCTGGCTGGGTGTTGTGCACATGTTATCTCGCTGACTCTTCACTGACCTGCAATATACAGATTATTGTTTGTTCTTATTTTAGAGACAAGGCTCAGAGAAGGCAAGTGACTTGCCCAGGGTCACACAGTTGGCAGGCTGTGGAGTCAGGATTCAAACCTGGGTGTGTGACTCCAGAACCCAAGCTTGCTGCTACCACTGTGCCAGGAATGACAGGTTGTGGCATAGGGCACCTTCCCTCCCTCCATCTGTGATCATGCAGTGAGAACTCCCACTGTCTGGGAGGGTGCTGGGTGGGTACATAAGGCCCCGGCCCTCGAGGAGTTCATCATCTAGTGAGGAAAACAGGAGGGCAGATTGTGAGGAGGGCTGGGCTAGGTTGGTGGACACGTGTTTGGAGGATCTTTCATTCAACACACCGTTGTTAAACCTTTAGATTAATTTCTCTCTAGCTCACCTCATCCCAAAAGGGACTCGGCCTACAGACATATATAGAATCCAATCAGTGTTTAAAGGAAGAAGGGACAATAAGGGCAGAACATGCACACACACACACACACACACACACACACACACACACACACACACAACAAAACAAGGATGCGAAGGATGAGGTCAGTCACAAAAGGCCTTCTCAGAGGTTTTCTCTACTTACCAAATATGTTCCTCGAATCAGCCCTGAGCTTCCTAGAATGCATATGAGACAGGAAACACTCCAGTGGTTCCAGTGGTTTTTCATTCATTGCTTGACATTTTCCAGATGAATTCTTATGCAGAACGCTGATGAAAATCTCTCTAGTAAAACGAAAGTGCTCTAGTTCAGTGGTCGGCAAACTCATTAGTCAACAGAGCCAAACATCAACAGTACAACGATTGAAATTTCTTTTGAGAGCCAAATTTTTTAAACTTAAACTATATAGGTAGGTACATTGTTATTAACTTAATTAGGGTACTCCTCAGCTGGCCTTTGCTAAAAACATCCTCAATCTGATTGAGGTACGTTCGCTGAGGTCGACGCCTTCCAACTCTCCCATCCACACTCGTCTTGTATACTTGTTTCGTCTATCTCCTTTCATTCATCCTCTCTATATGTCCAAACCATCTCAACATACCTTTATCAATCCTCGACACTACATCTTTCACTCCACAAAGTTCCCTAAAATTAACTTAATAAACTATACTTAAAAGTTTTAAGTCAACTTCGCATTGTACGTGAGTGCCCGCACGTGGTATTTTGTGGAAGAGCCACACTCAAGGGGCCAAAGAGCCGCATGTGGCTCACAAGCTGCGGTTTGCCAACCACTGCTCTAGTTGAAGAGAGGTGAGGGGGACTTGGAACACCAACAGCTCAGCCTTCCCTCAACCCTCTTAGCTGCTCATAGGGTCCCATCTGACGATCCTGAGGGCTCAGTTAACACCATCAAGCTACACCCCTCTTTGTCCCCTAGGAGGTGAAAAGTGAAGGAAGCTGGGGGGACCCAGCTGTGGCGGACACTGAGCCCAAGACAGATTCTTCCTGTGGGTTTGAAGACCTCCTCCATGCCATGCCAGGGATCCAGATGAGTCAGACACATCCTTGCCCAGGTGCACCCCCTCTGGTGGGAGAGACTGATGTGTGATAGGGACAGTGGTGGGCTGAGCCTGCATTGACCTTGCCTTTACCCATATCTACCTCCATATACTTGTTTATAATTGCAAAATGGGCAGGGACATTGGGTTCCACGGTGGAGTCCTGGTTAGAGCAAGAGGACCAAGTCAGAAATTTCCAACACTGCTGAGCACTTACTATATGCCAGGAAGGGTTTGATCCAGTTTGGGGTGGGGGGTGGGGGCTGAAACTTACACAATTTGGGAGCTCTCTTTAAGAAGAAAAATACAAAAAATAATCACAAAATTAAGTACAAAGTGAATATTTATTTAGGATAAAAAAAGAAATCACAATTATTTAAAATTTTTGTAAGTTTTTTTTAATTTATTGAGTTTTAAAGAGAGAGGGGAAGGGAAAGAGAGAGAAACATTGATTTGTTGTTCCACTTATTTATGCATTCATTAATTGCTTTCTGACCGGGGACTGAACCCACAACCTTGGTGTATTGGAACAATGCTTTAACCAACTAAGCTACTGACCAGGACTAAAAAAATGTAAAGCAGACAAATACTACAAACATCATAAAATCAGGAAAATAATGTAATATTTTTCTTAATTAAGTGACAGAAATATTTCTATACCACTTTTTCCCCTTATAATTTTGGACTACATATTCTTTTAAAAAATATTTTTATTGATTTTAGAGAGGAGAGAGAGGGAGAGATAGAAACATCAATGATGAGAGAATCATTGGTTGACTGCCTCCTGCACGCCCCCTACTAGGGATCAAGCTGGCAGCCCGGACATGTGCCCTTGACTGGAATCAAACCCAGGATCCTTCAGTCCGAAGGCTGAAGCTCTATCCACTGAGCAAAACCAGCAAGGGCTGGGCTACATATTCTTTACTTGCCTCCTCATATTACAATAACTTTTGTAATATTTTCTGTAGAAGATAATTCATTCTCACCTCGTATGATTGATTAAAAGTAGTTGTTTATTATTACTGATAGTTGGGATACATAAAATATGCAACTTCAGACAGAAATGTACTTTCTGTTTGCAGTCCTGCTATGGATTGTGCCCTACAAATACTGACCTTATGGTAGTTCTATTTCACATGATTCCCATCAAGAAAAAAGAGAGGTGTATTTATAATTTTGAATCATTTAGGCTTCATTATCAGTGACATTACTGACGGGAGAGAGTTCCTGTTTTGATAAGGGCCAAGTTCTTTGCCAACAATTTGGCACATCTGATGCTTGAAAGCATATTCCATAGACTAACTTCCAGCTCCATGCCTTTCAGCCTTGTTTCTCCTCCACTAGCCACATGCTTCTGGGGCTGGTCACAGTTCCCACACTAAGTGAGTAGGGCGTTTATTCACACAGGGGTGTTCATTCTGGAAGCTGTTCCTACAGCAGGACGGCTAGCAATAGCTATGTCCACAAGTGATGGCAAAGCGTCTAAATTTACATCACACATCCCAAATTACTGTCCATGTACCCTCAACTCAACTTCCCTTTAGCTAGAGCCCCACGATGCCTCCGCTGCTCAGCGTCACCAAACAGGAAGGAAGATGCGGGGGATTCAGGGTGCAAAGAAACAGTGCTGTCAACCCTTTGTGGTGAAGATACCTTACTTTTTACAAGGTTTTACAAAAACATAGGCCCATGGGGCCACATTGAGAGTATCTCCCAGAGAAGGTACTGATGCCAGCAGAGGGCCGGAAGCGCAGACTTTATTACGCTGCCCCAGTGCCGACAATGTTTTTCTCAGTTCAATATGCTTGAAAGAATATTCTATAGACTACCAGTAACTTCCAGCTCCATGCATTTCAGCCTTGTTTCTCCTCCACTAGCCACATGCTTCTGGGGCTGGTCACAGTTCCCACACTAAGTGAGTAGGGCGTTTATTCGCACAGGGGTGTTCATTCTGGAAGCTGTTCCTACAGCAGGACGGCTAGCAATAGCTATGCCCACAAGTGACGGCAAAGCGTCTAAGTATACACCACGCATCCCAAATTACTGTCCATGTACCCTCAACTCAACCTCCCTACAGCTAGATCCCCACGATGCCTTCTCTTGTCTCAGGGAATCTCATAACCACCATGTGAGACAGGCTTTCTTAATGATGGGGAAACTGAGGCCCAGAGAGATGGAGAGAGAAGCCAAAAGTTATGCAATGGGGGGCAGTTTTGAACTCAGAACCATGGGACCCCAGAGCCTGTGCTGGTAACTGCTGTCTAGAAGCTGACAGAACTGCTGTCAAGAGATGGATGGATGGTTGAACTGGTGGATGGATGGATGGATGGATGGATGGATGGATGGATGGATGGATGGATTGGTGGATAGATGGTTGGATGGTTAGATGGGTGGATGGATAGATTCCTGCCTTATCCTCAGATACATTGGGTACCCAGCTATTTACTCTGCTAGACTGAGTCTGATGCTTTCCTGGTCTCTAGAGCTCAGCAAAGGGCACAGCCCAGAGGATGAGCTTAGGAAAGGGCCAGGCTGGGGACAGAGGGATGAGTTGACACAAGTCCCTGCCCTCAGGAGCTCAGGAACAGTATGGGGAAGGAAGCCACAATCCAGCAGAGGTGATGCATCTGAGAGCCATGCCCACTGGGTATCAGTGCAGGGTTCTGCTGAGACAGCATGCAGGACAAGGCCAAGTCCTTCTCTCCTCAGGCTGTAATGCAGCCTGCAGGGGATCCTGGCATGGGGCTGGGGACTGGAAACGTTGACCTCTCGGGTCCCCAAGCCCTGCAAACCCATTCTCGTTCACTCCTCTGCTCCGAGGCATTGCCACGCTTGCCTAGGGAATGAGAGGCCCACCCAGGTGGTCCATTCCAAGGTTCAAGAGCCGGAACGGACAATGCCAAATTGCTCCAAGCCAAGCTCAGTTTCGCTTGAGGCGTTTTATGGGCCCAGCCTGGGTAAACACGAACCCCATTAATGCACTGGGGGCTCCACCTCTGCTGCTGTCAGTCTCGCCTCCCACAGCCGCAGGCGCTGGAGCGTGAGGCCCAAGGGCAGCGTGGAAAAGACACAGCGAGGGCTGAAATGGCAAGGACCCTCAGACACGTTCCAGGCTCCATTCACAGGCAGGGGACTGAGGCTCGGGGAAGGGAAAGAACAGGGATGGTGCTTTCTGGAACATCAGTTGAGACACATGGTCCGATAATAGCTGGGCTCTTCCGGGAGCAACAGGAAAGAAACTGAAATCAGAACTGCCTGGAACGCCCCGGGCTCTGCTCCCTGCGCTCATTTATTACCCGGTTGCCCCACTCACTCATGATGCCAGCTCCACTCTAGGCCCCGCGCTGGAGCTGGGGACCCTGGGATGAGTCCGAGCTGGCCCTGGTCCAGAATGAGGTAACAGTCTGGTGGGGAGACAGGTGTGGAGCCAGGCAATGACAGTGACAAACCGGTGTGCTCAGTACTGGGACAGAGGGAAGCTCAGGGCTGCGGAAACCCCAAGGAGGGCTCCTTAACACAGTCCGGGGTCAGGAGGGTCAGGAAGCTCCCCGGGAGGAGGGAGAGATGAGGCCTGACAAGAATTCTGAAGATGAGGTGATCAGGCAGCTGAGCTGTGGGAAGGCGCCTATAGCAGGGGGAATAGAACATGCAAAGGGACAAATATGGCATGTAGTGAGCGCTCAGGGAATATCTTCTGGGTGAATAAGTAATCGAATGTTAGAAGTTTGGTGTCAATATAGTTAACGGTATTGTATTGTATAGTTCAGGGATGGCGAACCTTTTGAGCTCGGCGTGTCAGCATTTTGAAAAACCCTAACTTAACTCTGGTGCCGTGTCACATATAGAAATTTTTTGATATTTGCAACCATAGTAAAACAAAGATTTATATTTTTGATATTTATTTTATATATTTAAATGCCACTTAACAAAGAAAAATCAACCAAAAAAATGAGTTCGCGTGTCACCTCTGACACGCGTGTCATAGGTTCGCCATCACCGGTATAGTTGAAAGTTGCTAGGAGAGTAGATCTTAAATGTTCTCACCACAAGAAATTAAACTGGAACTCCGTGTGGTGATGGATGTTAATTAGACTTACTGTGGTGATCACAATCTACACAAATATAGACTCATTTACCTGAAACCAATATAATGTTATATGCCAATTATATCTCAATATAAAAAATAAGTGAGAAATCTATGGCATTTCTATACACCAATAGTGAATGTGCAGACAGAGAGACTAAAAAAGCAATCCCATTTACCATCGCACCAAAAAAATTAAGCTACCTAGGAATAAACTTAACTAAAGAAGTAAAAGACCTCTTCTCAGAAAACTATAGTATGTTGAAAAGAGATAGAGGAAGACATAAAGAAATGGAAGAACATACCATGTTCCTGGATTGGTAGAATCACCATCATCAAAATGTCCATACTGCCCAAAGTAATCTATAAATTCAATGCATTTCCCATTAAAATACCAATGGCATATTTCACAGACCTAGAACGTACTCTCCAAAAATTCATCTGGAATAAAAAACGTCCCCGAATAGCTGCAGCGATCCTGAGAAAGAACAAAGTAGGTGGGATCTCAATACCAGATATCAAGCTGTATTACAAAGCCACTGTTCTCAAAACTGCCTGGTACTGGCACAAGAACAGACATATAGATCAATGGAATAGAATAGAGAGCCCAGAAATCAGCCCCAACCAATACGCTCAATTAATATTTGACAAAGGAGGCAAGAACTTACAATGGAGTCAAGATAGTCTCTTCAATAAATGGTGCTGGGAAAATTGGACAGATACATGTAAGAAAATGAAACTAGACTACTAAATTACACCATACACAAAAATAAACTCAAAATGGATAAAGGACTTAAATATACGATGGGAAACCATACAAATACTAGAAGAATCCAAAGGCAACAAAATCTCAGACATATGCCGAAGCAATTTCTTCACCGATACAGCTCCTAGGGCATTGGAAACTAAAGAGAAAATAAACAAATGGGACTACATCAAAATAAAAAGCTTCTGCACAGCAAAAGAAACCATCAACAAAACAACAAGAAAACCCACTGCGTGGGAAAACATATTTGCCAATGTCATATCCGATAAGGGCCTAATCTCCAAAATTTATAGGGAACTCATACAACTTAACAAAAGGAAGATAAACAATCCAATCAAAAAATGGCAAAGGACCTAAATAGACACCTTTCAAAAGAGGACATTCAGAAAGCCAAGAGACATATGAAAACATGCTCAAAGTCACTAATAATACGAGAGATGCAAATCAAAACAACCATGAGGTACCATCTCACACCTGTCAGACTGGCTATCATCAACAAATCAACAAACGACAAGTGCTGGAGAGGATGTGGAGAAAAAGGAACACTTGTGCACTGCTGGTGGGAATGCAGACTGGTGCAGCCACTATGGAAGACAGTATGGAGTTTCCTCAAAAAACTACAAATGGAACTCCCATTTGACCCAGTGATCCCACTTCTAGGAATATATCCCAGGAAACCAGAAACACCAATCAGAAAGGATATATGCACCCCTATGTTCATAGCAGCACAATTCACCATAGCTAAGATCTGGAAACAGCCTAAGTGCCCATCAGTAGATGAATGGATTAGAAAACTGTGGTACATCTACACGATGGAATACTATGCTGCTATAAAAAAGAAGGAACTCTTACCATTTGCAACAGCATGGATGGAACTGGAGAGCATTATGCTAAGTGAAATAAGCCAGTCCATGAAGGAAAAATACCACATGATGTCACTCATTTCTGGATAATAAAGACCATTATAAACTTATGAACAAAAATAGATACAGAGGCAGAGCTGCCTCGAACAGACTGTCAAACTACAGCAGGAAGGCTGGGGAGGGTGGGAGGGCAGGAGGGTGGTGGGTAAGAGATCAACCAAAGGACTTGTATGCATGCATATAAGCATAACCAATGGACATAAGACACTGGGGGGTAGGGGAGGCCAGGGGATTGTCAAGGGCTGGGGGGGAAAAAAGGAGACATATGTAATACTCTTTGTAATTCTTTAAGCAATAAAAAAAATAAATAAATAAATAAAAATTAAAAAAAAAATAAGTGAATACCAACTGTGACAATTGATTTGCTATGAGAAAAAAGTTTGGTGTAGCAGGAGCATGGGAGGTGTGGGGACAGCCGCGAGAGTGCGGTGGTTGTTTTTCTTAATGAAAATTTGTCAGTTGAAGTATGACAGGACACAGGAAAGGGCACAAATCATAAAGACACAGCTCAGTGAGTGACCAGAAGTGAGCTCAGCTGAGCAACCACCACATAGGTCAGAAACAGAACAGCGCCCCGCGCCCTGCCCAGTCAGGACCTCCTTCCAAAGAGACCGCTCTCCTGCCCCCTCCCTGCAGATTAATTTGCCGGCTGTTTTTGGACTTCTTAGTGCCGTGTGTACCCATTTGTGTCCAGCTTCCTTTGTTCAACACGAAACATGTACGAGTCGTTCATGGTGTTTCACGTAGTAGCCGTGGCTTGCTCCATCCCATTGCTGAATAGAATAGTCCAGCGGTTCTCAACCTGTGGGTCGCGAACAATGAAAATACATCCTGCACATCAGATATTTACATTACGATTCATAACAGTAGCAACCTTACAGTTATGAAGTAGCAACGAAAATAATTTTATGGTTGGGGGTCACCACAACATGAGGAACTGTATTAAAGGGTCGCGGCATTAGGAAGTTTGAGAACCACTGGATAGTCTGTTGTGTGGCTAGACCAGAGTTTAATGACTCTTTTTCCTGTTAGTGGGCATGTGGGTAGCACCCAGTTTGGGGCAATTAGAAATGGTGCTGCTATGACCATTTAGTCCAGGGGTCCTCAAACTACGGTCCACATGCAAATACAAATAGTGTATTTGTTCCCGTTTTGTTTTTTTACTTCAAAATAAGATATGTGCAGTGTGCATAGGAATTTGTTCATAGTTTTTTTTTTAAACTATAGTCCGGCCCTCCAACGGTCTGAGGGACAGTGAACTGGGCCCCTGTTTAAAAAGTTTGAGGACCCCTGATTTAGTCCATCTGTGAGGTCTGACGAGACACAGCTGCACCTGCTGATGAGAAAACATGGTGTGTCTCTCTTCCTGCTCCTCACTCAGTGACGTCACAGGGGCAGTTCAACACCAGGTGGGAGTATTTACACCATAGGAAGTGGCAGTGCTTGGTGTTTAGAGGTGCTCTGTCAACATGTACCAGCCCACCACTGGGTGTACCCCTAAGCGTGGATTGCTGGATCGTAGGATATAGTCAGCTTTAAGTGCACACAGTTTTCCAAAGTGTCATCCCAACTTGCACCCCGCCAGCACTGTGAGGGGTACAGGTGCTCCTCATCTTCACCATGGAGAGGTTTTATGAGGTGGGGTTGCCAGACCTTGTGGGCACGTTCACTGTGGGAGGCAAGGAGGAGTGGGATGCAAGGGGACCACCCAGGCTCTGGCTGGGCTTCTGAAGGGTAGGAGGGACTGCAATGGGAGAGCGGGTGTGGGGTGGGTGCAGAGGCCTGCGGGATGTCCAGTGGTTAGATGCTCATCGATACCCCAGACTCCACTCTGCTGGCCACCCCCTCCCTGTGACCTAATCCTCAGCAGATCTCCTTCCTCATCCTCCTCTTCCCCTTCATCTCACGATGGGGTCACCTCAGTGAACCTGGGTTCAGTGCCCCATCCTGACCCAGCCACTAGGAGCCACGCTGATTCAGTGTGGGCCCTGGGACAAGGCTCTGCTCCTCTCTGGGCCTCAGTGTCCCCTTCTGTACAAGAGGAGATCTGGGTGAGGACCTCGAGGAGGTAGTGAGAGGCAGACCTCCCAGCTCCTGTCTCTGGGGGCTCGGGGCAATGTCACCCCCTTCAGCCCTTCCCAGAGTGAATGTTCACGCAGCACCAAGTGTGTTGTCTTATAGCTTATTCACCGAGGCCTGCATAGGGCTTTACAGTTCCTGACGCAGAGAACACTGTAGCATGCTCGCTCTCTGCCCCTGCTCCTCCCTGCAGCCCTCAGGGGAGTCAGGGACTCAGGGAGGAGGCTCAGAGATTTGCTCAGGGACACACAGCCCTGCAAGTGGCCAAGTCAACGCCAACCCAGATCTGGGGTTACAGGATCTGGCTTTTCTCCATCCAGACTGGCGACATGGTAGGGTAGGGCTGGTCATGCTCACCCATCACCCCAGTGCCCAGCCCAGGCCCTGGCACAGAGAAGATGCTTGGTGAAGTCTGCTGCACAAAGGCCGTTCTGCACCTGCCCCAGTCCTCTGTGTGGGGCTGAGTAGACAGGAGTCCTGGGGTCAAGCCTGTGGATGGGCTGAGGGTGTGTGTGTGTCTGCGGGGAGGTATGTGAGTTGGGGGTAGGGGCTGGGAGGAGAGGGGAGAAGGGGACACATCCCTGACCAGCTGAGCGGTAGAAGGGGGTGCACAGACTACACTGAGGCCCTGGCCCATTTCCCCAGGCAGTTCTCTGCGAAGCCAGGAAGTGGTTTATGTTTTCAGAAGGAAATGAGCAAGTTTTGCTCACGGGGAGCAGACAGCTCTGGGAAATGGCTCCAAGGGAAACAGGCCACAGGAATGGAAGGTGGGGAGTGAGGCTGGAGCCAGCCCCTCTCCTGCAGGCGGGCAGGTGTTGGCCATCGGGCTGGCACAAGAGCTGACCTGTCCCTCCCGGCCGCTGCTGACAGATGCCCCTGCAGAGGGGGTTCCCTGCCGAGGAGACCCCCCTCGACTGGAAGAGGTGCACGTGGGCCAAGCTGGAAGGGAAGGAGGCTCAGATGCCTTTCGGCACCTCTGAGACCCCACAAATCAGGACCAGCAAAGGGAGGGCGAGGCCCACTGCTGTCCTGCCTAGGAGGCCGGAGCAGGGGTGTCACAGGGGCCGGAGGACTGGCGGGAGGCATTCAACCATCTTCCTAGTCAACACCAACCCAACTGAGGGCCACACAGGGAGTGGGGGACTCGGACTGTACTGTACGCAGACCTGGTGGGGCGCGGGGGACTGGCTGGCAGACAGCTAATGTATGACACAGGGCCCCCTGAGGTGGGGGTGAAAGCGGGCATCAGTGTGGGCTGGACTCACCCAGCAGGTCTCTGGGGAGACAAACGCTGCGGAGGAGAAGGGAGAAGCATGCTAAGCAGGGGGCCGGCATGGGGAGCGCAGGGGACAGCACCGCATGGGGGGCAGTGATGGGAGGCAGAGAACACAGGAGGTGACCTGGATGGGGGGTACTTTGGGAAGGCCCCTTAGAAATGGCTACTGCCCTTTGAGCTCACTGTGGCCCGGCACTGAGCTCAGCAGGGCATCCACACAGCTACCCGGGTAGGTGCTGGCACCATCCCCATTTGACGGAAGAGAAAACAGGCATTCAGAGGCCTAACGAGCTTCGCAGGTCAACACCGGGATCATGGCCCACGGGTGTCTGACTCCAGCCCTAACTAAGCTCATGACCACCACGCCCTGCATGTTTGAGGAAGCACTTGGCCTACGCCCGGGTCTAAGTCAACCATCGGGCCGGGCCTCCCTGGCTGTGCCCTCCACCGCTGCACCCTCCCCGGGCCACTGGGGGAACTCAGGGGGGCTGGTGGAGCAGGGGGGACCCCAGTCCCAGTGGCGTCTTTGTAAGAGGCTGGGGGCAGGGTCTTCGGAATCCTTGGAATGTCCATTGTCTCCAAAACTCCAGATTGGGAGGGTGATCCCAGGGGGAGGGGCTCTGAGAACAATGGGGACCTGAGGTGGGGGCTTCTGGAACTGACAGGGCAGGGCTGGGCAAGGTTGGGGCTGGGCAAGGCCCTCCTGGTGCAGGTGATGCTGCTGTAACCACAGATGAGTCAGGGAGCAGCCTCCCTTCTCCCACAGGGAGGTGCTGGCTATGACATCCCCCGTGTGCCGTGTGCCGTGTTCAGGATGCTCAGGGCCCCCATACATGTCCTCGTCCCTGCAGTCTTTGCAGGGAACAGGCAGCCTGGGGGGCAGGGTGGCTTGGGTGATCACACCACTTTACACCTGAGAAACTAAGCTCAGAGGCCTGGACTATCCACAGTCACTCTGCATACTGGGGACACGCGCCCCTGATCGGGTCACACCCAGGAGTCCCAGGCCTCAGGGTGACCCCAGGAGCACAAGGTGAAGGGCACAACTCAGAGGTTGCCAGCACAGCATGGTCAGAGCTGGGAGCCCAGGAACTGTGGAGGCGCAGCGTGGGGAAGGCTCAGGGGGGGCTGCCTGGAAGAGGTGTCATTGATGGAGTCTTGAAGCATGGAGATGAGTGCCAGGAGCTCAGGGGAGGCGGGCTGGTGGGCAGGAGGCTTTGGGGCAGAAGAAACAGTGTTCACTGGATGTCAGAGGGGAGATGGGACAGGGGTGTGTCAGCCTCCAGCTGAGGCAGAACCCCCAGCCCAGGGTGGGGGAGATGAGGGACTGATGGCTGCGAGATTGCACCACCTGGGGTGAGTGGTGACAGTCCCTGCCCCAGGCCCCACCCAGGCGGACTCTCCTAGACTTCGGACCCCACCCCCAAGGCTGCACTGGGCCCTGCACGATGAGGCTACTGAACACCGGCCTTTCCCCACTGCAGCTCTGTGGTGGAAGGCCCTGGGGTCCAGCAAGGCCCCCATGCAGAGGGGTGGGTGAACACTAGTCGCCGGGCCATCCTGACACTCTGTCGGGGCTCTGGGATCTGGCCCCCACCCACCCCCTCAGGGCGGATGCCCCTGGTCTCTGCCTCCTTTCTTGGCCCCTTGCTGTGTCCTCCACACTGTGGACGAAGAGTTCCTTCCTGGAGCAAACGTGTCCTGTCCAGTGGCCTCCTCACCACCAGGCCTCAACCCAGCGTCCAAGGCCACTCAATCTGCCCCAAATGTCCTCTCCAGTCCCACCTCTTGTCCCCAGCCCATCCTTGAGCCACACCAGGGACACCCTGGGGCCCAATGGAGCAGGTTTCTGAGGCTCTGAGTGTCTCCCCTGTTGTTCTCTCTGCCTGGAGTTCATCTTTCAGTGCATATCTCCCGGATGCCTCCTCTATGCCAGGCATCCACCAGAAACCTGCCCTTGAGGGGCCCTGTCTGTTTGGGTGGGGGTGATGATATCTGTACCCTCTGGAAGGAGACAGGAGGCAGGGAGCCTGGGGGACCATGTGGCATGAAGAAATGGGCCACAGGGGGTGGGCCTGGAGTGAGCGTGGAGGCCTGAGTAAGTGACCCCATCTCCTGGGTCTGTTCCAGCCACAGGCCCTGCAAACATTAGCTCCCAGCCCCCTTCAGGGCCACACATCTTGGAGCAGTAGAGTCACAAAGAAACACCCTGTGGTACAGATGTGAATCCTCACATCCAGAGGGGGCAGAGACCTCCAAGGTCACAGAAACATGAGGCTTCCTAGTCCAGCCCCGCCCTCCCAATCCGATGCACTGGCGCCTCTACTCTCACCCCAGAGGCCCGTCCAAGGGAGAGGCTGTGGCCACAAGTAGATGGGACCAGACCTATGCCAGGCTTTCCCGGGGATACCCACCCAGAGTCCTAGAGCAAACAGGCACAAGGGCAACTGACCTTCACGGGCACCCCCGCCCCACGCCCCACCTTGCTCTTCCCGTCCGTGATCTCTGGTAGCAGGAAGGAGCAGGCAGCGTCTTTATTTTCCTGGCTCCCCTGACTATTACGATGTCCCCTAATCACTCTGTGGTGCCCCTGCCATCCTGTTTGGGAGCCAGGGGGCCCCTTATCTGAGCAGACCACTCCTCTGCCCCCACCTGGAGCTCTGCTGGGACAGGCACACTGGTGCCCTAGGTTACATATCAACAACAACAACTGTAAGAACAGCAGGGAAACCCCCCCCCGCCCCTCCCCCCCCTCCCCCACACACAAGGGCGTTCATACCCATCTGGACACTTCTGCCACCAAAGGGTCGGCGAGCAGAAACGGCCCCTCTGGATGTAAGGGCTTTCCCAAGCGCTGCTGGCACCTTCCCTCGCCCTGCTCTGGAGCCATCTTCTCATGCCCGGCTCTCCCCACGAAGACACAGCTGTGGAGCTGTCCTTTCAGCCTTTGATGACAGCCTCACTGTGCCTCGTTGTTTAGGTGTCCCATCTGGCCCCAGTCTTCTCCCTCGGCCTTTGAACTTGACTGGGGTTGGGGCTGGGTCACCTATGTCTGGGCCTCCCCACAGGTGTGAGGCTCTGGGCAATTCCTTCCCCAGCCACTGCCCCCTATTTCACCTCCCGTGTACGGAGACACCTGCTGAGTGGCCTGCAGTGACAATGCATTCCCTCGGTCAGCAAATATTTGCCACCTGCGGTTCAGCCCACCTGCAGGCCACCCAGGATGGGAGCAGAGGGGCGAGTGGCCATGATCCAACAGAGCGAGGCTGCAGAGGCTGCCAGTGTCGTCTCCGGTTGACCACTGAGAGCTCAGGGGCCAGGACCATGGAGGGGAGGTCCTGCTCTGGGGAACTGTCCCCTCAGGGCTCCACAGACAAGCTGGAGCTAGTCCAGAGGAGACAAGCAAAGTCGGATCGGTCCTCAAGTGCCTCCTGTGAAATCTGAATGCCTGGAGAAGGGCTGACTTCAAGGTGAGGGTAGGAAGTTGCAAGGCCTCCATTGCCAGCTCTGGATGGACCGTGAGAAATGACTTTCTCCCAGCTGGAGCCAGCCCCCAGTGGGGACAGGCTGCCCCGTCAGGGTGAGCTTCCTCCATGGAAGGTATGCAAGGCCACGCATGTGAATTCCTGCCTCAGGCTGTTGAATCTCCATGGTTGGTGAGTCCCAGGGGCAGCTGGGTGTAGGAAAAGGGCTCTGGGCAGGGAATGTAGCACGTGGGCTCCAGGTCTGGGGCCATCACTCCCTGGGATCTGAAATAGATCCCTTGCCCTAGGGAGCCTCTGTTTCCTGATCACAACATGGGCATGTTCTTCCTTACTTCCCACACTGTGTGGCAGAGGGTGAGATGGGGCCCAGCACACAGTAGGTGCTCTGGAAATGTCAGTTCTCCTCCACCCCATAAAAAAGTTAGATGCATGAAGATGTTATCATTTCTGTTTTTCAACACTCTTCCAGTAGCGAAAAAGCAGCCACCAGCAATTTGTAAGTGAATGGGTCTGCCTGTTTTTCCAATAAAACTTTATTTACAAAAACAGGCAGCAGGCTGGATTTGGCTCAAGGATGTAGATCGACAGTCCTTGATTGAAGGAGAATAACAGTGAATTGGGGAAGAGAGCTTGTCTAGTTTTTCTTGAAGATTGTTACATGTAGTTGGTGGTACTTGACATAATTTTATGTGGTTCATGAAAAAAATGTAAAACTTTAATAATAGAAGATTTAAGACATTTACAAAATTATCTTATATAATAAAAGCCTAACATGCTAAGTGTCTGGTTGTCCTGTCAGCTGCTCAATCAATCAAAGCATAATATGCTAATGATATGCTAAGTCCACTCAACCGCTCGCTATGACATGTATTGACCACCAGGGGGCAGACAGTCGACCAGTTGACCAGTCGCTATGACATGCACTGACCACCAGGAGGCAGATGCTCCTACCAGTAGGTGAGCTTGCTACTGCCGTCTAGCAGATCGGGACTGAGCAAGATGGGTCAGACATGCCCTGAAGCCCTCCCACGGTTTCTCCCTGGCTGGCCAACCTCCTGTATCCCTCCCTGGCCCCGATCATGCACCAGTGAGGTCCCTCATCCTGGCCTGCACCCTCTCACAATCTGGGACCCCTCAGGGGATGTCAGAGAGCCGGTTTTGGCCCAATGGCGAAATGACCGGTCACTATGATGTGCATTGACCACCAGAGGGCAGACACTCAATGCAAGAGCTGCCCCTGGTGGTAAGTGCTCTCCCACAGGAGGAGTGTCGCTCAGTCAGAAGCTGGGCTCACGGCTTGTGAGTGCAGCAGCTGTGGCAGGAGCCTCTCCCACCGCTGCGGCAATGCTAAGCATGTCCGACTGATGGGGAGCGGGCCTAAGCCATCAGTCAGACATCCCCTGAGGGCTCTTGGACTGCAAGAGGGCATAGGCCTGACTGAGGGACCCCCTCCCCCGAGTGCATGAATTTCGTGCACTGGGCCTCTAGTGTAGTATGGTAGTATAATGAACCCTCAACTTCAACAGTCAATTATAAATAAACCTCCAGTGACCTCCACCTCCAGCATGAAGCCCACACTCATCCCAACATTTTGTCCACATTGTCGACTTCTCTGGGCATCCTTGAACTCATAGATAGCAGGGACTGAGGCTGGTCTATGTGGGTCCCCAGCTCACCCCAGGGCCCACATTTAGTGGAAGGAGTGGGTTGGGAACCTGTGTTTGGCCCCAAACCACACTGCAATCCTTGTTAATCCACACCCAGAGAGGAAGACATTGCCATACGTTTGTTTTTGGAAGGGAGGTAGATTTAGGGAGCAGCTTGGGGTGCCCAGATCCTGATCTTGTTCTCATTGTCTGAAGGGCTTGGCATCTGTCAGCTGGGCAGATGGCATGGCAGAAATGATCCCCCACCCACCCCCAAGAACATCCCTTCCACCTCTGCCATACTCCCAATGTCCTTAAAGAGACCATCCTTCATTCCTCCCCTGGAGGGGGGAATCAGCTGTCCTCGGCCCTGGCCTTGTTGGTCCTTTGCATAATATAGTTGCCAGTGCTCCCCAACAGTGCTCAGGGGGGACCCAGGCATGGCCTGGCTAAACATCAGGGGCTAGGAGACTCACCAGGCTGACCCACCCACTTTGCAGATGAGGCCCAGAGAAGGGAAGGGGTGTTGGAAGCAATTCTAGGATAGCCCTTCTCATGCAAACACTAGGTCCTCATCCCAGTCCTGGCCCTGACTTGCTGGTTAGAGGGTTACTAGTTAATTGTCATAACAACTTTATCAGCTATCAAGATATTGTGTCATCTGAGACGCAGAGAGGTGAAGTGGCTTGCCCAAGGCCACATACAGAGGTGGCTGGGATTTGAACCCAAGAGTGTGGTTCCAGAGCCTCTCAGCTGCTCTGCTCTTGCTAGTTGGAACTGACCTTGGGTTTGCCTGCTGCCTTCCGAAGGTTCTGGGAATGCTACCCTTGGCCTGAAGTCCCCCTGGTCCCCTCCAGCCCACCTCCCTCCACCTCCTGTTCTGCTCACCACCCATCTATCTGTCCCAGAAAAGGAGTCTTTGTTCCCCCCACCCCACTCCAACAGGAGAGAAGCAGGAGGGCCTGGGCAGAGAGCCCCCCAACCTACCTGAGGGAAAGCCCCGCCAGGCCCATCTAGCCCCAGGCGGGCCCCAGTTCATCGTACTCGAAAAGGCAACAGACCATGGCGTCTGCAGACCATGACCTCCTCCGGCAGACAGCAGCTCCGTCATCGTCATTGGGAGCTAAAACGCCTCAGTGCATTTGGCATTTGGCGGGACCCAGCCCCAGGGTTCAGCCCCCTGCCTCCCTGAGCCCACCCGCATGAGCTAGAGAGGGGCTGGCAATGGCGAAGGAGGCCTGGGACGAAAGGGCAGGCTGGCGTTCCTGGTTCAGCAGGGCTGCAGCATGGCTGTGTGACCCTGGGCCAGTTACTTGAGCTCTCTGAGCCTCTTGCCTCACCCAAACTTTAGCAAATTCAGTGAACCAAGGTGTGGAAATAGGCCTTGCACGGGTAAACTGCTGTGCACAGGGGAGGGGCTCCCGTTATGCTGGTGCTCTCTCCCATGACCCATTTCGTTCGCCTTTTCTAAGTGATGCCTGTGGTCACGTCACATTGGAAAGGAATGCTCTTGCGGGCTTCAAGGACCATTGCCCTGGCTCGAGGGCTAGGTCTGCACACACTCCCACGCAGAGAACCCAGCCCACCCCAGGCAGGGGGGCCTTGGGAATCCCTCACCCAGCCCCTACCTGGGCAGAGAGGCCTGGATGGGGAACTGCCAGCTCAGGCAGCGGGGAGGCAAGCACGGGAAAGGTGTGGGCTACGGGGAGAGGCGAAGGTGCCGGCTCCTGCTTCTGGTCGTCTGTCTCTTCCTGCATCTCCTGCACTTGGCAGGGGCTGCTCCAAAGCAGGGACTGGTTCTCTCTGTCCCCAGAGCCCAGTACAGAAAGGACCCTTTCCAAGCATTTGCTGAGTGCCTGAGTGACCCTCCCCCCGGCCCCCCACCCCATGTGTGCCCTGCAGCTGAGGACCCTGTGAGGGCCTGAACCCAAAGAAGAGGCCCCTCAAGCTCCAGACAGACGGAGGGAGATTAGAAATGCCCAGGTCGCATCCCCCGTGCTCCAACCCACAGTGGGGGTGGCACCCCCTCTGCCGCCCGGAGGCGCCCCTGCTTGGGGTGCGTACAGCTGTTCAGGTTGTGCACTGCAGCCAGGACCGAGAGGACCTGGGGCTGCAGCCCATGCCGTGCTCCTGGTGCGAGGCTGCTGCTGAGGCAAAGACAGATTGTTCTCATTTGTCCTGCGGCGCCGTGGCCAGCAGCAGCCCTGTCCCTACCCTTTGTTCTGATTCAGAGCTCTCTCCACAGCCTCCCAGTCACTCCCTTGAGTCTGGCTCAGCAAATTGGAATAGAACTATGGGGTTGAGGTAGGGATAGAGTCGCTGTGTTCCTGACACTCGACACGACAATATGGCAACGGTAGTGACTGTGGGCTCGATGGCCAAACAGATCCAGTTCAGCCCTGGCCTGTGCGGCTCCTTGCTTTGGAGCATTGTCCCATGCACCGAAGGGCTGTGGGTTCGATATCTGGTCAATCCCTGGTAGATCCCCAGTCTGGGCACATGCAGGAGGCAACTGATCGATGTTTCTCACATCGATGTTTTTCTTTCTCTCTCCCCGTCTCTCCCTTCCTCTCTCTCTAAAATAAAACAAAACAAAAAGCAAAACAAAAACCCAAAAATCATTGGGTGAGGATTAAAAACAAAACAAAACAGATCCAGTTCCAGGCCCAGCTTTGCCACTTGCCAGCTTTGTGATCTTGAGGAGATCGGTTAGCCGCCCTGAGCCTCGGTTTATTTATTTTTTTCTATCATATCATTTAAAAAGATTGCAGTGTAATTGATGGAGGAGAGTACCCCAGTCTTAAGTGTATCTCTCAATTACTTTTTCCATAGGTAACCACTACCTGAATTAAGATACAGATTTTGATCCCCCTAGAAGATTTCCTAATTGAGTCTGAGTTTCTGCATCTGCAAAATGGGTGAAACAGCTTTACAAAGTGTGTGAAGATGAAAAGAGATGAAACTTGTCAAGCTTTTAGCACGGTGCCCGGTACAGTGTGTGCTCAGTCCATCACGAGCTGTTATTTCTTTCTCGTGTTCAGACACTTAGCCGTTTCTGCCTTATTTGAGCTTCTCCACAGGCCTGTACTTTACCCCTGGGGAAACTGAGGCTTGATGAGGCAGTAGCCCTGGCATTGCTGTGTGACCTTAGGAAAGTCACCTCCCTTCTCTGGGCCAGTGAAGGAGGCAAAGTAGATGCTCCCCTAAATCTCACCTGACCTTTCAGAGTCTGTGTTTAGATTCTGTGGTCGGAGGTCTGGGGCCCCTGACTGTGCCCATTCAGTTAGAGGGGGAGGTGTGGGGTGTGGGTTGTGTGTGTTGGGGGGTAGGCAACCAGGTTTTGGCTCCCAGCCAACCCCGCCAGCCCCTAGGGATGCACCTGCGGAGCTCTATCTCTGTGTGAACCTACTCTCGGCCCCAAATTGCACACCAGGCACTTTTAGGAATCAATCTATTTACCTCCCCTGCGGCCCCCGACCCATTTCACATTTGTCAGGGAGAAATTGGAGGAGCTGGAGTTGCCCTTTCTCACCTCAGCCACCTCCTGGGACATTCCTGGATTAGATGAGAGTAGAGGTGACAACAGAGAGGAGAATAAATCCTGAAAGACAAAGCTCCACACTTCCTCCCCTGGATACGAAGTGGGGCATTCCAGTCCCTTCCCAGCTCAGCGGAGGCAGCTCTGAGGCTGGAGACCGGAGGGGAGAGCAGAAGTCTAGATTTTTATAAAAAGAACCTGCTCCCCTGACAGTGGAAAAGCTCACTCAGCTCCACTGCCCAGGCAACTTCGTTCTCGATTTATTGCCCCCTGGCTGGCCCAGAGTCTGGCATTCTAGCTGCCATCCATTGGGCTGTCTCATACATCAGGACCATGCAGGGAGTGGTCGGGAAGGAGGGGGAGGCTGGGGCAGGAAGGCAGCTTTGCAGGGGGTGAGCCCCTGTCACTGGAGGGTTCAGGCAGAGATGAGAGGCCCACTGGGCCAGGAAGTTATATGGGGACCCCCGCATGGCTCGAGGTCTGACAGATGAGGGTGTGAATTTTGGCCTTCTCTCCCGCTAGCTGGTTGTCTTTGGATGAATTGGCAGTTACCTGAGTTTCCGTTTCCTTAACTGTGACATAAGGATGAGCACACCCACCTGCCAAGATGGCTAGGGTGCCCAAAGGGCAGTATCTGTTAAATGCCCAGCTACAGGCATAACAATAGGATCAAAAGAAGGCGTTTTTGTGGTTAGTGGGACTTGTTGTGTTGCCATCTGCATTCATTTTTTATGGCTGCTGTAACAAAACACCACAAAGTTTGTAGCTTAAAACAATACAAATTTATTACAATTTTGTAGGCTGAACATCCAACATGGGTCTCACTGGGCTAAGAAGCAAGGTCTCAGCAGGGCTGCGTTCCTTTCCGGACACTCTGGGGAGGATCCATTTCCTGGCCTTTTCCAGCTTTAGAAGCTGCCTGCATTCCTTGGCTCATGGCCCCTTCCCCCTTCAAAGCCAGCAATGGCCCATGGAGTCCTCCTTGCATCCCATCACTCTGACATCGACTCTTCCTCTGCCTCCCTCTCCCACTTTCAGGGACCCCTGTGATTACCATGGGCGCATCCAGCTAATCCAGGAGAGCCACCCTATTTTAAGGCCAGTTGATTAGCAATTTCATCTACGATCTTAATCCCCTTTTGCCATCTAATACATTCACGGGTTCTGAGGATTCAGAGCTGGACCTCTTTGGGGGACCATTCTTCTGCCTATCACTCCATTCAAGCAACTGGTTCCTCCATCAGGACAGGGAGACTTTGCCGTCCCTGTTCATCAGGAGCTGAACAATACTGTGCACAGGCACCCCGTGTTTGAAGTGTTTTCCAAAGCCAACTTTTCCTCCCTCTTTCAAATAGAGGTCATGATTGCAGTTCCTCTCTTCTCTCTCTGCTGTTGTGGAGTAATGGCATGTGGGGACAGCTACCACTCAGGCCACAGATTGCAGGCCCTTCAGAACACACTGAACTCTGAAGGAGAAGAATAGAAGTCACCCAGAGATTCTGAGCTCAGTAATTGTATAAGTCTTTGATTTGTCTTCCCTTTGGAGGAGGGGAGGAGATGGGAGGGTGTTCTTTTGTTCGTGAATAAGGATATGTGTGGGTGTCAGTCCATCCAAGGGGTGGACTGTGTGGGGCACTTATGCTTTTTGCCATCAACATGCTTTCCCCTTTTATTCTGGTAAGAACAATCGGATTTAGCTTTAGGAAAGTCATTCCTCTCACCTGTTCTTTCTTGCCCACCCCTCCCCAACCAACTCCAGAGCTGGCTGTGAGACCAAGCAGAGCACCGCATCTTCCTAACCGCAGGGACTTACCCATGTAACATCAGAATCAATAAGCTTACATATTTGAATACTTGTTGGGACCCCTGAGTAAGGGGCCCTTTTTTGGGGGGCTGGACCTGAACCTAGAAGAAGGTAATGTCACAGTTATCTTCCCTCCACATGGAGACTAAGAATTATGACAATATGGAAACCAGTAGCATCTAGAAATAAGACAGACAGGTCTTAAGGACAGAATTTGAGACCCTGAATAAAAAGCTATGCCTGAAATTCTCATACTCTTGGACTTTTTAGTTATATGAGTCAATACTTTTCTTTTATTCTTTCTTTTCCTTTCCTTTTCTTTCTTTCTTTTTTTTTTCCTCAAGCTATTTTTTTCATTTCGTATGACAATGGGACTGTGATTATAAAGAACTTTGATAAGCATGACTCTACTTAATAATCACACTAAGCTCCCAAAGTAAGGCTCATTAGCCCTATTTTGTAGGTAAGAAAACTGAGCCGGAGAGAGCTAATTTAGTTTGCACATGAGTTACATGCCAGGGCCAGGTTTCCTAAGATGAAAACTTATGTTGTTCTCTCCTCTTTTTTTATTTTTTTTTTAAAAATATATTTTATTGATTTCTTACAGAGAGGAAGGGAGAGAGATAGAGAGTTAGAAACATCGATGAGAGAGAAACATCGATCAGCTGCCTCCTGCACACCTCCTGGGGATGTGCCCGCAACCCAGGTACATGCCCTTGACCGGAATCGAACCTGGGACCTTTCAGTCCGCAGGCCGACGCTCCATCCACTGAGCCAAACCGGTTTTGGCTTGTTCTCTCCTCTTATGTCACCTTCCCAGTGGTGAGCAATCAGAAAAAATTCTGGTACAAAGTGGAGTTTGAGCTGGGCCTTGAAGAATGGGTAGGATTCCAATAGAAGACAGTGGGAAGGAGACTTTCAGAAAAAGAAACAGTCAAAAGCCTGGAGATGGAAATGGGCAGGTGTGACAGGCAATCTAGGGCCCACTGAGGACAGGCCATTGGGGGACACTCAGGCCCCTTATGTTTGAGAAGAGTAGCAGGGTCTGTCTTGAGTCACACAGATCACACACTGCTGAGTAAGGTCTCTTTGCTCAGTGTCCAGAGACGACTCCTCTGCTTCAGATTAGGGGCAGAGGTCTGCTGTCATCTTATCTTGCAGTCAACAACTTTGGACTTGCATTTTGGTCCTTCTGCTTCCAAGATGTGTGACATTAGACAACTTAGTTCACGTTTCTGAACCTCGATGTCCCATCTGTAAGCATCAGGATGTAATGAGGACTCACAATAATGAAAGTAAGGCGTGGAGCTTGCCACCGAGTAGATGCCCTATGAATGGCAGCTGTTATCCTCAACCTCCACCAATGACATTGTTATTACACGTCTGGACCCACACCTCCTTCCATTCTTCCTCCCAATAAGGACCGCAGACTAGACTCCCGACTCCTCTCCCTGGTGCCTTTTGGGCCTGAATTTCTGCTTCCCTGCAGCTTTGAGCTGGGAGTCTGGCTCTTACTACGCCGAAGGAAATATCCAGTCTTCCGACTCAGGGACATTGCAACTCTCACCACAACTGCAATTCCTTACTTATCCCTCTGTGTTTGTCTCTCCTGTCCTGTTGCTCCTCGTGGTGGGCCTGTGTCTGTTTTGGTCAGTGTCTTGCTTAGAGCCTGATGTATAAAAAAGACTCCCTAACTATTTGGGGAGCGATAGGTTGAAAGAGGAACTTGTGATTGAATTCTTGGAGTGAACAGGCAGCAGCCATGGACAAAGACTCCAGCCTCGGGTTCCCGAATGGTCACCGTTGGCCATGCGTAAAGGGACGGTGGCTTCTCCTGGCAGCTCTTTGAGGTCTATAGGAGTTATCCCCATTTGAGAGGAAAAGGAACTAAGGTTTGCAGAGGTTTGCTCAAGACCAGCCTTCCAGTCAGTGATGGGCTGGGCTTGACCCCAGATCTGTGCCTCTCAAAGCCCATCTGATGCTAATTTCAGTGCCCACAAATCTGCATGTTTATTTTCATCTGAATGTTTTATTTATTTCACCGATGATTTCTGTTTGCAACAGAGCTTTTTGTTCTTCAGAATGATATTGGGCAAACATAGGAAAAGGGGCAGTCATTCTTGAAGTGTGTTCCAAAACCAACGATGATGGAGGATGAGAGTGGGGTGCCAGCCCCTACAATTGTTCTTGAAGACCCTAATGAAAGTCATTCCGAGAACAAGCTGCTAACCTGTAAGCAAATGTGTCAACTTATGAACAATCAAGTAATTCCCCGATCCTTGCTGGATATTAGCCAAGCGCTGGATATTAGCCAACTGAGCGAGTTGCTCAACACTCTCCCTGGAGGGGGATTGTTGGATGGGAGGGATTTTCTAGCTCGTGACTTGGATGAACCCAGAGTTATTTCCCTATTGAGTAGCCCCAGCCTGAGAGGCACCAGCAGCCTCTGCTGAGGGTGGCTGGGACAGAGCAGCAGTGTGGGCCAGCCCAGGCTGTCCAGGCCTGGCCTGGTGGTGTGGCCCTCAGAATTCTCAGTAGGATTTGGGCCTACATAGCAGCCCAGGAGAGCCCTCTGGAAACCCAGCAGCTGGCATGGGTAGGGGGCTGGTTTCCAGGGAAACAGAGCACCCTCTGCCCAGCAGGGAGGGAGGGCTGGAGCCTGAGGAGAGGCCAGAGCAGCAAAAGAGGAGACCCGGGCCCTTGGAGCTGAAGAACCCCGGGAGGGGGAGGAGGACGTCGTGTGGGAAGAGGGCAGGAAGGGGGATTTGGCACAGGCCTCTGCTGCCTGGTCTCAATTTACTTGTGAGGAGCCTCCTAATAGCCGGGTGAGAGCGTGCACGCTTTCCTGAGAGCCTGCTAAGTGTTTATGGAATGATTTGTGAGGAGAAGTTTCTTTGGAAGCAGCTTGGGGAAGGTATGTTATTAAGAGCTCTCTCTCCAAGTTTCCTTGGCCCGCTTCCCCCCAGGCCCCTGGGGTCTGGGCAGCCCATGGTCACAGCAGCTGTTTGCTATTTTGTAGGCCATGGGGCCGGGGAGTGTACTGGGGCTGAGGCAAGACAGGGAAGTGGGGGCAATTTCCTCCTCCCCGAGGTGGCGTCATGCAGCAGAGGAGTGCGGGAGCCTCTGAGGGAGGCGGCCTGGGCCCCGGAAAGTGTGGGGTCTGTCCCAGGGGCCGAGGAGGAGGGAGGTCACAGGGCCAGAGGCAGCAAGAGGTTGTGGGTGATGGGGACCGAAGAATGGCCACTAGCCATCTAGTGATATGGAAGTCACTGGGGAGTGATATGGGCAAGCCAAATGCATGGGAGGGTCCATGACCCAGTGACGTGTTTGCCTTCTCCGTCAGACTGGGGGCTCCCTGGCGTTATGGACTGTCTGGCTCAGCTTCATATCCCCATCATCATGGGACATCGGGGCTGGCCCAGGGCAGGGGTGCAGCTTGGTGAGTGATGAGCCCTCACCCAGCCAACCATCCCACCCAGGCAGACGAGGGCCCACTGAGGGACTCGGTCAGACCTAGAGGTTAAGTTCGCTGTGGCTCTTGGTCTGGAAAGCCCAGGACTATGTCCTAATTGTCCCATCAGCAGCAATCCGCCCGACCTGGGCTCCACAGAGCAGCTTCTCTACCTCAAGAGCTGGCAGCCAGCTACACAGATCCACGAGGAAGGACCCGTGACTGGCTGTTTCTGATTCTCTGAGGCCCCTGCCAGGGCATGCGGGCCCACCATGAGCGTTACCTAATTTACCCTCACAACGGCCCCCCCGCCCCCAGTGGGGTTAGGCTTTTTCCTCCCCTGATTTTATAGCTGGGAAAACCTGGAGCCCAGAAACTATGGCCACTCTGCTAAGGTCACACAGTGAGTAGCTGCCCAGGTGGGGCTCACACGCAGGTGTTCAAGACCTAAGCTGGTGCTCTTGCCTATAAACTACACCAGCCAAAGACGCTCACGCCTACTGTTCTGCTTGGCACATTGCATTGGTGTCTTCTGTGATGTCCCTCTGTATGTCTGTCCCCCCACTTACCCGGAGCTCCCTGAACAGAGGGCTCAGGTTGGCTTCATCCTGGGTCCTTAGGTCTCAGTACCGGGCCTGGCATGGAGGAGATGGATGCATGGTGGGTGGATGGATGGCTAGATGGATGGCTAAATTCTAGGTCGGAATCTGGAAGATAGAATTCCAGGTGGAAGGAAGCACAGGAACGAATTAACAAAGCTCCCAGCGTGGTGGGTGAATGGGTGTGTGTGAGGCAGTAGGTCTTAATAGTCGCCCAGTATCAAACCAACGGGCTGTCCTGGAAATCTGTGGGAGCGATTTTTGGGTGTCACAATGATTGGGGAACTCCACTGGCATTTCGTGAGAGGGGACATGTGACAATCTTGTGGGGCATTTGGGTGGATGACGAGCCTGTCTATAATCACCTGGAACTGTTTTATGGATAAGCACAATGGGGTGTGGTTTTTTTGCCCGATTCTAATGCCCTCTACATTTTCCAGGAATACAACTCCCTTGTAAACTGAGGGAAGACTGTGCTGTGTGCAGACATTATTAAAGCTGGTTCACCATTTCAGAAAAATTATGTCACCCGCGGCAACACTTCTAATGTTTGAGTGCCTGGCCCAGTCTGTATGCCCAGCGGTTGCAATCCACAGAGACCTTTCTATTATGTCTTCTTAGGGTAGCCGGCCCTGGGCATGAAAATAGTGCAATATGTCTTTTTATTGTAAGTTACTTTCCATTGCTTTCACTGCCGTTTTGCTCAGTGGTGTGCTGGAGCCAAGCCAGCCGAGAGCGATTGTGTGCGATTCTTCCCTCTGCATTCGGCGCCGTCACGTTGGTAGTTTGAAATCAGCCCTGGTGGAAGTATTTACACCATGAAATTGTCAAAAGGTATAAATCAAGTTTTTCTTCTCCTCCTCCTCCTCCTCCTCCTCCTCCTCCTCCTCCTCCTCCTCCTCCTCCTCCTCCTTCTTCTTCTTCTTCTTCTTCTTCTTCTTCGATTTGGTTGTTAAACATCTACCAGCTCACCACTGGTTACACTGGCCTTTCTGTTGCATATGGGGTAGGTAGGCTGTGTTATCCAGGAAGACCAGGTCAGCATAATGAAGGGGGCATGGGCCCCCTGGGATGGAGAGCCACAGAGGGAGGGAAAGAGCCTGCAGATGGTTGTAAGTAAGGACTCCTGCCCATGGCAGGTGAGAAGCGGGTTCTTGAAGAAGTCGGGGAGTTTTGAATTTTTGTGAGGAGGCCGGTGAGGGGGGAGTCAACCAACCACAGAAGGTTCTCCTCCCTGATCCCCCTCCGGGGAGGCAGGAGCCAGACCAGAGGCAGCCCATGCGTCCTCCCTCGAAAGAATTTAGCGGTTTTGCCTGACAGACACTGGGCTGTGATGCTGTGCTGGACTATTTGTTCCTTGGAGTCTTGGCCGATAAAACTGCTCAGAAAAGGAGAGCCCTGGTGGCCTTGACAGTGACCAGCCCTTTGACTTGCCCTCCTGGGGGTTTGGCCCCCCTGGTGTCAGCCCCGTTCCACTCAGGGGCTCACCATTTACCCTAATATTGGCAATGCCCCGCTTCTGTGCTCCTGCTGCGTGCCAAGCCCCGCGCTCGGTGTGTCTCACGCATTGCTTCCTGGTGTCCCCCCCCCCCCCCCGCCCCTTCCCAAGGGAGGTCATCTTACTTTACCCCTGTTTTCAATGAGAAGATGAGCTCGGAAAGCGGATATGACTGGCCCAAGGTCACCCAGCCAGCAAGTGGGAGAGCCAGGATCCCAAGCCAGGCTGTCTGACTCCCAGCTGCTGGCTCTTCAATCCACACTGGAACTTTTAAAGGGAAGATGGTATCTGTTCAACTCCTCCCTTTGATGAGGTCCAGCGTGTAGCTCAGAGCTGGAAGGGACCAGAGAAATGACCTAATCCTATGGTTCTCAGCAGTTCATAAATCCATCCCACCCCCAGCACACACCAGCTTCACTATCAAAGAACCTGTTTCTACCGAGTGGAACAGCGGCGCGCTCTCCTCTAAGAAGGGATGTTTCTGCTGGTCTATTTATCATGGAGGTAGGGTCGGGCTAATAATGGTGATTTCAGCAGTGTCCCCGTGAGCCAATGTTATTGCTATGGCTTTAAAACACAAACAGAAAAGGAATCCATTAGTCACTGAGGAGTGTAATAAGCCTGTTGAGTAATCAGCCTGCCAGCCGTGGTACCTGCAAACCACAAAGATGATAAATGAAGCACCACCGCCAAGTTCTTGGATCCTTGAGGGTGGGTGTGGGGCCTGTGGGCAGGGAGGCCATGGCCCTTGTTCTGGAAACTCTGCTTCCTACCAGTGGACTGAGGAGCCCTGCTCAGTTTCAACTTCCCATTTCACAGATGGGGAAACCGAGGCCTAGAAAGGAGAAACGGTTTATCCAAGGTCACCCATCCAGTTGAGGACTGAGTCAGGGCTGGAAGCCAGTGCTTGCTGGCTGTCCACAATCTGGGAGGACAGAAAGTGCTTGTGAGCTGTGGTTGGGGTCACATAGGGTGTTTTCCATCTCTTCTGCCCTGCTTTCCTCCTCCCCCTGACATTCCCTGGCTGACTTCAGATCCCCTTCTCCCCCCACTTTGCAGATAAGGCTGCCAAGGTTTCCAGAGGGACGTGGGGACAGGGTGTGGCCTCCAGAATGTCCAGACTTGGGGACGGGCTGGAGAGAGACCAGGATTCGTGTCTCCTTTCCCCTTCCCCAGGCCAGTCCACTTGCAGCTGTGTGGGTGGATCCAGACACTCTGGGATTTGCCAAATGGGCAGAGACACCAAAAGTTTCCCCCAGATCCAATCAGGAAGGGCCTTCTTGGAAGGAATAGAGACTAGGAAGGATATGGCCAGAGCCTTGATTCCAGATACTAGCCACTGGTGTGAGCCAGTCATTTCCCTGGCCCAGGCCTCAGTTTTCTTCTTCTGTATAATGGGCACAGGGTTGTTCAGCCATTCAGCAAAACTTCACTGGGTGCTCAGTCATCCAAGGTAACACTGCCGTGCTTACCAGGTTCTAGGTACATGCATTCTTGCGTTTCCATCTCACAGCAACCTTCAAGCTGGGTTTTATATTTCCTGTTTCAAGGACAAGGTAACTGGGGCTCAGAGAGTTTTAACAACCTCTCCAGGATCCCACAACAGATGCAAGATCCATACTCAGAGGCTGATGGGAGGAGCCTGGGTCCCAATCAAAAGGTACTTGAAGCTGGAGTGTGGTGACAGCTGGAGCAGGAATCGTAGGTCCAACTATGCAGAGATTCAGGGAACCCTGGATGGAGATGCTGTATGGACACAGAACCAAGCTCTGTGGCCTGGCCACTCTGAGTTTGAGAGGAGGGCATCTGGCTGCCTCCATCAGAGGATGTCACCGGTAGCTGTCGGTCACCCAGCTGCTGGGGGCCAGTCTGCAGAGCGGAAGTGTAGGGCTTCCCCAGTGCCCAGCACCTGTGGCCAGCTCCTAAGTAGCAAGTGTGGCTGCTGTGAGGGGAGCTGAGTCCTAAGAATAACAAGTTACAAGGCCAACCACCAGGAAACAAACCAGGTATATTTACAGACATTTGCTAATTTGATCCCCCAACAGTCCTATGAACTTATTAGCCTCACTTTATAGATGAAGAGAATGAGGCCCTGAGAGGTGAAGTGACAAGTTCCAAGTCGCCCAGGACCTGATTTGGGGTCTGTCTTCCCACAGCCTGTGGTTTTCACTGTCCCCAGCACCAGCCTGTATTTGTTGCAGGAAATTGCACGAGTCCCTACACCTCCCGGGGCCTCGGCGTCCATGAAATGAGAAAATGCATTCCTGCCCTTGTTAACAAGTGTTGAAAGACTTCAATGAGATCATGGATGGGGATTTGCTTTGAAGCTCTGACGTGATGTGATTCCAGGGGCATTGGTGAGTCTGTAGCATGGAAGTACCATCTCCTCCAGCCTGCCCCCGGCCAACCCCACACTTAGAGCTGCTTCCCCAGGCTCCGACTTTGTCCCTAGGAAGTCATCAACCATGGAAGTTGGTTGGGGCAGAGTTGTCCACCATCATCAGCTGTAGGACCTTTATCACATTGCTATATGGTTAGGTCAAGTGTAGTTGTGGCCAGGAAGGCAGATGGTCCTTAGACCTCAGTGAGGTCCTGTCTGATCAGCTCTACTCCTCTTCTAGCCGGCAAATGCAACACTCCAGGGCCCCCACTCCTGGAGCTGATGGGAGCCTCAACGTCCACCGTACTGGTTGAAGCAATGGCTTATTTGGAGGGTTTGGGCCTCTGGATTGTAAACCAACAAACACACTCAGATGGGTAGTGACAAGACCACAGTCACTAGAACGGTGTGCAACTGCACTTGACGGGTTTTGGTCTTTGGTGAAGGTTTGTCTTCAAATGGATCTCAAATCCACCTGAGAAGCAGCCGCCTGGCCTGTGGGTCTCAGGGGAGTGCGCACCTCGGTTTGGCCCCCATCCTTTATGGAGTTTGGGAAGATTGACATTTACAAAGGTAGGTAAAAGCCTGGGGCAAGATAGAGGTTCATTTAGTGCTTTATTAGTTGGATAGGAATTTTTAAAAATTAAATTTATTGAGGTGACATTGGCTAATAACATTATATAAGTTTCAAGTGTACAATTTTATAATACATCATCTGTATTATAATACATCATCTGCATTGTGTGCTCAACACCCAAAGTCTAGTCTTCCGTCCCCATATATTTGACCCCCTTCGCCCTCTTCATTTCCCCCCCACTCCCCTTCTCCTCTGGTAACCACCATACTGTTGTCCGTGTCTATGAGTTTGTTTTGTTTGTTATTTTCTGTTTTATATCTCACACATGAATGAAATCATATGGTTCTTGTTCATTTCTGTCTGACTTATTTCCCTTAGCATGACACTCTCAAGATCCATCCAAGTTGTTGCAAATGGCAATATTTCATCTTTTTTATGGCTGAGTAGTATTCTGTAATACAAATGCACCACATCTTCTTTACCCAATCACCTAGCGAGGGACACTTTGGTTGTGTCCATGTCTTGGCCACCATGAGTCATGCTGCAATGAAGTTAGGGGTATATATGTCTTTACAAGGAAATGTGTTCAAAATTTGAAGATACCCAGAAGAGAGATTGCTGGATCATATGGTAGCTCTAGTCTTAATTTTTTGAGAAACCTCCATACTGTTTTCCACTCATAGTCACATCTTAGGTCATTACAGTATCAAACCCAGGACCCTGACACCGATACAATGCATGCATGTAGTCACTTTATCACATGTGGAGATTCGTGAAACAGATACAGAACTGTTTCACCCCCACAGAGATCCCCTCGGGCTGCTCCTCACAGTCACACCCACCCTCCACACACCAGCCCTTGCACTCCCTGCCTCCCTGTTCTCCCTTTTCTCCATCCCCTCACGGTCCCCACAGGACACCTGCCTGCCCCTTCTGGTCCCACCCGTGTTGCCGGATTCCTTCCATCCAGCTGACCATCTTTAACCCCTAGCAACCACTACGCTAGCCTCCATCTCTGCCATTTTATCACCTCAAGAATGTTCTATAAGTGGGATCAAACAGTCTGTGACCTCTTGAGGTTGGCTTTTCCCCCTCATTGTAATGCCCTTGAGGTTCGCCCAGGCTGCTGCAGCATCGCCAGTTCCTCCCTTGGTTGCTGACTGGTGTTTCATGGTCCTCTCTGTGTTTCGCCCTCTTTCCCTCTCCTAGACTTCTTTCCTCACGTCTCAGCCAGTTACTCCCACCTGTTTGCCGTCATCTGAGCCTTAAGTGGGGAGATTAGGGAGTTCATGTCTTGAGGGGAGGGGCACCTGCTGGGGATGAGGATAGCTGTGTCTTTCTCCTTCAGCCTCAGGGGGAGCGTGCAAAGTCACTCACACCATCCTGTGGCTCTCTTGGCAGCTTCTTGGGGCTCAGCTTCTATGTTGTTATATTGAACTTTCACTCTTGTCTCCTTTTTGCAAAGACTGTCCAGTTTGAGCCCACCTGTCATCCTGGCTGGTGTGGCTGAAGCCTTAGTGGCAGGGAGTGTTGCGCCATTGAGGCCTTATATTGGGAAGCCTGCCTGCCCCCCGCCCCCACCCAAATCTGGGTCCATTTCGTATGTGGCAGAGGCACAGACAGGGATCCTGCAACCAAAGGAAAGGCCTGTGCCTTGGGATCTGGGCAAGGGGTGCCAAGCAGTAGTGGGCTTCAGGGGGAGCCTCACTGTTTTGCCAGGACTGCCTGTGCCAGAACCTACTGGTGGGGGTGGGCTGGGGGTCTCCCTCGCTCTGCACCCATGTTCTGTGTGGTTGTGAGCATTCCTCTCTGTGGGCCTTGCCTCCTCATCTTTACGGTATGGTTTGGGCCTCATGCTCTCAGGACCCTCAGCTGTGACATTCTCAGGATGCCAGTGACATCCCCACACCAACAAACCCATGGCGGCGTCCCTACTGTCCTCAGAGCAGAGTCCAAGCTCTTCAGCAAGGCAGTCAAGGCGCCGTGTGAACTCACCCCAGGTGGCTCTGCAACCCCAGCTCTTGCCACTTCCTGCCTTCTCCTTTTAGGCTTCAACCACGTGGACCCAGCTGTCACCCCCAGATGCTCGGGCACCCTTCCCTCACTGACCTGCAGCCCTCCCCTCCTGGTGCAGACATGACCTCCTTGTGGAAGCCCTCCCTGACGGCCTTCACACCCCTGCTCCTGTTCTCATCCAAACAACCCACTGTTCTTATCTGCTGTGCCTGTCCCTGCTCTTGGCTAGCCACTCCCAGCATGGCACATGGGGACCCTGGTGTTCAGCACAGTGCTACACACAACACAGACCCTCACAGAAGGGGATGGAGCCCTGGACACCTCCAGCCCGGGAGGATGATGCTGCCTCTTCCCCTTCCCCTCCTCCCCCTCCCCCCCCCCCCCCCCCCCCGCCCCGCCTTCTCTCCTTCCCCCTCCTCCCTTCCTCCTCTTTCTCCTCTGGCTCCATGGGCTGCCCTGCCTCAGGCGGGTGAACTCACACTCTGATGTGGCTTGGCCTAGCTCAGTGCTTTCCTTTGAATGCAATGAAAACCAAACAACACATTTCTTCTCATTGTTAGGAAAGCCTGTAGGATGGAAAAGCTGCCTTCTACTCCCCCACCCCACCCCGTCCCCCCCCCCCCCCGCCCCGCCACACACACACACACACACACACACACACACACACACACACATTTTGGTACCACCAGAGCTGGGTTTTCCTATTCCTCGGAGCCCAAGCTCTCAGGGGAACATGGAATTCTAAGAGCTTGGAATCACAAGGTAATGGAACCTTAGACTAATGTAATGCTAGAATCTTATAATCACTGAATCATAGAAAGCCACAATAACGATGTCTTAGTATTATATTATGTTAAAGCCAGGGATTCCTTTTACAATATGGAAACTTTGCATATGGAATCCCAGAACCAGCATGTTGGTGCCAAGAACATCAGGTTGGACCCAAGAGTCCACATGCTCATTGGAGTGCACTTGGGGTTCATCCATATGCTACAGACTAAGTGATTATATTCTAAACTCATATATCGAAGCCCTAATCTCCAGGTGACAGTATTAGGTGGGGCCATGATGAGGTCATGAGGGGGAAGGCCTCCCAAATAGGATTAGTGCCCTTATAAGAAGAAACACAGGAGATACAATTTTTTCTCCGCATGTGAAGACACGGCAAGCTGATGCCCATCTGTGGACCAGGAAGAGTGCCCTCACTGGACACCAAGTTAGCCTGCACCTGGATCTTGGATTTCCCAGCCTCCAGAACCGTGAGAAATGAAAGTCTGTCATTGAAGCCACCCAGCCTATGACAGTTTGATATCGCAGCCCGAGCTGACTGAGGCACCATGGAAACCCCAGGGTCACAGAGCAAGTGAGAAGCAGGGCAGGCTCCTGGCCTACACAGAAACAGAGCGAACCTCCTCAGCCTCTGGGACCTGGGCACGGCGCTCCACCTCTGCCCTCGGGTTTCGTCGCAGCGTAACAATTTCAGGTGATCAATAAACCGGTAGCTTGTGTCTTAGCGGTGTCCTAAGCTTTCTTCTGACATGAGGCACTCAGAGTCTCAAACACCATCGGGCTCTCTGAAAAGCTCTGGTGATCCAGAGGCGGAGGGCAACCCGGTGTCTGGGGATAAATCCGGGCCAAGGCCAGGAGCCACGCGGAGGCCCTTGATCTCAGGCCACAGGGAAGCGGACAGAGAGGCTTCTGGTTAAGCCTTTTTTGGGTGCCCACGCCTACCCCGCAAACCCTCCCTGACAATAAATCTGGGCTGTTTACACAACTGCCTAAGCCTTGTGTCCTCATCTGTAAAGTACAGAGAGTAGCACTCTTGGTTCAGGGCCTGGCCCACCTCCAACTCCTAGGTGTGTCTTTGCTCTCCGAGGCTCTCTGCTCATCTAGAACGTGGTTCCCAGGCCCCCAGTTTCTTGCGGCCGGGCTAAAATGTATTCACTGTTTAACCACAGCACAGTGTGGGCCAGAGGTCCTGATACATATTAAAGACAAAGAATATTAATTGACTGTGCTTTGGATGGAACGTAATGGCCATCTGGTCCACCTGTCATGTGTGCCTTCTCAGTGCAGTTGCCTCCCAGAGAGGTGTGTCTTATTCTAGTCACACGGTAAGGATTTGGCCAAGAGGTGTCTCAGACCCCAGCTATTCCGTCTCCTTAAGGCTTTTAAAATTTATTTTATTCATTTTTAAAATATGGATGTGAGAGAGAAACACCGATTAGTTGCCTCCCGCATGCTCCCCGACTGGGGAAGGAGATTGAACCTGCAACCCAGTTACGTTCCCTTGACCAGGAATTGAACCCGAGACCCTTTAGTGAGCAGCCTGGCACTCTAACGACTGAGCACACCTGCCAGGGCTGGATTTGTTTGTTTGTTTGTTTGTTTGTTTTACTCCACCAGGTAGCAATTTGGCTTTACAGTCTCTGACTTATTTTCATATTGGGGGGATTGAGGCTGGGGGCCTCCTTTCAGGACATCAAACTCAATGGAACCTCCCCTGCCTTGGTGGGAGGTCTGGAGGACCCTGCCCCGTCAGCATGTCGGCAAAGCCAAGCGCCCTCCAGAGGGGCAGGGATGCGGGTGAAGGGGAGGTTGGGGGGCAGGGGAATTGGGTGCTGGGTTATGATCAAATTGCCTTGAATGGAAACAAACGCCAACCCCAAACCAAACCCAAATAGAGATTCCAGGAGGAACTGGGTGTTCCAAGCACCCCCCAGCTAGGCTGGGACAGGGAGGGGTCAAGCAATGAACTCAGGGCTCCAGGCTCCCCCAGGGGCGTGTAGTTCCCAGGCCTGTGCTGAAGGGCCCTCCTTGGAGACCCAGGCAGATGGAATTTCTATCCTGTGAGCCAGCAGCCAGCAGTGCAGAGAGCAGCTCCAGGCCCGTGTTTACGTCTGTCAGACAAACATCCAGGGAGAGCTCGCTCTCTCCCTGCAGCCGCCAGAGAAGGAGGCGGTGAGGAGACCAGGCGAAAGCCAATGCTTCCAGTTCCGCAACACGGATGCCGGGACACGTGACATTGATGGTGGCTGGCCTTATTAGGGCCCTTCTCGCCCTCCAGGGCACTGGTCTAGGCACAAGCAATACACAGGCGGGCTTGGCCAGCAGCCTGTGCGCACATTGGTTGTGCTTCTGGCTTCCAGGGGAAATAGCGAGTACAGGTAAAGCAGGCCCTGACACTCATGTGGGGCAAGAAGCCCCGCGGGTTGATCTTCACTGAGGAGCAGGGCCTCTCTTTCCGTCTGTGAGATCCTGGTGTAGGCGGTGAACTATGGAGACAACTAGTAAATGCCAAGTGCCTACTGCTGTTAGGCCTTGGCCAGCCCCTTGACATTCATCCTCTCCTTTAGTTGGGACCACTGCCTGAGGGGGAAGGGCCTATTGATCAGACAAGGAAATAGAAGTTCCAAGAGGGGACCATATTGCCAGGGGGCACGCCCGGGGGTGGGCATAAGGGCCCACGCTATGCCAAGCAGCCAAGCCCACTACTCTCTGCTCTTCTCCCCATCAGGACCCGTGTGGGTGCCAGCCCCGAGAGGCGTCAGCGGGGGCCTCGATGCCCTTGTGGTAGAGCTTGGACATGTGGCAGTCGCCTTTTCTCTATCCTGCTTTGGGTTCCCCCTGTGCCTGTGGTTTTCTGTGTTTTGTTTTCTTTTTTAATGTGTTATGTATACTCCCTTTGTGAACTTGTTTTCTGCTTTTAAGTTGATTAATCTTTGATTTTTGCTGGTATGCAGATACCTTGCAGGGGGTGGGGTGGGGCTGGAGGAGGTTGGCCTGGTGAGAACTCCTGGGGCCACGCAGCCTGTTCAAGACCCGGATACCCTCTCCTGATTGAATCAGCATGGACACCTGACCTGGGCTGGCCCAATCACAAGTTGTCTTGCTAAATATAGGGTTCAGATTGGAGGCAGTCCTGGCCCTCAGTCAGACTCCCAGCCTGGAGGATATTGAGGGACAGAGGAAGCGTCTGTCTATCCCCCTGAACCCAGGAAGCCAGCTTCAAAGAGAGGGGCTGTGGTAAGAAGTGCCCTGGCCCTGCCCCCTCAGCTCCTGGCTGCTTTTCCAGTCCTCAAGAGACCACGGTTGGGTCTCATCCCTCCCAGGGGCTCCAGGAACACCAGTCCTTAAGGTGAATAACCCTTTGGGCCTAAGCTCCCCCAAGAGTCTTATTAAAGCAGCTGATGTAAACCTGGGAGAACCACTTAATCCCATGGGGCCTCACCTCTGAGTTCACTACAGCAGCACCCATCCTCCCATTTGTCCATGGTTTCTGAGACATCCCCTCTCCACACGGGTATAATTAGTTGTCCTCCCTGCAAAGTAAACCCCCTCCTTCTCTTGGTGCCCCTCTCTCTTCAGGGCCATGTCCTCTACACACACACACAGACACACACACACACGCACACACACACACACACACACACACACAGACACACACACACACACAAACCTGTTCCCATGGCCTTAAGCCCATCACTTTGCTCTCCCACCTCTTCTACCCCAGCCCTTCCAGAGGGCTCCAAACTCCAATACCACCTCCCGCTGCCATCCTCATCTCCTGTCACCCTTGAAATTCTTGGTTTTACAGGACACATGCCCTACCGGGGTTGGAAGAATGAACATTCCTTTTACCCCCATAGGCATGATGAGGTCCTTATCTCCCGTGCACAGGGTTCCCTCCCGGGCAGTTCTCCCATCCTTCCTCCCCATGAATGCCACCATTTCCCTGTCCTGTATCCCAGATGGGCAGCCTCAGAGGATTCTCTCTGCCCAGGGCTGCAGAGAGGAGCTGAGGGCCTTTCAAAGACACCCCTCCATTCCTGTTACCCATGGCAGCAAGCCTGACCTTTCAGAGCTGCCCGAAGGACCCCCGGGACTGTGCTGGTCCCCCAGGCTGGGGCCGGCCCGCCCTGCTCTCTTTGCTTCCTTGGCTTCTGCTTCTTGCCAGAGCTCTCCTGGCAGCCACCCCTCGCTGACCCTCTGGTTTGCTGCACCAGAGGGACTGACGATGAGATCTTCCCTCTCCGAGAGCTTCAAAGCCACCCCTCCTCTCCATCCCAGGAGCCTACCCTGGCTTGGGCCTCAAATCTCCACTGTGGACCGTGGCCTTAGAGGTTCCTTTTCTCCCTTCCTGGTCAGAGCCTCCCCCTCCCCTGACTCCCTGGGGCTGCTACATTCCCCTGGTACTGTGCTCCCCACACTGCTCCCTACCAACAGGAGGAGCACTGCTCACTGAATGGGTCCTGGACCCAGAGCCCTCGGCTCCCTCAGGCCTGAAGGGCGGAGGACAGAGGGGATAGCGGGTCCTGTTTCAGGTTCAATTGTGCCCCGCCCCGATATGTTGAAATCCTAACCCCCGGGACCTGTGAACATGACTGTAATTAAGATGAGGTCACACTGGAGAAGGGTAGGCCCTAAATCCAGTGTGACCGTGTCCTTATAAGAAGAGAAGACACAGACACGCAGGGAAGAGTGCCATGTGACAACAAAGGCAGAGCCTGGAGTGCCGTAGCTGCAGGTCGGGGCTGCCGGGGCTGCTGGCCACCACCAGGAGCTAGAAAGAGGCCAGGCGGTCATCTCTAGAATCTGCGACAAAGTGTGGCCGGCCAGCACCTTGAGGTTGGACCTCTCACCCCCAGAACTGCGAGAGAACAGATTGCTGCTGTTGTTTTAAGCCATCCCGGTGTGGTCCTTTGTCAGGGCAGCCCTAGCAAATGTATGCGGGGCCTTTCAGCTGGCTCTGCAGCCCCAGTGACTTTGCAAAGGGGGGATCAGACCGTGTCTCTCCCCGACTCATCCTCTATGGCTCCCTGTTGCCCCAGCATCCACGCCCCTTCATAATTGGGCCACCAACTTCTCTGGCCTCCTCTTCTCCCTGCTGCCTGCCTCCTCCTTTCCGTGCCTACCGCACCGCTGGCAGCTGTGGCTCTCCCCTCCCCGTCTTCGCCCATGCCTAGGCACAAAACACACACACCTCTTCATCCTGTGCGCTTCTACTCCTTCCTTAACCTTTCTTAAACGATCACACCTTCCAGGAATAATAGCAAACGTCTATTGAATCTTACTATGCTAAGTGCTTGCTCTAAATGACTTCATTCAGTCCTCAGGGCAGCTCCGAGAGGTAGGCTCCTCATCCACGTTTCCCAGGTGGGGGAACCTGAGGACCAGACAGGGCTCCCGGGGTTTCTCAGTCCCGAGGGGCTTTGGTGGGGCCAGGGCCAGGCCTGGGCGGCAGAAGCAGTGCTCTGACCCTGCCCCGGGAGGTTGCCACCCCTGCCTGGGGAGCCCTTGCCCCTCCAGGAACATCCGCTTCTCCAGGCCCCCAGCGGCTGCACGTTTCAGGCTAACGAATTATGTCGGAACAAGAGGTGAAATCAAATGTGGTCCAAATCGTTTTCCATGGCTGTTTCATGCAAAATAATTCCAAGGCATCCGTCTTCCTCGCCGTGTGGGGCTGGAACACATGGAGCCGGGGGGACAGAGGAGCCAGATCCCAACCTGGCTCTCACAAATAAATAAAAGGCACAGGGGACATCACGGCCAACAGGCAGCTGCCGCATAAATCAGGGCTTTTATGGGGCCAGCCTGTCCTGGCCCAGACCCCCCTGCCTGGCCTCTGAGAGAGAGAACGAATGGATACCCGTGTGATCAAGCCAGGACCACTCAGTGACGTGCCCACCCAGGGTCCCCTGCCCAGCCCTCGGCCCACCTGGCAGCCTCCTGAGGTTCACCAAGGGAGCTGCCAATATATGCACCCACCCACTGATTTTTTCATTCATTCATTCATTCATTCATTCTGTACTTGGTGTGTAGTAAACACTCAGTAAAATGTTCTTGAATGAATAAATTTGCTCACTTCTTTCCTCCTCCACCTTTCCCCTCACCCTCCTCCCACTGGCTCTGTAGCACTGAGTCACTCTGAGATGCAAAGCCCCAGCCAGGAACCCCATTGGCTTAACCTAGTCCCCTGCCACCCCCTTGATGCTGGGAGGGGTGGAGTTGAGGGGAGAGGGACCAGACCGAGACCTGGGGTCCAACCTCCTGCCAAGACTCACTCAGGGAGGGATATCCCCAGACACGGGGGGCGGGGGGGGGGCGGTTTGCAGGCGAGCAGCAAATAGCTCCCTACGTCCCCCTGAAATGCAGTGCTGCCTGCGCCTCTGAGCAGGATCCCTTCTATTTGTGCCTCATTGTCCTCCTGCCAGATCTAGGAAGACCACACCCCCTTCTCCTAAGGGCTCAAGGTTTGCTGACTAGCCCAGTGGTCCCTTTACCCCAAGCCCACCACCATCTCACCTGTCTGGACCCTGCATTGGGCAGTAGGTTCAATGAATGGCATTGTTACTGCCCCCCTTTTCTATCACAACAGCCCTCATAGCTTTTTTTTTCATTCATCTATTCATTTTAAAGTTGATTGCTTTAAAATACACAAAACATAAAGCTGCCATTCATGACAGTCACTGTGTGTGCAACCATCGCCTCTCTCTAGTTCCAGAAGGTATTTTTCACTCCAAAAGGATGCCCTGCACCCGTCAAGGAGTCACTCCCCTTTTCCTCTTCCCCAGCCCCTGGCAAACAACCACTAATCTCCTCACAATTAAAAAAAATGATCCTAATACTCTATAGGCCAGATAGAATGTATAATCCCGATTCACGGATGAGAAAACTGAGCTACACACACACACACACACACACACACACACCTGATGCAGCCAGCGCCCCTCTCCCTGTAGCCCAGGGCCCTGCTCTCCACGGAGCAGTGAGACCCAAGTCCCTTGGAGGCGTAAGTAGATGCCCCCAGGGGACTCTGGGCCTCCTTCCTTGGGGGGTGAGGAGCGGAAGGTGGTGCTGTGAATTCGGAGCTAGGTCTTGGTCACTCTGTGAGTTCAGGCTATTGACTGTGGGCGGAGAGGCCTCGGGTGATGCTGGGGGTTAGGGCGGAGCCGCGACAGGGAGGCCCCTGGGGTGGCTGCTTCACCTCTATTAGTTTTGGCTCCGGACTGGAAGTTCGCACAGTTCTCGGGGCTGGCCCGAAGGCTCTGACTGTACACACCACACCCAGCCCTCTGCTCACACCTCTAGGCCTCGCAGACATACTTCCCTGGCCCTCCTCTTCCCCTCACACCTCCCCAGGTCAAGGGGGAGCCCCGTTGTTTCTGGACATTAAGACCAGGCTGAGCCCCACTGTGGCTGAGCTAGGGCAGGAGGGCTTGGCAGAGGGGAGAAGGAATAGACCAGGGTCCCAGGCCATGTGGCTTTGGGGCAGTCTGGACCTCTTGTAGAGCCTCAGTTTCCCCTATTGGCAGTGGGGGTGCACTCAGGGGCATCCAGGACCCTTCTGGCACTGTTTCCCCGGTATGGTGGAGACCAGGGCTGAAGCAGGGAGGACTGGGGGAGGGCCAAACTAGGTGCTCGCTAGTTGGGGTCTCACGCATCTCTGCAGGCAAAGCTGGTCCCCAGGACCCAGAGGTCTGCAGATGGAGTCTCTGGAACAGGACAGGGGGCGGGAGACCCCGGGGTCCCCAGGGGCAGCTTGGGGGAGGCCGTGTCCGGTCCAGCAGGGGTTTCCCTCTCTGTTGCCCAGTCCGAGGGCCAGGATGACCTGTGGCTCCAGAAGACTGTGCTGTGGGCCCCGCAGGCAGGACTGCCATCTGCTTGGAGGGTTGGACTGGTGGGGGCCCCCTTGGCCAGGATGTGGGATGACAGGGGTGCTAGAAAAGGTTCTGCCCCGGGCGCAGCACCTGCTAACTGTGACTTGAAGCAGTGACACGACCTCCTCAGGTTTCTGTTTTCACATCTGAACTGGGAAGAAACTCCTGTACCTCGTGGAGCTGCTGAGAGGCTTAAATGAGATGATGTGTGTGTCGTGCTCAGCTGGGGGCCTGGCGTGGTCCATGCTCTCAAATGGTGGCTGTCACTCCAGCATCCAGACTAGGCCTCCAGAGTCTTGGGTGTGGGGAAGACGGGTGGCTGGGAGCAAGTTGGTGTGTGTGTGTGGGGGGGGGGGGGCAAGGAGGGCGGGAGAAGTAGGGGCTCCCCAGAAATCATGGGAGAAAGCTCTCCCATTCACCTTGAGGGATCTGTTGCCTCCTGAACCCCTTCCTGTTCCAGCTCCAGGCCTGCCCTTGCTTCCCCACCACACCCCTCTGGTTGAGAGGATATCTGGCCCTGCTCACAGCAGCTGCAAGGCGCCCGGGGACAGGGAGGCAGCCCCAGGTGCCAGGGACAGTGTAGTCTTGGCCTCAATGTTGGAGCCTCAGTTTGTCGCCCTGTCAGGTCTGCCTAATTCAGGTGGGGATGAATCAGATGAGGTGATGGAAGTGAAGTGGGTGCACAGGTTAGGGATTTGGATCTGAGAGAAAGGGAGGCCCAGAGGGAAGGCATCAGATACCATCTCTGTTTATTTTATTTTATAAATATACTAGAGGCCTGATGCATGAAATTCATGCAAGGGGCTCGGCCCTTGCAGCTGCAGCGACTTGCCTTGGCCCTCTCAGCCCTGGCTTTGTCCAGAAGGTTGTCTAGAAGGACGTCTGGAAGGTTGTTTGGCTGTCTGGTCTAATTACCATATTACGCTTTTATTATTACAGACTTTTATTGATTTCAGAGAGGAAGGGTGAGAGAGAGATAGAAACATCAACGAGAGAATCATTGATTGGCTGCCTCCTGCACACTCCACACGGGATCGAGCCTGCAACCTAGGCATGTGCCCTGACCAGGAATCAAACCGTCACCTCCTGGTTCATAGGTTAAAGTTCAACCACTGAGCCACGCTGGCCAGGAGATACCATCTCTGTTTAGATGAGGACACTGAGCCACAGAGGGGGACAGTGAGATGCCACTGCCACCAAGTGACAGGTTGAGGCCCAGGTCGGATGCTGAGCTCAGACCCCTGCAGGCCCCCAGAAGCAAGCAGTGTGGCCACCCTCTCATTTGATGCCTCACCTTTCAGATGGGTCATCTGAGAACTGCCTGGCAGAGCCCAGCACGGCAGCAGCAGAACTGGGGGTCAGCCCTGGCAGACCGCCCCCCCCCCCATTCCATCCAAGACACATAGCTCTGCCATGGGGCCACCCAGCACCTGAATCAATTGGGGGTTCCAGAATCAGCCAGGGGCTCCCATTCCCTCCGGCTGTGTCCTCAGCAAGCTCATCTCCTCTCCTTGCCTGGAGGAAAGTCAGGCTGTGTTTCGAGAGAGCAAGCGATGGACAGTCCAGCACCCCGCTGGGCTTCGGCCTTCTCAGCCCCAAATTCCTGCCAGGGCCCCTTCTGCTCTCCCTTGGCCCCAGGGCCCCCGCCAGCCTCTGTGGGCCTTTGTGAAAGTTAGAGAAAGGTGCTCTGTCTGGGCAGAGGCCGCCCGTGCCAGGACTTTACCACCCACTCACCCCTCCGCTGGATCCCTTGTACAGTGAACACCCTGCACTACTGGGCTCTCCAAGTCCCTTGTGCTCTCCCCTCCGAGTTGGGCCCACTCTATCCTGGGGGCTCCCACCGGGTGGCTGGCAGGGGCCCTCCTTTTCCTCCCTCAGTCTGGTTCCCTTGAATTTCCTCCAGATCCTCCAAACCAGCCTCAGCTTCTAACCCTGCCACCCAGTCGCCACCAGGCTCTGTCAGACAGCGGGTGAGTCCACCCGCCTCCTCTGGCCTGGCCAGGGGGCCCGCTGACCGCCTGCTTCAGCTGTGTCTGACAACCGAAGGCCCCGCTGGGAAGGAGATCTGAATCCCCGGCCTTAGGAAGAACGTGGAGCACAGAGTGAAACGCTTGGGCACCGCGGGCATTTATGGTTTCCTTTCCTTCTTCTGGGAACAACCACTGGTCTGTGGGCTGACTCTTCCAGCCTGAAAGTGGCAGGTGCAGGGCCGAGACCTGACTGCGGAGCACCTCCGGCCTCTGGCTACAGGGACGCCCATGAAGTCACTCCAGGACTTCGCTCGGGTTCCCGTGAAGCTGTTGGTGAGCTGTGAGCTCGGCGCTGCAGAGGCTTCTGCGTGGAGCGAATCTTCTGAGAATCTTCGAAGGCAAAGCAAAGGGAAGCATAAGTCAAGAGACCGATGACCTCCTTTGAGGTTCTGGATCCAGTCATGCCTGAGTCATTAAAGCCATTGACATTTTTAGTAAAAAAAGAAAAAAAATGATCAGCTCAGAGGCTCGTCCTGTGTCAGGATGCTCCGTGGGCCCATGCCCGTGTCTGGATCGTCTAGACATCTCCAGCTTAACTCCCGGTTTGTGGCTTCAGACTCCAACTCGAAGGAGCACCAGAGCGCCCTCTCCTCCACTGATGGCTCAGCAGCCCTGGCCTCCAATGGCTCTCCTTCTTTGAAGGTCTCTAGTTTCCTGATGGAGACAGAAAGGCTGGCCACACCAGCTGCCGTGCAGACCTGTAACTCCCCGCTGGGAATCCTTTCTTTGCGCCCCATCACCCACAGAACAAAGTCAGCGCTCCTTTACCCACCCCCACCGGCCCCACAGCCCAGCCCTGTCTTCACCTCCAGCCTCACCCATGCTCTCCCTTCCTCACCTCTCCGGACAGACAGGATCCTTTGACTCCTAGAAGGCACCAAGGGCTTCAAGACTCCAGGGACTTGCCTCAGTGCTCCCTGCTCTAGAAATGAGTGACAAGCCTGTCCCACGGCACAACCATTTACACACAATGTTCGTAACCATTAGCTCATGTGAACCTTACCAGTCCTGTGAGGGCACCTGCATAGTAGGGTTTTGTTTTTTTTTAAATATATTTTATTGATTTTTTTACAGAGAGGAAGGAAGGGAGAGAGATAGTTAGAAACATCGATGAGAGAGAAGCATCGATTAGCTGCCTCCTGCACACCTCCTACTGGGGATGTGCCCGCAACCAAGGTACATGCCCTTGACCAGAATCGAACCTGGGACCCCTGAGTCCGCAGGCCGACGCTCTATCCACTGAGCCAAACCGGTTTCGGCTGCATAGTAGGGTTTTTATGTCTATAACCAGTTACTTTGACATCTATTAACGTACTCTCTTATAGATACTAGGTAATGGTAGGATGGGTACAATGGATGAATGAATGAATGGACGGATGGATATGATGGGTAGATGAGTGAATGGATGGATGAGTACAATGGGTAGATGGGTGAATGGATGAATGGGTTGATGGCTAGATGGGTGAATGGATGGATGTCTTGATGGGTAGAAGGGACTGGATCTAACTGTCCCCCTCCATACGCTCACCCAGGTTGGATGCAAACCTGTGCCTGTCTGTGTATCCGTGCTTAGCCGTGTGTCTATATGTATCGTGTGTGTCTCTGTGTGTGTATCCATGTGTATTGGTTTGTGTCCCATTTGTACGTCTGTGTCCAGGTGTATCCATGTGTGTCTGTGTGTGTAATCAATCATACGTGCCCCACAGGGATGTTAGAAGGCTTAAACAAGTTAACACTCGTAAAAGGCTTGGTGCAGTGCCTGGCACTCCCTATGTTCTCTATGGGTGTCAGGGCTGCTGTGAAGGGGGGGTTGTCATGATTAAGAGCTGACTCTGGAGTCAGGCTACCCGGGTCACTACGTGTCAGCTGTGACCAGGCTGTGAGTTACTGTGGGTCTGGATCCGCCTGTGTTGGGTCCTCAGTGGTAACATGTCTATGCACCCTGGTCAGCTCCCCCGCCCTCTCCCACAGGCTGTGAGTTACTGTGGGTCTGGATCCGCCTGTGTTGGGTTCTCAGTGGTAACATGTCTATGCACCCTGGTCAGCTCCCCTGCCCTCCCCCTCCCCCTCCCCTTCCCTCTCTCCCTCTCCCTCTCCCTCTCCCTCTCCCCTCAGCAGCAAGGCTTTTCCCCTCAAGGTGCTCCACTCAACAGACAGGACCCTCCTTGGTCCACAGGGAATGTGCCCTAACGTCCTGTCATCCAAACTCACTTCCTTTTGTTCCCATTCTTGCTCCTGTCCTTCTCCTGGCAGGTACCATAGAAGAGACTTCCCACATCCTGTCGCTGGGTCCCACTGCCTACCCTTCCCTCCTTTTGGCCCCTTCTCCACCCAGCACCCCCTCCTTTCTGCTCACCTCCTCCATCGCCATGGAAACACATCCACATCGCCTCCCACCCCGCCCCTTCCCTTCAGGCAGGGTGTCTCAGGCGGGGGTGTTTCAGGGACCTCAGAGCTGAGGCAAGCTCCTCCTGGGACAAAGCCACCCGCTTCCTCCTCCTCATTCCAACATTTTCCAGAAAGAACCCTTGGCAGGAGCAGGAGCCGTGGGTGGTGGAGAAGGGGGTCCTGAGGGGCAGGCTGACCTCAGCAGAACTTTCCTGATGACGGAGAAAGGGCTCACACCCGTACTTTTTTGTTGTTGTTCTTTCCGTTTTGATCTCTAACACATTGTTCTCTCACTGCCACTGTGGATATCGCACGGCAGGCAATTGGGGGTGGGATGGGGGCAGGAGGGGCCCCACCAACCCAGATGGGCCATTGGAGCACTAGGACGGAGGGACCCTGATTTGGGAGTTTAGGGTTCCAGGTTGCTCTTGGGGCAACCTTGGGCTAGGCGCTCCTCCATTCCCGGCCTCACTTTCTCCTTCTGAGCAAGGAGAGGATTTGGACAACCTGAACCTGAGCCCCACGGCCCTTCCAGGCCTCACATCCCAGACCTGAGCAGTGTGTGAGGAGCAGGTCTGCATTCACGCTCCTCTCGGCCGCTGGCTGGTTGTGTGGTGCTGGGTGACCCTCAGCCTCTGTTTCCTCAGTTTTCCTTTCATTGTGAACAGGCTGGTCTTGGTCATCTAAGGGCTTCCATGGTCCTTCCATTGTTTCCAGTGTCCCCTGGATTGGGAATCTTGACCTCTTTCCCTAAGGGTGCCCATCCAACAGTTGGGGGCAGGAATGGGAGGTGGGAAATGGGGAGGGAGGAGGCGGGGAAGGCAGGCCTCTGGGCCTGGAGATCAGGCCCTGGAGAGGTCCCCAGCCAGGCCACTTCAGAGACAGCCGCCCTCCCTGTGTCGCATACAGGGCCCCCTTTACATCCATTGTCACAGGATTCCTGTGACCTGGCTGGCCAGGGGGCCCAGGTTATGGGCAGAAAGTCCAAGACCCCGGGGCAGGAGGGGACCTGCCCAGATTCACACAGCTGGTTAGTGGCTAAGATGGAGCTCTGGGGTGAGGCCTATGGGAACTCCGTGGCTTGGCACCCTGTCACTGACCACAGCAGCTCATCCTCCACAGGATGGCCAACGAGTCCCACCCCTTGATGGTGCCGAACGGGACCCTGAGGCCCAGAACAGTGCAGGGCTGTGCCTTCTCCTCATTCCCTTTAGTCGCAGTGGCTATGACGATCCAGAAAGCCCGGACACTCCTGCTAGCAGCCTGCGTGCTGCCTAAAATCCCACCATCAGATCCCCGTATTTGGGCAAAGTGTGTCCTGAGGCCCATGTGCCGAGAAGGGCAGAAAGACAAGAATTACAGGCATGTGGTGTCCTCCGTCTTCCAGAGCAGCAGGGAGGGAGGGAGTCCAGGGATCAGTGAGGGGCGGGGGTCCCAAAGGGGTGAGGCACTTTCCTGGGTCCCACAGAGGTTAGCTCAGTCTGGCAGCCAACCCAGACCCTGCTCCCCAACTCTAGATGCCCCTCCTCTGTCCCTGCCCCCCAGGCCCCTACTTATATGTATGGTCCCGGAAGCGGGCAGGCCTGGAGTGACAGGCCCAGCCGCTCTAACTGGGACAGTGGGTGGGGCTGGCAATACCTACCCCTCACCCAGGTCACCCTCTGAGAGGGTGCTGCAGGCCTCAGCGGATTAATGGTGCGGAGGCCACTCATTTCCTCTGGCCGGGAGATAGGCCCCACCACACAGCCCCCCATTGTTGGCCACTCTTATCTCAGGAAGTTCCGCCTGCCCCATCCGGAGGAGGCAGCCGGCCCCCCACGCCCCCGGCCTCACTTTCCTTTGCCTCTTGGAGGCTGGAGAGCTTGGCAGGCCTGGATCACGGATCATGTGGGTGTTGATGCGTGTCTCCCACCCGTGGGAAGTCTGGGCACCAAGGGGGGTCCTGGAGAGGTCAAGGAAGGAATTGAGACAGGGAGGGTAGGAGAAAGTGGAGGGAGGAAGCCCAGCGCACAGGGAGCCACTGGCATAGGGCAGGGGCAGCGGAGGGGGGGTGGGGACTCCTCTGCTGTGAACCTGCCTTAGAGAGAGCACGCAGCCCCTGTGCCCAAAGGCCTCCTCCAGGTGCTGGCACCCACTCTAAGATGCAGCATGGACAGTAAGTAACTCCTCCAGGAAGCCTTCTCTACCCCCCCCCCACTAGTCAGGGTCCCTACCCAGGCTCCCCCCCAGCCCCTGTGCTTCACCCCACCTGCCCAGAGCCCTGAGCACCCAGTGTGGATGCAGGTCTCTTAGGCTGGACATGCTTTGATGGTGGAGACCCCCATGTCTCCAGGACTTGCCCCGCCCCCACCCTCTTCCGCCAGACAAAGAGCTGGACCCATGAGGGGCTGCAGGCTCTCTAGGTCCCCTCCCCACAGACTTGCATCCCCCATCAGCCCGCCTGCCCTCCCACCACCACACTGCTGGCCAAGTATGTCCCTCCGCCCGGGATGCTCTTTCCGCATCCCCCCCTGGCAAAAGCCCAGCCACTCACCCAGGACTGCTCAGGGCCACCCTCCTGGGAGCCCCTCTGAGCCCGGGACTGATGCCTGGGACTTCAGCCAACGCCTGTCTCCTTTTCTGACCAGAACAGCTCTACTCAGTAAATTGTTTAATTAAAGGTTCCACAACTTTCGAAAAGTTTAGAACAACTGGATTCACTCATCTTCATCCTCAGCCCTTAACCCTCTCAGGAAATACCACTCAACTGGTATTTCATGAGAAGTCTAGAGAACTTGGGCATCTGGGGCATCAGAGAGGAACAGGTCCCTTATTTTACTAAAGGCTTTCAATACCTTAACCCAAAGAAGTGACTGAATGGAGGTAATTCAGGCAGTGCGAGAGAGTGGTAAAATGGCGATATTGGGGGGCAAAGGGTCTACCCCTTTGGGGATACTGTTTATATCCTCAGTCACTGAGGCAGCAGTATCTCTCCCGCACCCCCCAGTGTCACCCCCTCCCCTCTAAGCAGGAGGTGGGAGAGAAGGCAAGGCTGGCTGAAGGCAACAAGACAGCCTGGTGCCCAGGCCTGACTTGATAGTGGGAGTGTAGCACCAGCCTGCTCCAGTCTCTGGCTGCTAAAGGTCAGGCCTCACATCTCCGTCTTCATTTTAGGTGGAAGGAAGTGGTAGCTACTTAGCCACATGTTCCCGAAGGCATTATTTGAAAGTCAGGAGGTCAGTGAGGTGGCCATCGGCATAGTCCAGGGGAGAGATGGAGTGGCCTAGGCTGGGCAGTGGGGGGGCGGGGGGGAGGCAGGGAGGGAGAGTGACATCTGTCATGATCTCCCATGACCCCTCCCCTACAGAGGAGAAAACCAAGGTCATCCAGCAGCAAATCAGGGCTGTAGCGAGGCCCTGAGGCAAGTCAGAAGCTCTGTCCTCAGCCCCTTAGCTGGGCCTTTGTGTCTGAGACCTTCTGCC